>NW_024870708.1:600000-919542 GCF_019054845.1 Dipodomys spectabilis
TGTAACTGTAACTCCTCTGTACAGTATGTTCACAAATAAAATTAAATTAAATTAAAAAAAAAAAAAAGAAATTCCTATAGGAAGGTTCTAAAGATAAAGGAGACAAAGTTCATACTTGGGAGAGACCCTAAACTTGTGAAGACTGGGACAAATGCTTCCATTTAATTATGTATCATGTTTCAACACTTAATAAAATATTAATGAAAAACGAGTCAATGCCCTAAATTATTGTGTATAAATTTATAATAGATGTACAACATGTACTAAATATTATGTGTATTATAATACTAAATACAATAAACAATAAGCAATGAAAAGTAAAAAATAAAATAAATATAAAATCAATAATAAAAATTATGATATATAATAAACATACATATGTAAATATATATCATATATTACACATATATAGAAATAATTTTTCCATTGCAGTGCCTTCATTCAGAAGGAACTCTAGCCTGAATTTCTTTTCCTGAAGGACAGTGAGCTTTGCTTTCACCCATGATGCAAAAGAGTAACTTGGATGGTGAGATCAAATCCCAGCAATGATGGAAATACTGGCCCCAGTTCCAAGACAGTGACTTAATTTTTTTTAATGGAAGTAGTTATGTTTATTCAGTTACATACTGAGCATTAAAACAAACAGTAGAATTTTGTACATCTATCAGACACCTTTCTCTTAACCCCAAAATGCTTGTCTGAGCACTACTTTTTCATTTTTTTATTGTAAAAATGTTGTACAGAGGGGTTACAGTTAAATGAGCATGTCAATGAGTACATTTTCTATTGAGCATTGTTGCCTCCTCCTTTCTTTTTCCTCTACCATTCCTTCCCTCCCATCTCCACAACTACTACCCCTGCCGAGCTCAGTGACTTAATCTTTATTTATGGATTTGCATGGGGTTTGAACTCAAGTAGTGGCAAATCTGAACTTTCCCTCACATTGATACAAATTTACCAAGACCCTGAGTTCAAATCCCAGGCTAGGGAAGAAAACTGGTAGAAATTCAAAAGAAGGGAGCTTTATTTCTTTTTTAATTTAGTTAAATAATTAATTAATATTTTTATTTATTCTTTATTTTGCTAACATGGGGCTTGAACACAGGTCATGGCAACTCTGCCTCAGCTTCAATCGCCCTAGGGTGTTGTACCCTCGGACCCATAGCCAATCTAGGGATCCTAGGCCCAGAGGGGTTTCAGATAGTAAAAAAAAAAAAAAAAACGTAGCATAGCACAAAAGGTGGCAAGCTGCAGAGGGCTGAGGGTTTTACGTTTTTTTCTTTGCACAGTGACCATTCTGGGTCTGAATAACATGGCTGCAAAGTGGACCTGACCTGCCATATCTGAAGGCTGGCGTGTTATCAGGGAATCCATAGGCCAAACTGTGAATGTAGGCCCTGGGTTCAAATCCCAGTACTGACACCTACCAATGGTAGAAGATCACAAGAGACTCGTTCCTATGCATAGGAATACCAATTGAAAGAGTAGTTCATGTTTCGGTCTACTCTAAAATTGGATGCACTAATCCTAGGACGCTGATTGATCTTAATTAATAGGTTATTATGCATGAAAAGAATAATATTCCTGCAATGGCGGTATAATAAATGCCTAAGAGTTGGTAAGAATGTAGTACATGTCATTCAATCATAGATAGATGGATCTGGCACTCCTTATGAATATGTTTATTTGCATTCCACCCTCTGCCTATCCATGTATCACTGTTTTGGCCAAATCTAGAGCTGGATCTCAGCACCTGGGAACCACCTGACAGCTTCATTGGCTCCAGACCGCCATGCTCACACTCATCCATTCATGAATTGGGCTTGCTAAACCCTGAGTTCACATGCCAGCACTTCCAAAAATTTAATGTTGGAGTAAGAAGCCAAGTGTGACACATGTTTTCCTTTTCTGTGAGAGTCCTGTGTGTCAGGCAAGATGGAGAACATATTTACAAATCTGGATGCTGTGATAGGATGTAAACAATGTAATAAATGGTAGAAGGGTCATCAGAGTAAATGAAATAAATGCTAAATAAATGAATAAACAAGAAATAAAATGAATAACCACACCCAACAAAATATCGTCTGACAATTTAAAAGGGATATAAGGAGTATGTTTTCCAGCCCTGAGGCTTGAATTCAGGCCTAGGGAATAGGTCTGACGTTCTTGTCTTCAAGCATGTTAAGATTCCCTTCTGTCACACTGCTGCATATTTACCCAGACCTTGAGTTCAAATCCCAGGCCTGGCAGAAAAAATGTCATGAATTGCAAACCAGGGAGCTAAATATTTTTTTTAATTGAGGGCTATTGGAGATGACATAGTCCCGCACAGCAACATAGACTTACAGTTCGAATACATTCATGCCACTTCCAGATGGTGGGAGATCTTAATAAATTCGTTCCCATCCAAAGGAATAATGATGGAATGTTATCAATGTCACAGTTGAATGACATGCTCATGAATGATACTTGTACACAATTAGACTTCATGATTTCAGTCGGCTGATTGATTTTATTTAATATTTTATGAAACATTAAAAGAATATTATTTCTCACAGGGAAGCAATAATTTCAGGACACTGATTTACTTAATACTTTATTAAAGATACAAATAATAACTTTTATTTATTTATTTTTGTGGATCCTTGGGCCTGAACTCTGGGCCTGGGTGCTCTTCAGCTCAAGCCTAGTGCCCTATCCCATGGTTTCCCTTATTTGCAGTAACTAGTATATGTCTGAGTCAAGAAGAAAAAGGTCAGATAAGGTGATGTTAGGGAAATGAACCCTAAGATATGTACTCAAATGATTTTTTTCTTTCATGCGATTGTTTCTAACACATTTATAAGATTGTTTCTTTGTTGCTTTGTATGTCCCTCCCCCACAGTATAACCCCTGCTTTCACTGTATTTGATGTCAGTATAATTTGTGGAAGGGAAGGGGAAAAACAAATGGTTTAAATAGGGATACAGGTGGACCCATTGCAACAAACAGATGTACAAGTCATTATGTCGAAAACAAACTTTACAACTTTGGTGGGGGGTGGGGTGAGGGAGCAGGGAGGATTGGGTGGTGGGGCAGAGGGGAGGATGGGAAGGGATGGGAAGGGGAAACAAAGGAGGAGGATACAATGCTTGATAAAAAAATGTACTCATTATCTTGCCCATGTAATTGTAACCCCCTGTACATTATTTTCACAATAAAAAATAAAAAAATAAAAATAATAGAAAATAATTAATTACATGGAGGCATAATAAATACCCAAGAATTGGTAGGAATGTAGTATATAGAACTGAACAATTAGTGTACTACAATCTGCTTTTCAATCTGTTCTTATTTTGCCAACCCCTGGTGCTAGATCTCAGATCCTGGGAACTGCCTATCAGCTCAATTTGTTCCAGGATGGCATGCTGACACACATGCATTCATGAATTTGGCCCTGTAGGTCTTGAGTTCAGATGCCATCATGCCCAAACAATGAATCATGGAGTGAGAAACTGATGGTAACACATGATTTCTTTTTCTGTGAAAGTCCTAGGTGTCAGTAAAACTGGAATATATATGCAGATCTATATCCTATTTAATCAATGTAACCAATGTTCTATGTGCCATATTAGTCATTAAAATAGTCAAAACATGTTGGGTCTTTGTTTGCCCCTGAAAGATGGATGGGGCCCAAGGAAAGGTAAGTGCACCACTCGCCCATTCCCCAGTCTCCCTTATCCAGGGAGAAATTCAGACACAGTGGGGAGTCAAGTTAAGCAAGAACTCGTTTAATACCACACAGCAAGCAACTTTTAAAGGGAAAAATTTAGAGGCATGGAAGGGGAGGGAAAGGAACCAACCAATCACTGTAAAGGTCACACCCTATCATGCACCTAAGCTTTATCCAATGAGATTTTAAGGTAAACAATTGGGCTGTGCCCACTCAACTTCCTCTCAGCACCATCATTGCTGTCCATGTGCCCCACAAACACATGAATAAAACAAAAATTAAATGAATAACTACACTGAATGCAATATGGAGTCAACCTATGTATGTAAACATAAATCATATATTTAAAATGTACACAAGTAGGACGTATTCTAGTACTGGGGTTAGATTTCAGACCTAAGGAACAGACATGAATTTCTTGACTTCAAGAAGGCTAGCTTTGCCTTTCAACACAGTGCAACAGAGTTACCCAGAGCATGAGTTCCAATCCCAGTCCTAGCAGAAAAAATGGCACCTTTATACTATGCGACGCCCAATTCTTAGGTATTTCATTATGCCTCCATTTAATGAACATGATTGTTTAAAGGCTTCATAAAGTATTGATTAAAATCGATCAGTGTCCTATAATATAATTGTGTATAATTTTATCGTAGAATTATTTAAGAGCTGCCCATTCAATCATAACATACATCCTGTTCCATTGGTATTCATATTGATAGGAATGAGTTTCTAAGGATCTCTTTCCATTTGGAGGTGGCAGGACCAGGATTTGAACTGTGGGCTCCAGCTCCCACCATTTTAACTCGAGGATAGAAAACTCACTGGTCTGTCCAAGAATAGCACGACCAATGATTCGGCAGGCACCAGTGGCTCTCAGCAATCCTTTTTGATGTTTTCAAGGCTGTGATAGGAGGATCATAGTCAAATTCACAATAGGCAGGAAAGTCCTTGAGATCCCTGTCCAACTTCAGTGTCAACAAAGCCAGAAGTAGAGGTGTGTAGCTCCAGTGGTAAAGAGATAGCCCTGATTAAAAGCAGCACACAACGTACACACACACACACACACACACACACACACACACACACTGCAGTCTAATCATCTATCTATTTATATATTGGGCATTCCTGGGGTTTGTTCTCAGGTCCTCAAATTTGTCCGCCAACTTCTCTTGCATCAGACTGGTGTGCTAACATTTACCCACTCATGAAGTGAGCCTGCTGGGCCCTGAGTTCAAGTCACAGAACTGCCAAAAACTTAATCCTGGTGGAAAGCCAATTGTCCCACTTGGTTTCTTTATCGGTGAAATTCCTGAGACTCAGGAATGATGTAGAATGCATAGGCAAATCTATGTCTTATGTAATAGGATGCAAAAAATATTTTATGTGTAATCATATTCACTAAAATATATAAGAAACAAAACACAAAATAAAATGAATACACTTACTGCAATATGCAGTAAAAATGTGTAGGTCAATAAAATTCATGTACTTAAAATATATACGAATATTATTTTTTTGAGTGCTAGGACTTGAATTCAGGCCCTAAAAACAGGCCTGACTTTCTTGTCTTCCAGAATGGTGATCTCTCCCACCCCCACAATGCTGCAGATTTACCCAGACCCTGAGTTCAAATCCCAGGCCTGGCAGAAAAAATGGCATGAATTCCAAGCCATGGAGCCTCATAATTTTTAAAATATTTTTAATGTATATATGTATGTATGTATGTATTTTTCTTTTGTCAAGCACAGGGCTTGAACTCAGCTCATGGCAATTCTGCCTCAGCTTTGATCACTCTAGGCTGGGTGCAGCCACTGGACCCACAGCCGAACCTGGGTTCCTGGGACCCAAAGGCTGACAAGAAAAAAAAATAATGCGACACAGGAAAAAAAAAACACAAAAAACTGGCAACTTGCAGATGGCTACCGGTTTTACATTTGTTTTCTTTGCTAGGTGACCATCGTGTGTCTGAGTAACCCGGTTGAAGAATGTTGGTAACTTGGCATTGCTGAAGGCTGGTGGGCCACCAGGGAAGCCATAGGCCAACATGGCAATATAGGCCCTGTGTTTGAAGCCAGGTCTTGACCCCTACCAATGGACGGACATCCTAAGTGTCTCGTTCCTATTCATAGGAATACCAATGGAAGATTATGAATGGCAAGGTTGAATTAGTTGTTTCTGAATACTACTATATAAATAGAGTAATTTTAGGAGGCCAATGGATTTTAATGAGTACTTTTGACACATTCAAATAATACTATTATTTACATGGACACAATAATTTCAGGATAGTGGTTGATTTAATAATTAAGGATGAAAACAATATTAATTACATGGAGGTATACTAAATAACCAAGAATTGATAGGAATGTAGCCTATATAACTGAATAATCTATAGACATCTCTGGCAATCTATAAAAATCATTAATTATTCTTGTACTACCATCTGCATGTCCATCTGTTCTAATTTTGTCCACTCCTACAGCTGGATCTCAAGTCAGCTCAGTATGCCTCAGGCTGGCATGCTAACACTCATCCATTCATGAATTGGGCCTTGTAGACTGTGACTTCAGATGCCAGCACTCACAAAAATTGAATCGTTGAGTAAGAAGCCCATGGCAACACATGTTTTCCTTTTCTGTGAAAGTCCTGGGTATCAGGTGTGAAGTTTCATACATAGGAAAATCTATATCCTATGTAATAAATGTAATAAATATTTCATGTGTAATAACAGTCAATAAAATAAATGGTAAATAAATGAATAAGACAAAAAATAAAATGAATAAGTATACTAAGCACAATGTGGGGTCAACATACGGGGTTCGATTTCAGGGCCTGGGAAGTACCTGGCAGCTGAATTGGCTAGAGACTGCTGTGTTGACATTCAGCCATTCATGAATCGAGCCTTCTAGGCCCTGAGTTAGATCCAACCACTGCTAAAAAATGTAATCTTGGAGTGAGAAGCCGAGCATGACACATGTTTTCTTTTTCTTTAAAAGTGCTCGGTGACAGGTAGGATATATAATTCAGATGCAAATCTATATGTTATGGAATAGGATGTCATAAATGTAAAAACTGTCATAGGTGGAAGAATTGTCACTACAATAAATGAAAAGCATATTGAATTAGTAGTGAATCATTCTAGGATAAAATTAGACACAAAACTATAGGATGTAGATGAAATTTAATATTTTATTAAGTATTACCAGTATAAAAATTGCATGGAAACATAAATACCTAATAATTCATAGCAACACATGATGCATAATTTAATAATGTATAGACATCTGTCCCATTCTATAAAATATGAAATTATGTGTATGGATGTATGTACATATGTGATAAACTATAATAGGATATTGAGTAATTTAGTTAATGCTTTATTAATTGTTAACTGGGACACATCATTAAATGGAGACATAATTTAATAAGTAATAATTTGTAGTAATATCTATAAATTAATAATATACAGACATCTTTCTGTGTATATAATGCTTGTATATATCAATCTCTATCTATTTATACCTCGTTCACTCCTGGGGCTCCGTGGTTAAGTGCTCACCTAGTGAGCATGAAGCCCTGGGTTCGATTCTTCTGTGCCACATAAACAGAATACCTGGAAGTTCTGCTGTCTTTCAATCAATTGAGTTCTACCCTTGAGCACAAATGCTTAGGTACAGTGTCAAAGCCCTTACTCAAGCCCCAGGACTGCCACCAAGAAGATTACAATGTTCTAACTGCAACTATACTTCAAATACCACATGACAGAGCAAGCTAGGCGTCTGGGGCTGACAGCTGCCACCTAACCAGACTTAGCCAGATATAAACTGTTGCAACCAAGCTCCATGGGTTACCTCCATCATCCTGGCTTACCCTGGCTTACCCCCGATATCCTGGCTGCTCTGGGGCTTTAAAACATGGCGGGAAGTCTGCTAGACTCTTTGAAATATGGCTCGAAGTGGTAGAGTTCTAGCCTTGTACAAATGTTATTAGAACAATAATATCCCCAAGCTTTAAGCTCAAGCTACATGACTAACCCCCCCCCCCCCCCAAAATAAAATAAAACATTCCACTAAACACTTAGGTGTGAACTTGTGTGGTTTGTGAAATGTTCCTCAAAGAATTGTGATATTGATTATAGCATCCTAAGTCTAATGACAGCTTGTGGAACAGAGCTATGTGCTGAGTCCTCCATAGGGTACTCTGTGCTGAGTCCTGCACATGATTCTATGTGCCGAGTCCTTCACAGGGTGCACTGTATATCATATATTAAACATGTATAGAAACATTTTTTCCATTGCACAGCCTTCATTCAGGCCCTGGGAACTCTCACCTGAATTTTTTTCCTCAAGGAGAGTGAGCTTCGCCTTCACCCATGGTATAAAAGAGTTACCTGGACAGTGATCTCAAATCCTAGCAATGGCAGAAATACTGGCCCCAGTTCCAAGACAATGACTTCTTTTTTTTTAATGGAAGCAGTTATGTTTACTCAGTTCCATACTGAACATTTAAAAAAAGCAGTGTGGAATTTCTACAGCTATTCAGACATCCTTTCCCTACCTCTAAAGTGCTTCTCTGAGAACGACATTGTTTCTCTTTTTTTGTACTTTTTTATTGCCAAAGTGTTTTACAGAGGGGTTACAGTTACAGGAGCAAGGTAATGAGTACATTTCCTATTGAGCACTGTTGACTCTTCTTTGTTTTCCCCCTACCATCCCTTCACTCCCATCTCCACAACTACCTCACCCTGCCGAGGTCAGTGATTTAGTTTTTCTTTTGTGGTTGGCCCAGGGTTTGAACTCAAGTAGTGGCAACCCTTCCCTCACATTGCTAAAAATTTACCAACACCCTGAGTTCAAATCCCAGGCTAGGAAAGAAAACTGGCAGAAATTCCAAACCAGGGAGCTTTATTTTTTTATTTAGTTAAATAATTAATATATTTATTTATTTACTTATTTTTTGCCCATCCATGGGGCTTGAACTCAAGTCGTGGAATCACTTCCTCAGCTTGGATCTCCCTAGGCTGGGGTGCAGTCTCCAGACCCTAGGATCCTGAGATCCTAGGCCAGAGGGCTTGCAGGAAGAAAAAATAATGCTGAAAAGCACAAAAAGTGGAGAGCTGCAGAGGGCTGGCATTTTACGATTTTTTTTTTTTTAGCATGGTTACCATCCTGGGTCTGAATGACATGGCTGCAGAGTGGACCTGACCTGCCATTGCTGATGGCTGGTGGGCTATCAGTGAAGCCATAGGGCAACCTGTCAACATGAGCCCTCGGTTCAAATCCCAGTCCTGACACCAATGGCAGGAGATCACAAAAGACTCATTCCTATGCATGGGAATACCAATTGAATGAGTACTTCATGCATCCGTCTAGTCTAAAATTGGATTCAATAGTCTTAGAATGCTGATTGTTATTAACGTATAATTTATTAAGCATGAAAAGTATAATATTCCTTCAATGGTGGTATAATAAATACCTAAGAGTTGGTAGGTATGTAGTAGCTGTCATTCAATCATAGATAGACGGCTCTGGCACTCTTTAACAATACATATTTATTTGTATACCACTGTCTGCCTATCCATGTATCGCTGTTTTGGCCAAACATGGGGGTAGATCTCAGTGCCTGGGAGCCACTTGACAGCTTCATTGGCTAGAGGCTCCCATGCACAAACTCACCCATTCATGAATTGGGCCTGCTAGGCACTGAGTTGAGATCCTCACATTGCCAGCCATGATGGAGAACACATCTAAAATCTAGATTCCATGTGATAGGTTGTAAACAATGTAATAAATGGTATAGGTGTCATCAGAGTCAATAAAATAAATGGTAAATAAATGACTAAAACAAGAAATAAAATTTATAAACGCACCAAACACAATATGGACGGAGCATCTGAACTGAAGTATAAATCCTATCATTAAATTGTATATAAGGAGTATCTTTTCCAGGACTGAGGCTTGAATTCAGTCCCCCTAGGAGGAGGGAATGGCGGGAGATCCTGAGATACTCGTTTCTGTATCTATGAAGAGTCATGTCATGCGATCCACCTCATCCTTGAATGAGTAGTTCGTGCATGATGCGAGTAGGAAATGATACACAAGACTCATGGGGTGAAGATTATTTCTAAAGAAGAGTTGATGAAGCATAACAATTATCATCACATACATGAAATGGATGCATCAGAAAAGATCCAAATATAGGTACTCACAGATTGGATTCCATCACAGGTCACCACAATACTACTCTATACAAATATGTACTTATTTGCATTCTACCTTCAGTTGATGAATGGATTATTGTGCTCCCCACTCTCCCCCCAGGGGAGCTCAAACTCAGGTACTGGGAACGCCTAGCTCCTTCGTCGCTCACAGGCTGGTGTCCTTATGTGGGCCCATTCACCAACTGGGCCTGCTAGGCTCCAAGTTCAGATCCAAAACCTGCCAAAAGATTCATCTTGATGTCAGAAGCCAATTGTTGCATCTGTTTTCCTTTCCTGTGCAAGTCTTGGGTCTCAGCTAAGATGGAGAATGCATGGGCCACCCTGTGGTCATGGGAATAAGTTGTTATCCATGTCAGCCCAGTTATACCTGTCATCATACACATAAGAAAATACACAATACATCCATGAATAGCATACAAAATAAACACAATAAGTACACTCAATGCACGATGCAGTCCATACACGGATGTGAATATACATCCCATGTTTCAATGATGCATTGAGCATTATTTTGGCCTCCCTGTGGCTCAATCTCTGTTCCTGGGAAGAGCCCATCTCCTTAGTGGCTCACAGTCTGGTGTGATCACTTGGACAGATTTGGTAGTTGGGCCTCCTAGGCCCCGAGTTCGAATCCCAGCACTGCCAAAAATTCACCCTGATGTGAGAAGCCAGTCATTGCACCTTTTTTCCTGTGCTATACAAATTCTGGGTCTCAGCCAGGATGGAGAATATATAGGCAACTCTATACTCATGGGAATAGGTTGTCATCCAGTTCACCACAGTTACATCTGTCAACCTATACTCAAGAAAATACAAAATACATCAATGAATAAGACACAAAATAAAGAGAATGGCTACACCAAACGCAAGATGCAGCCCACCCATGTTTGGAAATATAGATCCTTTGTTTAATTATGAATTTATGACTATATTGGCCCCCCCACCAGGGCTCAATCTCAGGTCGCAGGAATGGCCTGGCTCCTTAGAGCCTCACAGGTTGCTGTGCTTAACATGACCCATTCACCAATTGGGCCTAATAGGCCTTGAGTTCAAATTCCAGCACTGCCAAAAGATTCATTCTGATGTGAGAAAACCAAGGTTGCACACGTTTTCCTCTCCTGTGAAAGTCCTGAGTCTCAACCAAGAAGGGGAATTCATAGGCAAACCTATAACCATAGGAACAGGTTGTCATCCATGTCAGCAACGTTATACCTGTCACCATATTTAGTAAAATACACAATACCTCCATGAAATAGAGACAAAATAAGGAGAAGTTCACTAAACACCAGATGCTGTTGACACATGTATGTCAATATAGATTGTATGTTTAAATTATGAATTTATGACTATAGTGGACCACCCTGGGGATCTAGGGAATGGCCTAGATCCTTGCTCACAGGTTGGCATGTTCACCTTTACTTATTGGCCAATTGGTCCTACTAGGCCCTGAGTTCAGATCCCAGCACTACCAACAAGTGGGTTGTAGATTAAGAAGCCAAGTGTGAAACTTGTTTTCCTTTTCTCTGAATATCCTGGGTGATCCTGAGAATACTGGCATGGTGGAGAACATTTCTACAAATCTAAATTCTCTGTGATAGGATGTCATCAATGTAATAAACGGAATAGATTTCATCATAGTACAATTAATTGTAAATAAATGAATAAAACAAAATTTCAAGGAACAACCACACCAAACATGTATGGACCTAAGATCTATAGGTAAGTATAAATCCTATCTTTACAATGTATATAAATAGTATGTTTCCAGGGCTGGGACTTGAATTCAGGACTAGTGAACAGGCCTGACTTTCTTATCTTCAATTACAGTGATCTTCCCCTTCATCCACATTGCTGCAGATTTACCCAGATCCTGAGTTCAAATCCAAAGACTGTAAGAATAGACTGTGTAAATTGCAAGCCAGGGAGCTAAATTTTTTATTTTACTTTTCTCAGTAGGGGACTTGAAGTCAGGTTGTGGCAACTCTGCCTCAGCTTCGATCACCTAAATCCGGGTTGCAGCCACTAGATCTACAGCTGCTTCTGGGATCCTAGACCCCCAGGTCTTGTAGGGAAAGCCATGCATAGAAAAAATGTGGCCTTTTTATGTTTTCTTCCTTTGCTCGGTGACCCTCATGGGTCTGAATGACACTGTTGAAAAGGGTACTTCACTTTGCAATTCTGAAGGCTGGCAGACTATCTGGGAAGCCATAGGCCCACGTGGCAACATAGACCCTGATTTCGAATCCCCCCTCCTAACACCAACCAATGGCAGGAGATACTAAGAAAATGGTTCCCATCCATAGGAAGAACAATGGAATGTTATCAATGTCAAGGTTCAATGAGTTGATCATGAATGATGCTCCTATAAAATTAGACATCAGAATTTCAAGAGGGTAATTGATTTTATTTAATATTTATGAAGCATAAAAAGAATATTATTACTTATAGGAACGCAAAAATTTCAGGACACTGATTGATTTCATTAAAAATATAAGGATGAAAACAATAACATTAATTACATGGACACATGATTAATACCCAGGAATTGGTAGGTATGTAGTCTATATAACTGAATAATGTATAGACATCTCTGACACTGTAAAAACATATTTGTTAGCATACTTCCATCTGCATGTCAATCTGCTCTTATTTTGTTAACCCCTAGGGCTTGATCTCAGGTCCTGGGAACAACCTGTCAGCTCAATTTACCCCAGGATGGCATCCTGACCCTCACTCATTCATGAATTGGGCCTTGTAGGCTTGTAGGCTGTGAGTTCAGATGCCAGCACTCCCCAAAAATGAATTGTGGAGTAAGAAGTTGATGGTGACACATGTTTTCTTTTCTGTGAAAGTCCTGGGTGTCAGGTATGAAGTGGAATACATATGCAGACTGCTATTTTATGCAATCAATGTTTTATGTGCCATAATATTCAAAATAAATGGTCAATACATGAATAAAACAAAAAAATAAAATAACTGCACTGAATGCAATATGGAGTCAACATATGTATATAAATATAAATCATATATGTAAATTATACATGAATAGGATGTTTTCTAGTGGTGGGGATCTTTTTCAGGCCTAAGGAGTAGACATGAATTTCTTGACTTCAAGGAGGCCAGCTCCCCCTTCCTACAAAGTGCAACAGAGTTACCAAGACCACAGGTTCCAATCCCAGTCTTGGCTGAAAAATGGCACCTTTATAGCATGTAATAGTATAGTAATTCTTAGGTATTTCATTATACCTCCATTTTATTAATGTGATTGTTTAAATGCCTCATAAAGTATTAACTAACATCGATCAGTGTCCTATAACATAATTGTGTATAATTTTATCCTAGAATCATTCAAGAACTGCTCTTTCAATCATGACATACATCATATTCCATTGGTAATCATATGGAGAGGAATAAATTTCTTAGGATCTCCTTCCATTTGGAGGTGGCAGGAACAAGATTCCAACTGTGGGCTACAGCTCCCACCACTTAAACCCGAGAATAGGGAACTCACCAGTCTGTCCAAGAACATCAACAAGACCAATGATTAGGCAGGCACCAGTGGCTCTCAGTAGTCCTCCTTGATACTTACAAGGCTGTGATGGGAGGATCATGATCAAAGTCACCCAAGGCAGTAAAGTCCAACTTCAGTGCCAACAAAGCCAGAATCCCTGTGGCTCCAGTGTGGAAGGCCAGCTGATCAAAAGCAGCTCACAGACTGTGCTCATATCCTGAGTTCAAGTTCCAGGACTGGGAACAAACAGACATACACAACAATCTGTGAAGCCATCCAGCTGAAGGAAGTCACCCTCTTGTCTCCAACTGAATTGGACATTGTTCCCTGGGAAAAGGGCTGGGGGAGCTGTTATCTTCTTGACTCAGCCATGCTGTTGCATCACAGGATTCTGGCCACACCTCCATTCTTTCATGGTTCTTTCTGACCAATGAGATACAAGAATGGTGGCCACGCCCACATTCCATGCTGCCTAGTAGCACCAGGATTCCCTCTGTTAGTTTATACCACTACCAGCAATTGAGGAAGGTAGAGATGGCTGAGTCGTGAGGAAGAGACTCGATAAGACTTTGGAATATAGAAGGAAATTGAGATGCCTGCCCATGCCCCAACACCCTTCCCTCCTTCCCAAGGTGTGGAATTTCAAACATCTCTATCATATTCTAAATCTTGAGTTTAAACACCAGTAACATCAATCTTTTGTCAAAATAAAAGGACACATGTTTCTAAATGTTTATTTAAAACTTATTTGCAGAGGTTCTCATGTCTTCTATGAATTTTCTGTTTACTTAATCTATTAAAAACCAAGTATATTGTGACTCTTTTATTTTTACTAAACTTTTAAATTGTATGAGAAATATTATGATTTCATATATTAACATATTTTTACTATTTTTGATAATTTCCTCCTTTTAATATGATAATATCAATATTCCAAATGTGTGTATGTGTTGTGTGGGTGTGTTTATGTGGTTTTTGTGTGTGTGTGTGTGCTTTGTGCATACTTTATAATGCTTGGGAGGTCACACCATTGCTTCATACATGCTAGGCCAATTGTTAACCACTGAGCTATACTGTCTAGTTATAATCCAAATAGTGTTTTAAATCATGACTTTCAAACTTTCATTCCTAGTATGCTTTTTCAAACTTATATATGATAACATGTGATCCATATTCTATCCACGCTAGCAAATGTTATTGCTATTTAGAATATTTCCACTGCCTTCCCACTTCCAATCTCTTGTGTTTGTTATTGATAAAGATTTTACTTTGTTTCTCTTCTCTCTTCATTCTATTTCTCTTTAGGGTTTAACTATTCTTTCTCTTATTTCTTTGGAAAATACTTATCACATTCCTATTACAATTTCTTTACATTGTAAGAGGTATATACAATGCTTTACTTTCTATTTTAAATTTTCCCATTTTCACTGACTTTTAGTCCAAACTATTAAATGGATTATAAAGAAACTTGTCTCAAGACACTTTATTTTTCTCCTTCTCTTCCCTGAACTCTTTTTGTTTTTGAAACACAATAGCAATGACATAGAGCTCCTATGTAGTCCATCATTCTTTCCCCTTTTCCTCTCTTCTGTTGTACAGCTCAAGTTGTTATCATTCAGCTTTGTTATGCTACAGTGTTATCTAAATCTTAACTCATTCCTGAATTAATTTTAGTTGTTTCAACTACTCTCTAAATACATTTTTCTATATATAATATCTGGGGTCTTGTGTTTTTACAAGGTACAAAATATAAGTGACTATCAAACATCTAGATATCTCTGTAGAGTATTGGTCTACCTGCTCAATAAACTCGTATGTAAATTCAAGGAATACAGGACAGTCAAAACAATCTTGTAAAATGGTCTAGCTTCAGTCTTCATACTAGCTATACCATGTTCAGTAGTGAAGACAAAATAGTTTTACTACAAAAGCAGACACATAGAAGAATGTAACAGATTTGTCAAAAATAAATTCTCAGTTTTATGGTCAATAGATTTTGAAAACTATCCTATGAATTTATGAAATAAAAATAGAATCTTAAATGGGTGTATTGGCACTATTGTCTCTCGAGATTTAAAGGATGATCTTAGACTACTAACTCAATCCTTTTCTTTGTTTGTTTTGTTTTGTTTTTTTGTCACTCATGGGGCTTGAACTCTGGGCTTAGGCACAGTCCATGTGCTCTTCAGCTCAATGCGAGCACCCTACCACTTGAGCCACCCCAGCATTTCTGTCTTTCTAGTGGTTTATTAGAGATAAGAGTCTCATGGACTTTCCTGCCCGGGCTGGCTTTAAACCGTGATCCTCAGATCTCAGACTGCTGAGTAGCTAGGATTACAAGTGTGACCTACAGGCGCCTGTACTACCTCAATCCTTATACAAAAATTTAAAATAAAAAATGATTATCAAACTAAATGTGAGATGTAAAAACCTATAAGACATAAACGTAAAAATTCATGACATTGTATCAGTAAAGGTTTCTAAATGGAAAGTATAGTGGCTAAAGAAAAGCAAGAATATACTGGATTATATCAAGTGATAGCCTTTCATAATTAAAAGGACACCATAACCGAAGTGAAAGCATATCCAACAGATAGGGGGAATTTATTTGTTAATGCTACAATGTGAATGCTACAATGATTCTGAATGTTAAGTACTTTTACATCTTCTAATTCTATATAAATTTTTTCCTGAATAGGATATTTCTTTAAAGAACATGTGTAAATTAATAGTCAATAGGAGGAGCATATGAAAGAAGTTCCTCTTTAGTATCTAAGAAAAAAGAAAAATAAAACTCACTACTATGACCCTAATATAAAAAGATGACACAAAATATAGTAATGCATTTGTGGAGAAATTGATAAACTCCTCATGATGATCGATTTATATAATACTATAATCAGCAAACAAGTTTTCAAGTCTTAGAGGTCAAAAACAATTGCATAGGATCCATTCATTACAATTCTATGAATGTATTAAACAGAAGTAAAAAAAACGTGTTTGGGGGCTGGGAAGGTGGTTCAGTGGTAAAGCGCTTGCCTTGCATGCCTGAGGCCCTGGGTTCGATTCCTCAGCACCACATAAGCAAAAAGAAAAAAGCTGGAAGTGGCGCTGTGGCTCAAGTGGTAGAGTTCTAGCCTTGAGCTGAAGAGCTGAGGGTCAGCGCCCAGGCCCAGAGTTCAGGCCCCACGACCGGACCCAAAAAAAAAAAAAAAAAAACGTGTTTGGACAGGGAATTGTAGTTCATTGACAGTGCACTTGAATAGTATGTATGAGACCCTGGAAAAAATCCCCAAAATCAAATTTTGAAAAGACACATTATAGAGGATGTATACTGGATAAATTCCTGTAACAGAATTTTATATCTATTTTAATGTCTGTTCTAAAATTTATAGATTTCTATTTGAAGAAATGCAAGTTTGTGAAAATTAGGCTTTGAAAACCTATGAAGGTACAATTCCCTTCCAAAGCACTAAAATGTATACAATAAAAGGAGGTAATATATTGCAAGTGAATTACATGTCAGAAAAAAAATCTATTGTTAAAAATTCTTCACACAAAATGCAGAATACCTAAAGAGATGTTTTTGGTGTTGGTTAAAACTCTGTAGACTACAGCGTTTAAAACAAAGATGTGATTTCTCTTTATTTTGAGGGTTTTTTTGTCTGTTATTTTGAGTTTATACAGAGATAACTCAATCAAAAGTGTATGTGATAACTGCAATACCTAGGAATTATGCATTATTTATAAGTAATTGATGACCTTTCCTGGAAGAAATTTTTAGCAAATGACAGAAGACACAACTCTATGAATCTGAATTTTATGAAAGCCATACGTTACTTGCTCAATCCAGTTGCTTTTCTCTACTTTGCTAGGAAAAAAAAAAAGTATTCTCAAGGTAAGAGCCAAAAGCAGTGAAAAGAAACAAAATAAACAATCATGTTGATTTATTTGTGAAAATAACAAATGAAATAAAAGAATTCCACTTAAGGGGCTCCAATATTAGTATCTATGAATCTGTTCTTGAATGACAACATTCATTGAATTTTTGGAATTTCTTTTTTGTGTGTGTGTGTATAATTTTTTTTAATTTTAATTTTTATTTTTTGTGAACATACTCTACAGAGGGGTTACAATTACATTGGCAAGATAATGAGTACATTTCTTATCAAGCATTGCAGCCTCCTCCTTTGTTTACCCTTCACATCCCTTCCCAGCCTCCCCCAACCCCTCCCCACCCAATTCCCCCTCTCACCAAAGTTGTAAAGTTCGTTTTTGACATGACAACTTGTACTTCTCATAGTTGCATCGGGTCCACCTGTACCCTTAAACGACTTGTTTTTCCCCATCTCCTCCACAAATTATACCGACATCAAATATAGTGAAAGCAGGGGTTATACTGTGGGGGAGGGACATACGAAACTACAAAGAAATAATCTTATAAATGAGTTAGAAACAAATGCATGAAAGAAAAAAAACATTTAAATACATATCAAAGGGTCCATTTTCCTAACATCACATTATCTGACCTTTCCTGCTTGACTCACACATATACTAGATACTGCAAATAAGGGAAAACATGGGACCTATGTTTCTTTGGGCTTGGCTTACTTCACTTAATATAATTTTTTCCAAGCCTTTCCATTTCCTAACAAATGGGGCAATGTCATTCTTTCTGATGGAGGCATAGAATTTCAATGGGTATATATACCACATTTTCTTGATCCATTCATCTACTGAGGGGCATCTGGGTTGGTTCCATGTCTTAGCTATGGTAAATAATGCTGCAATAAACATAGTTGTGCTGGTAACTTTAGTGTGCTTTTGTTTGTAAACATTTGGGTAAATGCCCAAATGTGGGATTGCTGGGCCTTGGGGAGTTCTATGTGAAGTCTTTTCAGGAACGTCCATACTGCTTTCCAAAGTGGTTGAACAAGTTTACACTTCCACCAACTATGAAGTAAGGTTCCCTTCTGTCCACATCCCCTCCAGCATCTGTTGTTGTTAGAGTTCTTGATTATAGCCATTCCAACTGGGGTGAGGTGGTATCTCAATGTTGTTTTGATTTGCATTTCTTTTATGGCTAGGGAGTTTGAGCATTTCTTCATGTGTCTATTGGCCATGCTTCTTTCCTCTTCAAAGAAGTTTCTTTTCAAGTCTTTAGCCCACTTATTTATTGGGCAGTTGTTTCTTTGAGGATTTGTTGCTGGGGGATTTAATTTTTTGAGTATTTTTTTAGATATGAGACCCTTGTCCGTTGTATGGCTAGTGAAGATCTTCTCCCAGTCTGTGGGCTTTCTATTGTTCTTGCTAGGTATGTCCTTTGCCATGCAGAAGCTCTGCAACTTCATTCAACTTCATGCAATACAAGATCTAAAACAAAGCTTCAACAAAGGATTAGAAGCCATCAAAGTTGACCAATTAGAAGGAAAAGAAATAAAAAACAAAGTAGAAAGTCTTGACAGCAGGTTAGACCATGCAGAAGATCGAATCTCGGGGATTGAAGATAGCCTATATATTATAGAGAAAGAACATAAAACAAAAAATTCTTAAAGATGTCCTACACATAGAAAATCAACAAGACCACAATAAAGGCCAAGAAACTGCACCCAATCTTTATGTCCCTCCCCCACAGGATAAACCCTGCTTTCACTATATTTGACGTCGGTATAATTTGTGGAGGAGATGGGGAAAAACAAGTCAATTAAGGATACAGGTGGACCCGATGCAACTATGAGAAATACAAGTTGTCATGTCAAAAACGAATTTTACAACTTTGGTGCAGGGGGGGGGAGATTGGCTTTGGGGGGCGGGGGGAGGCTGGGAGGGGATGTGAAGAGTAAACAAAGGAGGAGGCTGCAATGCTTGATAGGAAATGTACTCATTATCTTGCCCATGTAAATGTAACCCCTCTGTACATTATGTTCAAAAAAAAAAAAAGGAATCTTTGTAGGACTGGTTTGGTGGAGATGTATTGTTTCAATTTTTCTTTGCTATGGAAGGTTTTTATTTGGCCTTCAGTTATGAAGGAGAGTTTTGCTGGGTACAGTATTCTTGGTTTTTAGTTGTTTGTTTTAAGGTATGGCATACATCATTCCAGGCTCTTCTTGTTTTGATTGTCTCTGCTGAGAAATCTGAGGTGATTCTAATTGGTTTCCCTTTATAGGTGATTAATCTTTTCTCTTTCACAGCTTTAAGGATCTTTTCCTTGGTCTGAGTTGATCCAGTGTGGATTATAATGTGATCGTTGGATGTCCTATTTTGATCTGGTCTATTTGGAGTTCTAAAAGCTTCTTGTATCTGAATATGCCTATCTTTTTGCATGTTCGGGAAGTTCTCTGCTAGGATCCTGTTAAACAAATTTCCTAGACCATTAACTTCTGTTTCTAGGTGCTCCTCTACACCCATTGTCCTTAGATGGTGTCTTCTTCTGATGGTGTCTTCCAAGTGTTGGATAGATATATTATATTTCTTGGACTTGTCTTGGATGGTTGTATGTTCTTTCTCTATAATATCTAGGCTGTCTTCAACCCCAAGATTTCTGCATCGTCTAACCTGCTGTCAAGACTTTTTACTTTGTTTTATATTTCTTTTCCTTCTAATTGGTCAGCTTTGATGGCTTCAAATTCTTCGTTAAAGCTTTGATTTAGATCTTGTATGGACTTCTTTAATTCCTTAATTTGGTGTTCAGTGTTCATTCTCAAATCACTTAGTTGATTGTTTATGGTTTTCTTGGACTCCCATTCCTTTTGTTGGGTTCCATTCAGCATTCCCTTTGTGGTCTCCCTACCTTCCTTCAGCTCTTTGTTAATGGATCCCATGAATGCCTTTAGTGATCTTTGTGTATACTCATCTTGCTCTTTCAATTCCTTTATTACTCTTTGCTTAGCTTCCTCCCATCCATGCCATTCTTGTAGTTCTCTTTGAGTGTTCTTAGCCTGTTCATGCCATTGCTGCCTTTCTCTTTGAGTATTCTCAAGCTGCTCATGCAAATCACGTATCAGTTTTTGAGTAGCTTCCTCATGCTCATGGTATTTCTGTATAAACCTTTGGATTGCCTCCTCTCTCTCCCTCTCACGCTCATACAGAGTCCTTTATAGGTTTTCAATCTTTTCCTGCATTGACCTTTTGTTTGCCTCTTCTCTCTCCCTATCACGCTCATACAGAGTTCTTTGTATGTTTTCAATCTTTTCATTTATCATGTTTGCCAGCAGTGTTTGTTGAGCTATTTGGGAGCTCTCCTCTGGATTATTCATTATCTGTTCTGTCCCCTGATTATCATGAGTGGGAGTGGAGATACCCGGACTTGTCATTTTTCTTGTGGTTTTCCGGCTTACTCTGCCCATTTGGGATGAAAGTAACACCAGTTTTGTGCTAGAACACTAACTTAAGGCAAGCATCAACCAAAGTCTGAATTTGCACAGTCAATAGTCTGCAGATCGAATCTGGTTCAACAGATACCTTTATTCAACATCAAAAATTATATATTAATGGGCTATGAACCGCAAAGAAGAATTTTGTAAACCAGAAATTATTCGGGTTAGGGAGAGATGTGGTCAAAAAATAGGAATAGCGTGATGTGGGAAGGTATAGGGAGAGTTAACTTAACTAAGTCCTAGTCTCAAAGCAGGAAATAGGTTGGATAAGATGAAAGTAGAGAGAGAGACAACAAGAAGAAAGAGAAAGAAAAAAAAGAGATCAGAAAAAATAGAAAAATAAAAATTAGTAATATGCAGTTTGGACAACAAACTATTCACAGAACGTGAATATAATGAAAGAAGGGGAGGGATATAAAGGAGATGTGAAAAACTTAAAAATAAAAATACTCAAAATGTTATATAGATATAAGGAGGTAGTACTGCTATAAAGGAATTTAAGTCTCAGAAGTTTTGAATTGAGTAATAAATTTGTGGATTAAGTGTGTACATAATGGGGGATAGGGTCTAATAGTCAAGTACGGGTTTATCTGAGGATGTGCAGAACAACAAGTCCCATAAAGAAGAACAAAAGAGAGGAAAATGCGAGAAGGATAAGGAAGAAAGAAAAAAAAGATAAGAAGTTCAGTCGAGCTAATTAAAAAAGAAAAAGAAATATTTTTTTTTTAAAAGGAAAAACAGGAAAGAAAAACGCACACACACATGTATCCCCAAAATAAAGATTATAAAGTGGAAAAAAAATGACTAGAAAACATTTTTTTCTGAAAAAGGTAAAAATTAAAAATTAAAAAAAGTTTTAGATAAGAAAAAATTTTTTTGGGAAAAGGTATAAAAAAAAAAGAGGAAGAGGAAAAAAAAAAGTTCTTTGATTTTTGGGGGAGGGTTGGGAAAAATCCTGTATCTCCTTTTTGTCTGTAATCAGCTTCTGGTTAGAGTCTCTGGTCTGCTTGCCTGTGGCTTGGTTGGTTTCTTAAGTCAGTTTTTTTTTGTCAGGCAGAAAAATGCTCTGCTTTACCCAGGATTTTGTGGTCCTCCTCCCAAGTTAGTTCAATGGGGGGGGGGGGGGTGCTTTGAGTATTACAAAAGAGGGTGATGGCTTTTTCCTCAAGTTTGGAGATGCTGTGATGAGGCTAGGTTCTGGGTAGAGTTGAGGCTTTTCAGCAAAGAGTAGCTTTTCCCGGGGGCTGGTTTGTGAGAAACTCACAGAGCCCAGCCTGGAGCCACTGTCAGGGTTTCTGTTTACTGATTTTCAATTGATTGTCCAGGCTGCTAAAGGGAGGGGCAGCCTCTGGCTGTGATTACCCAGTGAAGAAAGCCACTCCTACAGCTGGGGCCCGAACTGGGTGACTTTTCCCTGGGTGGAGCTGAGTCTGACAGGTCATGCCTTTAAGTTCTTGTGACCTGCTAAATGACCCTAGTTTTATTCCAAGGACTGAGTTGGAGCTAGCCGCTCCGCCGAGCTTTATTGGTATCCAAGCTGGAGATCTCCGGTACTGGGGGGGAGGGGTGGCCTTCCTTCCTCTGCTCCCTGAGAAGGAGTGAGGACTTCAGGCTTCTACTCACGCTGTCTTGGTTCCTGGGTCATCTCCGGTCTGCGAACTGCAGGATGAAGATGTCTGCTCCTTGTCGGTTCTTGCTGGTGTTGAGTAGAATCTGCTCGCCCACCCCGTCTGGCTCTTTGGTCCCTGACTCTCTCTGTTTCAGGTATGGCGGTACTGCCGCCGCCACCGATGCTGCCAAGAGCTCAGATCTGCCTCCTTGCCTTGATTTTCCCTCTCTGGCCTAACTCTCTGTCCTGTGATGGCACACACTTGGTGTGATTCTCTGGCTTAGGACTGTTCACTGGAACTCTAAAACTGCTTTCTATGGAAGAACTTGTTTTGCCTCCAGCTTCTCCTCCACCATCTTCCGAATTTTTGGAATTTCTATGAACATATAAAAACTAGAACAAGGAAACACATATAGTCTTAGAGTGAACCAGCCTTGCAATCATTTTCATAATTATTTTGAAATTATAGAATAATTGATACTCCTTTGCTTTGGATATCATTTAAAAATTTTTATCACTTCTCATAATTCAAATACCAAGCAAGATTAATTTTATATAATCATTAAAAATATCATTTTATTATTATAGTAAAATAGAATAAAAGACCAGTCCCAATATTTTACCTACCTATCATTATTCTTAAATCCTAATCATTACCTAAATATCTTAATCTAAATAGTCATGTCTTTAACATAGATGTAAATATTCTATACTTTTGACTTAACATTTTCCAAGGACATGTATTCATGTTTCTAAGAAATGTTCACAGCAGTTAAAAGATGCTTTTGTGAAATTAATGTGATATATTTTGTTGTTGTGGATGTTGTTTTCAAGACCTGGGGATTGTCCCTTTGCCTTTTTATGCTCAAGGAAAGCACTCTACAACTTGAGGCACATAGCTAATTCCTGTTTTTAGTGATTAATTGCAAATAAGAATCTAACAAGTACTTTTCTGTCTGGGCTAATTTCGAAACAATTCTAAGATCTCAGCACCCAGAATAGCTCGAATTATAAGTGTGAGTTACCGACACTTGGTTTGATGAATTTTAAAAAATTGTAATTATGTTCTAAAATGTTCGTTTCACTATAATGTATATCATTCTACACTTAAATTTAGATAGATACATGTATATGTTTCTGATGACAAATAATCCCTAAAAATGTATCTATACATAACATATATATATATACATATATATATATATGTGTGTGTATATATATATTGAGGACAGACTTTTATGCTACTATTTTTTACCTTTTTATTTCAAAGATATATAGTCTATTTTTCTAAAAGTTTCCTAGAATAAGATAATGAATATTAAAATAGAAAGTAGAGTTTATTACTTTCAAGGAAATTTTAGATATGCATATGATATTGCAGTTATATTTACAGTATATCAATTGAAAAAGTTCTGTTCATACTCTTAAATATTTCTGTGTAGTGACAGGGAGAGAGGAAGTTAATTCATATTGGTTAAGATTTTGCAATGCTTCAAAAATCCATTCAATAATTTGTTATAAGCACATAGACAAGCTATCAGATATGGTTTAGTTTTTTTTCTTTATTCAAAGATGCATTCACCGTAGTAACATTAAAATTATTAATAAAAAGACAAATAATAACAAAATCATAGATACAAAACAAATTTTCAATAATTAGCACGTATGATGCTAATAATATTTTTAATGAAGATGATGATGACCAGAGTGTAGCATGATAATGACAATAGTGTGATTGAAAGGAAAATACTTCAGACATCTTTGATGCTAGATGCACACATTGAATTCATAATAATAAAGGGCGTTGGATTACATACAATAAGAATAACAAGAGGAGAGATTCAATATCAAGAAATACAATCACATAAACAGGTAGAGACAGTAAAAACCCTAATGTTATTCCTGCAGTCTCTCTAACGTATACTCAGTTTTCATGGTGGTATATTTTTTTTGTTGTTTTTGCTGGTTTTTTTTTTCGGTTTGCCGTGGGGCTTGAGCTCTGGGCATAGGTGCTCTCCCTCAGCCCTTCAGCTGAAGGGGAGTGCTCGACCACTTGGGCTACAGAGCCACTTTCAGTTTTCTGGTGGTTTCTTGGAGATAGAATTGTCGCGGTCTTTCCTGCCCAGCCTGGCTTTGAACCGCAATCCTCAGATCTCAGCCTCCTGAGTATCTAGGATTACAGGTGTGTGAAGAGCTAACTCCATTTTAAGATCAATCCCCCTGAGCTGTGCTGCCCTCAGAGTAATCCCCAAAGAAAGCTGTGGTGCCAAAGAGAAAAATAGTTCTCAGAGAAACCACTGGTTGCCACCAACCCTGCCCACCCTTAAGGAAGAGAACAGTTGTGCAGGTGTTCCAGCAGAAAAAGAGAAGTGCGATCAGGGAGGACTTAAAACCCGTGAATTTGTGAACTTGCTGGTGTGGAAACTCCCTGAACTTGTGAACTTGCTTGTGTGGAAACCCCTTACACTTGTTTGTTTGAAACTATAAAAACTGTGCCTCTTAATATCACCGGTTACCGAGTGCACGGAGGACCAAGCTCAAGCTTGTGATAGACGACTATTTGCTGTTTGAATTGATCATGGACCCTGGTGGTCTGAGAGGAAGCATCCGAAAATTGGAAACTTCAGTGTGAGCCAGCAGCGCCTGGCTTGGTGGTATTGTTTTTTAATAAATAAAATCATTTACTTCCACATTTTGATGGACTAAGATATAGTTTTCAACTTACGGTGATTAGTTCAAATAACATTCTCATATAGATACTATCCAATAACCAATGTTTTCCAATGATATATTAAGACTATGTTCTTCAATACAGCTGTGAACATGTCACACAATTTACATAATAACACTTACATACGTGTAGTTGTCTTAAAAGCACACAGGCCTTAGGGCCAGGAGGTAATATTTATTTTTATTTCTGCATGAAACAATTTGTTACTTTATACCAACAAACTGAAATTGACTCTTTCCTTATTTGCAAGCTAAGTTGAAAAACCTGAGGACTCTTCACTTTTCCTTTTTCCTGCTCTAGAAGTCAACAAATATATTCTTCCATATTTCTGGTAAGTTACATCCATTTACAGATGAAAATTGTAAGGCCAACAATCAATAGAGTGAGTAAATAATGATACTATAATTTGTGTCTGAGCACGTCACTCCGTGTGCTTACAAGGAGAGTAATTTGGTGATGGAAAGGACCAATATGAAAATACTATGGGGAAAAAGCATACTTTGTAAATGGTTGTTTGAGGACTAGGTGACCAGTGATGAGTATTTAAAACAGGCTGGTGTCAGGAGCAAAAAAGGAGTAAATAGAAATCATATTAGTGACAGAAACTGAGAAAATCTTGATGATTCATCTTATCTAATGGGCAGGAGTAGAAGGGTAAGAAGAAATCTGAAGTACTTCCACTTCTCTGGATGGAAACTGTGTTAGTGGTATTCCTATGATAAGGATTACAGGTGGAAAAGATGGATTTAGAGGTAAAAATTCTCTGACAGTTCTAAAATTTATGTTAAACAGATGCAAAGATAGGTCTGTTTAGACATCATCAAAATATCCACGACCATTAATCTGAAAAAGAATAATAAAATTGGGGGCATTATTAAAGGAAAGAGGAAAAGGAAAGTTCTGACACAAGTGTGAGCAATGTGAGCAAATGTGTGGACAAGATTGGAAGAAAGAGTAAATAAGGAAACAAAAAATGTAATAAACACAGATTTACAGAAATAAAAGAAGGAAAGAATTTTCAGGAAAATATTGTAGAAAATAGATTATCTAGATTTGAAAACTAAAAGGACATAGACAAGTTCAATAAGAACAGTGTTTTGGAGAAAGTCATACTGATAACATTTTGAGATATGAATATGAAACCATAAAATTCTGGATCCATAAATTCAACAGATCCTATTGATTTTAAATGTTGGGACCAAATGCTTTTATCCTAACCTTAGAAGAACTATACAGATATAACTATCATGAACTTTACTTAGAGGTAATCTGTGAATATTTTTGAAGATTTGTTTACCCAGGAGATTATAGATTGAATTACAGCACAGACAATGCTAATTTATCCTACAGTTCCAATGAGTGACTGATGTATCCATATCAGTTTTGGATTTTATTTTAATATCTTTAGATATGTTTGGATATCTTATCACCTACTCATTATAAATGTAGGACAAGTAACACCAAGTATTAGATTGAACATACAGCTTTATGGATGGACTGAAGACTCCTCGAATTGATTCTTCTTTAGAATAGAAAATGCCTTATAAATGCGTAGATTATTTCTTTGTTGCTTTGTATGTCCCTCCCCCACAGTATAACCCGTGCTTTCACTCTATTTGATGTCGGTATAATTTGTGGAGGGGAAGGGGAAAAACAAGTCGCTTAAATAGGGATACATGCAAACCACAATAGAAGCCATGGTCAACAGAGTGAATGAAAGGGAAGGTAGAGTGTCAGATACAGAAGACAGAATACACCAACTGGACCAAAAAGTGACAGATATGGAAAAATCACTCAAATTAAACCAAAGGGAAATTCAAGAGCAAGCAGATAATGCTAAAAAATTTAACCTTCGCATAATCGGAGTGGACGAAGGTGAGGAATTCCAGAGCAAGGGAATGCAACACCTATTTAACAAGATAGTCAATGAAAATTTTCCCCACCTCAAAAACGACCATCTTAACTACATCACAAAAGCTTATCGAACACCCAACAAGCAAGATCCCAGAAGAAACACTTCTAGACACATTATAGTAAAAATGATGGATCTGAATAATAAGGAAACAATCCTGCGTGCAGCAAAAATGAAGAAGGAGCTATACTACAACGGGAAAAAAATTAGAATCACTGCAGATCTCTCCACACAAACAATGAATGCAAGAAAAGCCTGGGAAAGCACCATACGAGCCCTGAGAGCCAATAACTGCCAACCCAGACTGATATACCCGGCAAAGCTAGCATTCACATTCGATGGAGAACTGAAAACTTTTAATAGCAAAGAAAAACTAAATGAATACATAAACATTAAGCCAGCATTACAAAGAATTCTAAGAGGGGGAACACAACCTGAAGAAAGCAACCAGGAACTGGGACCTGCCCCAAACAGGCATTACTCAAAGTCTAACTGAGCAAGCACAGGAGGAAAGGAAAGAAGAAAAACTTAGGAAAACGGAATGGCAGGGACAACAATGCATCTCTCTATACTTTCTCTTAATATAAATGGGCTGAATTCACCAATTAAAAGAAAACGAACTGAGGACTGGATCAGAAAACAAGACCCATCCATCTGTTGCCTTCAGGAGACCCACCTCTCAGCCAAACATACAAACCAACTCAGAGTGAAGGGGTGGAAAAGGATCTACCAATCAAATGCTCCCAGTAAGAAAGCAGGTGTAGCTATCCTGATATCTGACAAAATAAACTTTTCATTAAAATCAGTACAGAAAGACAAGGACGGACACTACATATTAATAAAGGGAACAATCCAAGAGGAGGATATAACCATCATCAACTTATATGCCCCAAATATCGGTGCACCCAGATATGTCAAACAAATGGTCTCAAACTTACAGAATAAAATAGATCCCAATAAGATAATACTAGGAGACTTTAACACGCCACTCTCACCAAAGGACAGGTCTACCAACCAGAGGATTGGCAAAGAAGCTACCGAATTAAGTGAGGCCATACTTCAAGCGGAATTAACTGACATCTACCGAGTATTTCACCCTAAAACAACACAGTACACATTCTTCTCAGCAGCTCATGGAACATTCTCCAAAATAGACCATATCATAGTTCATGCAAGGAACTTAAGCAAATACAAAGGGATTGACATAATCCCCTGTATCCTATCTGACCACAGTGGAATCAAGCTAGCTCTCAATAACAAAGCATACCGCAGAAATTTCTCTAATACATGGAAATTGAACAGCACACTCCTTAACAATGCCTGGGTAACAGAAGAGATCAGAGAAAAAATAAAGTATTTCCTACAACTCAATGAAAATGAAAACACCTCACAAAGAAACTTGTGGGACACAGCAAAAGCAGTCCTGAGGGGCAAATTTATTGCCCTCAGTGCCCACATCAAGAGAATGGAGACAGACCAAGTAAATAATCTCATGTTGCAACTAAAACAGCTAGAAAAACAAGAAAAAATGGGACCTAAAGCTACTAGACGAAGCCAGATAACCAAATTAAGAGCAGAGATTAACCAATTAGAAAATCAGAAAACCATAACCAAAATAAACCAAACAAAAAGCTGGTTCTTTGAAAAAATAAACAAAATTGATGGCCCGTTGGCAAGATTAATTAAAAAAAGAAGAGAGGAAACCCATATTAATAGGATTAGGGATGCCACCGGAAACATCACAACACGTACCCAAGATATCCAAACAATTCTAACAGACTACTTTCAAAAGCTATACTCTCTAAAGGAAGAAAATCTGGCGGAAATGGATGCATTTTTAGAGAAATACAAGTTACCCAAACTGAGCAAAGAAGAAGTTAACCAATTAAATAAGCCAATATCCTATAATGAGATACAGGAAGCTATCAAAAGTCTTCCAACAAAAAAAAGCCCAGGACCAGATGGATTCACAGCAGAATTCTATAAGACCTTTAAAGAAGAACTAATACCCATACTCCTCAAGCTCTTCAGAGAAACAGAGAAGGAGGGAGCTATCCCAAACTCATTCTACGAAGCCAATATCACACTCATCCCCAAACCAGGCAAAGACCCAACCAAAAAGGAGAATTACAGGCCAATTTCCTTGATGAACACAGATGCAAAGATCCTTAACAAGATTCTAGCTAACAGAATCCAGAAACACATAAAAAAAATACACTATGATCAGGTAAGCTTCATCCCAGAGACACAGGGATGGTTTAACATACGTAAGTCAATAAATGTAATCCAGCATATCAACAGAACCAAGGTCAAGAATCACATGATTATCGCCACAGATGCAGAAAAGGCCTTTGATAAAATTCAACATTCATTCATGCTAAAAGCTCTGGAGAAAATAGGAATAGAAGGAACATTTCTAAAAACAATAAAAGCCATTTATGACAGACCAATAGCCAATATTATACTTAATGGGGAAAAGCTACAACCAATCCTCCTAAAATCAGGAACAAGGCAAGGATGCCCACTGTCTCCACTCCTCTTCAACATAGTCCTAGAACCCTTAGCCAGGGCAATAAGGCAAGAAAAAGACATTAAAGGGATCTGCATAGGGAAAGAAGAAGTGAAACTATCCCTTTTTGCAGATGACATGATACTATACCTCCACGATCCTAAAAACTCCATCCCCAAACTTTTAGAAATCATAAGTCACTTCGGCAAAATAGCAGGATACAAAATAAACCCACAAAAATCAGTTGCCTTCCTATACACTGACAACGTACAGGAAGAGAGGGAAATAAAGGGAGTAACCCCATTCACAATAACCTCCCAAAAAATAAAATATTTAGGAATTAACCTAACCAAAGATGTAAAAGAACTATTTAATGAGAACTATAAAAAGTTAAAGAAAGAAATTGCAGAAGACACTAGGAAATGGAAAGACCTCCCATGCTCCTGGATAGGCCGACTTAATATAGTAAAGATGGTAATACTTCCAAAACTAATATACAAATTCAATGCAATTCCTATTAAAATCCCAATGATGTACATCACTGAAATACAGAAAACAGTCCTAAAATTTATATGGAACAACAAAAGACCTAGAATAGCCAAAACAATTCTAGGGGATAAAGACAAAATGGGAGGGCTATCCATGCCGAATTTCAAACTCTACTACAGAGCTATAATAACAAAGACAGCATGGTACTGGCACAAAAACAGACCCGAAGACCAATGGAACAAAATAGAAGATCCAGAAATAAATCCACAGGCCTACAGCCAGCTGATATTCGACAAAGGAGCCAAAGACATACAATGGAAGAAACACAGCCTCTTCAACCGCTGGTGCTGGGAAAACTGGGCAGCCACATGCAGAAAACTTAAAAGTGGACCCCAGCCTATCACCATGCACCAACATCAACTCAAAATGGATTAAAGACCTTAACATTAAACCTGAATCTCTGAAACTACTGCAGGACAGAGTAGGAGAGACACTTGAACTAATAGGCACAGGAAGGAGCTTCCTGAGCAGAGTCCTAGGGTCACAACAAGTTGGAGAGAGACTCGACAAATGGGACTACCTTAAAATAAAAAGCTTCTGCACAGTTAAATCTATCGCAACTAAGCTAGAAAGACAACCAACTAATTGGGAAAAAATATTTACCAGCAATATATCAGACAAGGGGTTAACATCCTGTATATACAGGGAACTCAAGAAACTAATCCCTCCCAAGCCTAACAAACCAATTACTAAATGGGCAAGGGAACTAAAGAGGGACTTCTCAAATGAAGAAATAAAAATGGCAAAGAAACACATGAGGAAATGTTCATCATCCCTGGTGGTGAAGGAAATGCAAATAAAGACAACCCTGAGATACCACCTTACCCCAGTCAGAATGTCCCACATCCACAAATCAGCCAACGACAAATGCTGGAGGGGATGTGGAGAAAGAGGAACCCTATTACACTGCTGGTGGGAATGTACACTTATACAACCACTTTGGAAAGCAGTCTGGAGGGTCCTTAGAAAGCTAAAGATTGATCTCCCTTACAACCCAGTCATACCACTTCTAGGCATTTACCCTGAACAACAGGAACCAATATACAAGGACACGTGCACCTCCATGTTTATTGCAGCACTGTTCGCAATAGTTAGGATATGGAAACAACCTAGATGCCCCACCACAGATGAATGGATCCAAAAATTGTGGTATCTATACACAATGGAATATTATGCAGCCATTAGAAATGACAAAATAATGGCATTTGCAGGGAAATGGATGGAGCTAGAAGGAATCATATTGAGCGAGGTAAGCCAAGAACGAAGAGACAAACGGTACATGGTCTCCCTGATAAGTGGATGCTAAATCCAAAATGTTAGGTGATACAACAAAACTAACAGGACTTAAGAAACAAAGAACTCCCGCTCATCTGGTTGAACCACTACTAAATATCCCCATGCTGCTGATCACAAATATGGTATATAACATGTGAACACTGTTATATATTACAGACTGTGGTAGACAATTTGCTCCAGGGAAGTTAGAATGAACTTGTGACTTTGAAATTATGTAATCACTTAATCACAATCAAAAAAAAAAAAAAAAGAACCTCGAGGAAGGGAGGGAGAGGGGATGGTAGGGGGAAAACAATGGAGGGGGTAACAATGTTCAAGAGGAAGTGTACTCATTACCTCACTCATGTAACTGTAACCCTCTGTATAGTATCTTTACAATTAAAAAAAAAAGATAAAAAAAAATAAGGATACAGGTGGACCCATTGCAACAATGAGAAGTACAAGTTGTTATGTCCAAAACAAACTTTACATCTCTGGTGGGGGGGCGGGGAGGATTCGTAGGAGGGACGGGGAGGAGGATGGGAAGGGATGGGAAGGGGAAAGAAATGGGGATGCTACAACGCTTGATAAGAAATGTGTTCATTATCTTGCCCATGTAATTGTAACCCCTCAGTACAATATTTTCACAATAAAAAAAAAAAGAAAATGCCTCAATAGTCATTGACACATCCTAACTGCCATATACTCTTTTTAAGTCTAGTTCTTGTTAGGGATATCTCCATGCTAAAATAAACCTGTCAATCAACCTGCCACAAATTCTTATATGTGGGAAGTGCTCTTATAAATTTCAAGCTTTTATTGAATGGAAGAATTCATACATTACCCTCACCACTAGGGTTAAATGCTTAAAAAGATAATATATTGTGCTTTAATATCTTTCTTTTCCCATACATATTGTCAAGTAGTGAAGGATTCTGATGTAACAATAATACAATGGTGACTTGTATTAACCCAACATCTAGGATCTAGTGTTAATTCAGATACTTAGAATTTAGCTCCAAATTTTGTGGATATTTATATTTCTCCTGGGAAAACTAATGAGCTCCAAGGAAACATCCCTAAGGAGCCTTTCCATTCTAATATCACTGTCTCAAAATGCTTTAAATTCTACACACTGTAATATGGGCATAGGGTCATATCGTGGAACTTTTCTCCTCAGAGAGTGAGTACTACCATATTGCTTAACATGGACAATGTACCTTCATCCATAGACTGGGCGTGTGCAAAGACGAAGTGGTAGTTGAACAATTTTCTTGGCAGTTTTTACAGATAAAATGGAAGTAGAGCAACTATGAACTCAAAAGGAATGTGCAAAAAAGACAAAGGCACAATGTAGAATGTGCCAAGAAATGCTGCAGGATAATTTCAAATAATGTGCTCAGGTGTGAGGATGTGTTCAAAGTACAGCTTCAGACAATATACTTGGATATCTTGGGGGGAAAACTGCTTTAAACTATTCTGGGATAATTGTCTAAGTAGAAGCCCCGAACTCTGACTCCAATCAACCACAACATCATCAACTGAGGGACTATTTTCCAAGAGCAAAGTGAGAAAAAGAGGGCTCATTACAGTTAGTGTTCAGGTTGAAGCAATGTCAATCACATAACTTTTCTTATAAGTCTTCATTTATTTTGTAGCATTAAAGTAGGTAAAAGGCAAGTAAATATTTTGCATGTACCTAAATTAAGTGGGATGTATTCTATTTGTCTCTCTTTAACTTGAAAGTTGTAGATTATGTCTTTTTATATTCTATTGGGACAATGATTTGCTGTCAGTTATTTTTTTCTCTTCCTCTTCTTTTGCCCTTCCACTTACACAATTATTATTTAAAGAGACATATTTGACCTTGCATTTCTAAATTCTTCAAAATTATCTGAACTACTTCATACTTCTGGCAGCCTCCTATATCTTTCTCAAGGGAAATATTTTTGCCACTACCACTTTTATCCTCTATGATATTGGATATCTTCCTGCCTAATTCAGCGTGAGATATACATTAGAGTCATCCAGATATCTCAACACTCGTACCACCATAACATCCTATCTTACTTAGAAATCATGCTTTTAGAATGTCTTGGGAATTGGCATCTCTCATTTTTGAATGACCCTAAGTGATACTTACAAGCAGTCATGTTTTAAACCAATATGCCACTCAGTAGATGAACGAATTGACAGAATGTGGTTTATGTATGCACGGTGGAATTTTATGCTTCCAATTCATACGGAAATGGAAAGTCTTGGAAAAATCAAACTAAGTAAAATAAACAAGACACAAAGAAACAGATTCCATGGTTTCCTCATTTGCAATAAGTAGGAAATGTGTAGAATAGTCCTAGCAGTTGAGCAGAATTGCTCAATAACTATGTATGTATGACGATATAAGATGATGATGAGCAAAATGAACTCCTGTATATGGAAACAGAATTTTTCTTTGTGGTTGTTGTTTTTAATGTACTATATGATTTCCTTTTTCTTTTGTGTTTTCCCTTTGGTTTATCTCTTGTTATATTTGATTTCAGTATCCTGTGTATTGTATATACATTATCTTAATTTAGCAAGGGAAGAGGAACAATGAAATGGCGAGACAAAGAGCAAAGGGCAAACCAAAGCAATAGCAATACTCACAAGACAACATGTTGGAAATTTACATTACAACTTGTGAGAAGTATTGGAGTGAAGGAAAAATGTGAGAAAAATGAGGGAGCGGGTAAAAAGTTCAACATGTTATGTATTTACTACCTTACAATTACTGCAACACCTTCTACGTATCACCTTGACAATAAAATTAAATAGAAAATGAGCTGCATAAAATATAATTTCACTGTATTGGTATAATAAATATACTAAGTGTATGACCTTTTAAAAAATGAACATTTTGGCTGCTAATTTGAATTAATTACCCCTTTTTTAATCAGAGGGACATCAACTTGAATATTATCAAACTATACAATATTTTCAGAATATACTTGCCATTATTTTGAAAAAAAATTATTTTAGTATTGTCTCATGCTAAAACAAAAATAGTTCAATTCTGTTGAAACTCCTAACTTTTAAAACTGAATACTTGTTAAGAGGAGAGAGTATATGTGTTCTTCAACATTCCTATGACTACTAACTACTCATTTTCAAATTCTGAACATGCCATACTAGAAACATTCAAAACAGTACCTGTTTGCATTTTATTTAATTCTGCAATAAGTGCAGTTTTCAATGGGGCGTTACATATTTGAATTCAACAGAAAAAATAGTCACAGTCTGGTAGAAGGTAAAATTATGAAGTATCTATAATAATTCCTCAAGAGTAAACATTTGTTCATCAAAGTAGGCTATGATTTCTATGACCATCAATCCCAAATTTTTATGCCATAAAGTCATCCGAGCCCAACAATTTCCAATTTCCAACTTGTAATGTGCAACTTAAAATTCCCTAAATTCACATCATGACCATCATATAACGTTTGTAAAAAAAAAAATACTACACTTCTGCTAATGTGAAGCCCTTCGTATTGTGGACATAACACTACACTAAACTTTGCTGCATCATTTTCCACCTAGTCTTATTCCTGAGATCAGAACACTTGCAAATAATATTTATAGTTATATATTTTATCTATCATAGATATTCAGGAGATCTGAATGTCTGAATATTAAGATCGGAAGACTATGGTTTAAAGCCCACCCAGGCAGGAACGTTCCTTAAATTCTTATCTCCAATAAACTGTTCACGAAAAGCCTGACAGAAGTGGCACTGAGGTTTAAGTGGTAAAGTAATAGCCTTGAGCAAAAACAGGCTCAGGGACAGTGGCCAGGCCTAGAAGTTAAACCCTAGGACAAACCAAACAACAAAAACAAAATAAAAACAAACCCTAAAAGTAGCATTTTTCTCATTTTATACAGAGGTATATAATTAAGGAAATTTCTTCCTGTGTTATGTATATGTAGAAGAAAAAAGATGTCACACATTTACCCTCTTCATACCATGTTACACCAGAATCTCAAAAAATTGCTCTCCATCTAAATTTATAAATTAATAGCATCAATTTGTTGACAACTTTGTCTAGATTATTCACATTATCATGTTACTTATGAACTGTTGGAATTAACTATTAACTAAGTTCTAATTATATCTCACTTGAAAGAATATTTTAGGCAAATAGAATGCCAGATTCATTTGTGAATTTGTAAATTAAATCTACTTAAAAGAATTTTGTAGTAACCTATAGAATATTAAAATACAAAAAAAAATTTATTTTAAAGCTAAATTCTAATTTAGCCAGGTCTACAAAGTCCTACATTAAATGAACATTCTTATTTCTCTAGGCTTAAGCTTTTGTAATCCTTCATCGTTTCTTTGGACTCTAACAAAATGATACATACTTTTTCAAATTTTTGGTTGGGAATCATGAGCTTTTTTGCATTTAGTAATTTTCTGTTTTGAAGAGAGCATTTAAAACACAACTGAGGTTTATATATGAGTTGCATTTCAATAGGAAACTTGACTTCTCAAAATATAATGACAAAATTAGCCCAAACTTCCAACTGTGTATTAGTTTCTTGTTTATTTTTTATTCCTTTCTTGGTTTGTTTCATTGAGACAAAACTATACGACCTAGTCCAGTGAAACTGTCACTATGTAATTGCACTCTCTATTCACCTGTCTTAGTCTGAGTGCTAGAATTCCTGGCTTGTATCACATTGTCCTACAATAGTTTGGTTTTTTTATTTAATCTAGATACAGACTAGAAATTCTGAATTTCTTCAATAATATTTTCCACTAGACTGATGGCTCAGACTGTTCATGTACTATTTTCAAAGATGTTCTAACATTTGACACAGGATATGAACATTTTCACCTGAAGGGGTCTTTGATTCATTCCTCCCTGGATCCAATCCCTTTATTAATGATCACTTGACTTTCTTACTATCTCTGTTCCCACCTATGTAGTATTCTCAATCTTTTTTGGGGAAATTTCACTTTAGTACTTTCTAATATTAAAAATTATCACACAATTGTAGTCTTATAGGATATATTTTCTATTATTTTCTAACTTATCTACACAATCTGAGAATTGTTTCATATGTGTGTTTGAATACATAAGTGCCTCTGTGTGTATGTGCGTGTTTGCATGTATATATGTATGCAAAATCCTCAAGCTCTTATTAAGCAATCTTGCTCATAACTAGTATTCCATTACTTGCGCCATTCTTCCAGTGCCTCTTTTGGCTGGTTAATTATAGATAGCGTCTCAAGACTGTTCAACCCAGGCTGGATGCAAACTGAACTTCCCAGACTCCTTTACATTCTTAGGTTTTATTTCTCCAGGAGTATCAACTTTTGAACTACAAACATTTTTGTAGCTGTGGCCCAGATTTTTAACTCGAGTTCATATAAAGATAGATGAACATACACATTACATATGCTGAGTGTACACTCTTTGAAATGTGATCCTAATCAGGGTGCCAGTGGCTCACACCTGTAATCCTAGCTAATCAGGAGGCTGAGATCTGAGGATTGCAGTTCAAATCCAGCATGAGTAGGAAAGTTTCTGAGGCACTTATCTCTAATTAACCACCAGAAAACTTGAAGTGGTGCTGAGGCTCAAGAGGTAGAGCAAAAGCTTTGAGCTGAAAAGTAGAGGTACAATGCCGAGGTCCAGAGTCCAGGCCCCACTACCATCAAAAAAAAAAAAAAAAGAAAAAGAAATGTGATCTTAGCCACCAGTTCATTGCTAGTATAATTCCTGCTCTCTCAACATGGCCTTTTTTTTTTATCAGTTAAGTCCATGGTCTTATATCTGATTTGCTTGGAGCCAGAATTATTCTTCCATTCTACTTTTTACAAATTTGCATGATTAGCTACCATGATTTAGAGCCAGTAGGAGAAAGAGAGAGGCCTCATCCTTCATGTTCCACTTAGGAGTAATGCTTTTTCTATATCACTCCCATAGGTCTACATCCTGGCCTTGGCTTTATTGCTTCAAAGTTGTCTTATTTGCAGAGTCTTCTAAAGTGTATTTAACCATTATACTTACACACAGAACTTATCTTTCTCCTATTCCTATTGTTTCTCCTTCTGTTAAATTATGTACACTTGGGTAATAATGCACAACACAAACACTGACAAACAAATGTTTCTGAGAACCTTCTTTCCACTTAAAATTGGTCTTACTTTAGGAAATTTGAACTTAATGAACTCCAGGATAATGTTTTTTTATGTTATTGTGAAAATGGTGGACAGAAGGGTTAGAGTTACATAAGTTAAGTTAATGAGTACATTATCTAACGAACATTGTTACCTCCTCTTTTGTTTTTCCCCTGCCATCCCTTTTCTCCCGACCGCCCAACTCTCCCCTCCCATCCCCAACTTTTAAGTTCATTTTCAACATAGTGTCTTGTTCATCTCATTGTAACAACGGGTCATACTGTATACTACTTTCAGCATTTTATTTCCCTTCACCTCCCCACATTAGAAAAATGTATATGCAAGTTGCAGCTCACCGACCTCAAATACAGTGGAAACGGGTTATACATGGAGAATGAAAGTAGAAGAGAAACAAAAAAAAATCACATAATACATGGTAGATATATTAAAAACAATAGTAAGAAAGAAAAAAAACAGTTGTGTCCGTACTTGGGGGTTCATTTCACTTCACATTATCATATACAGCCATATGTACGTGGATAATGTTTTATAAGCCATGTAAATTGCATATTTTCTCATTACTAAGTTCTCTCTGAAACACGTGTTACCTTGTGTCCAAAGATGTCTTTGTGTTATTTCAATGAAGCTAGAAAACATTCATTTTGCCTGGAGCATTACCGTAGATTGTTACTAGAAGTAAATGGAAGGGATCTTTACGGGAAGTAGAACTGAATCCAGAAGAGAAATTGAACATAGAGAAATGACAAGTTCAAATTAATTTGTGCTTTCATTTTTACTATACAAGAAAATAATCCAAGGTTTGAAGGAAACTCTGTCCCTAACTTTTTTGAGTGTGCACTTTAGTCATAAAACTTTTCTGTAAACTTCTAGTTGAGAGTATTACAAAAGGAAACAATATGCCATTTGAAGGCCAGCATAGAAAAAAAGGAAATAACATTGTTTTACAGTGTAGTACTAAAAAGAAACAAAGACATGGAGGTTTTAAAATGTCTTATGCATGGATATTTAACTCCTGAGATGATTCTCTTGTTTCAAAATTCACATGTCCATTCCTTTATTCTGGTCCTGAGTTCGCCATATCAATAAGGATTCCAAAAAGCAGGATCCAGTGAGTATGATCAGCAAATGGAGCCTCTTTTCAAAGCTGTGCTTTAAGAATGGGCCCAAACAAGTATGTGGGTTTTTTTTTCTTTGCTTGTTCGTTTGTTTAGTTTGTTCTGCTTCTGGGGCTTGAACTCAGAGGCTGGACCCTGTCCCTGAACAGTTGTCTTTCCTACCCAACTTACCCAAAAGTACTGCTTCAGCCAAAACTCCACTTCTGGCTTTTTGGTGTTTAATTACATATAAGCGTTTGAAAGACTCTCCTTCCTGAGTTGGCTTTGAACTAAGACAGTAAGAAAGTCAATTCACATCAACTGTATAAACTTCTCATTTGAACCAAGAAATATTGGATGAAGTTTATTATAAAGGTAATATTTGACAATTTTTAAAAGAAGAGAATATGTGCAGCAAAGAAGCCATAACTTAAATAACTCAGCAAAAGTAGGTGCACTGAGTCATATTGGAAAATTTTTTCTGCTTGGGAAGATTACTATTCACTTCGTAGTTCCTTTTGGGGATACTTAAAGTATACTTCACATTTTTGTTGGTCGTGGGGCTTGAACTCTGATCCTGGGCACTGTCCCTCAGCTCTTCAGATCAAGTTGGGTGCTCTGCCACTTTAGTTACAGCACCACTTCCGGGTTCCTGGTAGCTAATTGAAGATCAGTGTCTCATGGACTTTCCTGACCAGCCTAGCTTTGCACCACAATCCTCTGGTCTCAACCTAATGAGTAACTAGGATGACAGGCGTGAGCCACCAGCACCCGGCTCATATTTGCATTTATGTGCACTTAATGACACTGTAGACAAATAATGGAAATTTGAATCAAATGATGACATTGCAGCTTTTCAGAAAATATGAGGTAGCAATAAATATGTCATTCTTTTCTATGTTGTTACATTAATGACTCATGAGCTTTTGGACTCGTACTTTAGCATGCTCTGAGGTCTGCATTGGTTGACTTAGTATAAATAATTTTTAGTAGAGAAATAGTGAAAGACAAACTTTTTGAAAGAAAAGGAGATATGAAAGAACAACATAGAATGAGATAAACTTATCTCACAGAGATTAAGAACTAGCCTAAGGGATTTACAATGCTAAAAGCAATGAGGAATAAGCCTACTTGATAAATAGTTCTTTAGTAACGAAATATGTTTCCCAAGAACAATTTTTGGTATAATTTATTTATTAATATCATTTATTTCTTCCATCTGGATTTATTCCTTCACTTCTATCACAGCTATTAATTAGCTGGTGCCTTTTTGGTGCCAAAACTGACCAAAACGTTTTCCAAACCTCACTTAGACTTAGATGAATCCTCACCTGATATCTAAGCACATTCTTGACATTAATTGCTGTGACCTACTAACAAACGTGTTTTTTTTTCTCAACACAGTCTTCTAATATAGGTAAAGTACATGAATTAAGAACTATTGTTAGGTCATAGTTGGAAGGAGCAATTTTATATTCCAAATATTGGTTCTTTATTTGGCATTTACTAGCTAAATGAATATTTTGCCAGTCCTGGGGCTTGAACTCAGGGCCAGGGAACTCTTCCTGAGATTTTTCTTTTTTTTGCTTGAGGCTAGCACTCTACCACTTGAGGCATAGCACCATTTGTTTTTCTGTTTACGTGGTACTGAGCAATTGAACCCAGGGTTTCATGCATGATAAGCAATCACTGTACTATGAAGCCACATTACCAGAGACCTAAATGACTTTCTTAAGATGACATTACTTTTTTCATTCCATTACTATGTATTATAATTTAGGTTAAGTGGTAGAAAAGGAAGTGGACAGCAATACTAAGCACAGTAAGACTGACATTCCTATCACATCACTAGGGAAGTACAGTGTTAAGAATTCATGACTCATAGGGCTATTGCATGTGACATTATTATTTTACATTATTACATAATATTTTACATTATTATGTGAAAAACCATTAACAGTCATCTCCGACATCCATAACATTCTGCTTCCACTTTCAAGTTCAAGAGCCAAAAATCTAAGTCTTTTTATTGATTGGGTGTGTTTCCTAGAAAGGAAGAAAGAGAATGTGGAAGGTGATGTTGGAAAAATAGGTATATTGGCTCCCAGTCCACACTTTTTGCATTTTTAACAATGCTACTGATGAATTCCCACAACTACTTCATATGCTGTCTGCACAAGATGCTGATAAATGAAGACATTTATTCTGGTGGATAGTCACATATATTAACAAAATCCAGTTCTGGAAAAAAAAGTTACTGGTATAAAGTATTGTCTATAAAATGGTTTCATGTCTTAGCAGAACAAAATTCAGTATTGAAATGATTATTCCAGTTTTCTTTGAGAATTTCTGCTGTCTCAGTAGCAAGATGTTCTCTAATTCCAGTAATATACAAGCATAAAATACATGATTTGAAGATCTCAGTTGTTTTAGAAACAAAGGTACATAGTAGCTTCCTTCCTGCAGAGACATGTGATGGCATGTATGATTGATTGTACTGTAGTTATCTTCTTTTTTCTCTTCGTCTCTTGTTGAATATCTTGGCATATTAGTCTGTCCTGCATCAGCTTCCTGTAGGTGAGATTTACCTCTACTCTGCAATGTCAAGATGGGTCATGTGACTTACTTCGGCTTACAAAAATGAACCAGAAGTGGTGAAAGGCTATTTCTAGGGGAAGATTTCTATCTCATTGTCTGTGTCTAAGAGCTAACTTCTTTTCCCTTAGCTATAAAAATAGCATATTTCCAGAGGGAATCTTCTTTCAACTTATATACTGGAAGAATATAGCATGTAAAATTGAGGCAAAACTCAAACACAGCAAGAATTAAGCTAATATTATAATATGATAATAAGATATTAGTTTCTTACTATTCTTGTATACCTTTATGATAGTTGACTACAGTACATCAGAATTTAAGAAATACTAAACAAGTACTAAACAAATAGATAACACTTCCTGTTAGATGCTATTACATTATTTAAATAAATAAGCATTCTCTATGTGATCACTTGAGGGGTTAACTTTTTCTATAAATGTATTTAATCACTCTAGAGCACTGTATCTAATATCCACAATCATTTTCCAGACCTTCTGATTGAGATGAGGAAGAACAAAATATATAGATTTCTCGCTTCTCTTTTCCTCTTCTCCTTTTTCTAGTGAGAATTCTCATCCTTTCTCCAAATTCTCTTATTAGTAAAGGAAGAATGAGACATTGTGCATATCAAGCAAAAGGCTTCAAAGCTAGAATTTTATTATTTCAGAAATAGATGTAGTAAATCAGAGTGGCTCAAGGAAGAAGAAAAATATGATTTTTCCCCCTTTCTGGCTTCACCAATAGAGTCTGAACACAACTCTAATTATTTAATACCATTTGCTTTGGCTAATTTTTTAAGAATATAGTGTTTTAAAATAAATAATAATTTTTAAAATTAAAAAATTTAAAATATATAGTAATTTGTTGTTTGCTTTTGGTAGGTATGAAATGACTGCATTAACATTGTGTGAGTTGAGAGGTTAAATTTTATCTGAATCTAAACAAAACGAAAAAAATATATGATGTTAATATAAATAGCTTTTAGGTACATTTTCAACATGACATACACACAGGGACATCTTTTTTCTTCTTTTCTTCTCCACACTTCAATAAGCAGTTCATGTAATTCAAATAGCTGTGTTTCTTTTTTTTTTTTTTTTTGGTCGGTCGTGGGGCTTGAACTCTGGGCCTGGGCGCTGTCCCTCAGCTCTTCAGCTCAATGCGAGCGCTCTCCCACTTGAGCTACAACACCACTTCCGTGTGTTTCTTTCAGAAATAGATTAGACATAAAAAAGTTAGAAGAGAACCAGGATTGGTGGTACATTCTTTAAAAATAGCTGTCAAATAACTATTAACCATAGTTCCAAAATAATAATAATCAAATGCTCTTGAAAAGAGAAGATTGTAAGCAGAATATACAAAAAGTGATAATGCCAGAACTGCTTCAGGAGCTGCTCTCTAACATTTAAGATTTCTAGTACAGGACAATGTTTTAATCAGGATTAAATGCTTTCAGGAACTAAATTTTTTCTAGTTATACTTCATTGAACAAATATGTTGTTCAAAATTAATGAAAGGATAACAGGTTATAGTAGAAATAATGCTTAAACTCTCATTCTGGTAGGCAGTAAAATACCTTCCCAAAATATCTATAGTCCCGAAATATCTAATCCATCAAATGTAGATTTACATTTTATACATAAGTTTGTAAAATATTCACCTTTCATTACCTAAGGAACTCAAATTTGAATAATTATCAGATGGGAAAAGTATACTCAAAAGTCCCAGCTGTAGCTAGAGAGGGACATCATTAGGTAAGAACCATCAGAAAGATGTAAATATGCCACATTAGAAGATAAAGGAAAAGACAACAATCCAGATTCTGAAGTTTCTGGAAAGCAGAAGAGGAAGTAAATGCCTTTTCCACTAGAATCATCTGAAAAATAGCTCTGTAGGTGGCTCAATTTCCATCTAGTGAGACTTATTTTAAATTTCTGTCCTTTAGAACTGTAAAATGATAAATACGGTTTATTCCAGCCAATTAATTTGTAGAAATATTTTACAGCATATTTGGTTCAGTAAAGTAACTCAACTACAGCCATTTCCTGATGCAACTACAATGATACCACATGTCCTCATTTCCGAGAATAAGAAAAAGTTGCCACCAGCTTTGTACACATGTATGATGTACATACTACTAAGGTCCTTGCATTAATGAAGTCTTGAAATTCTAAATAATATTTAAGTAAGAAAGTCCCTATCTTCATTTTCACATTTGGGGATCACTAAGTACCAAAGTTATGTAGAAGGCTAGGGTAAGAATATTGAAATGAAATCTGTCTTCTAATATTATAAAGAAAATTTATGTCACATTGATTTAGAGTTTGGAAGGTAATAAAAACATAAGGTAAAACAGAAACAGTAAGTCAATTTTCTATCTTTCCTAACTTTCCAACAGAAATTAGAGAATCCAGGAAAGATAAGGCAATCCCAGAATGCTATAGGACGTTATAGGATCACTTGATGGTGAAAAAGAAGTTAACAAAAATGGGTCCGCTGGAACAATGGGAAACAAAATCTATACCTACAGGTTGTGATATAGCAAGAAAATAGTTTCCACTATGCTAAGTCTTTGATATTTTAGGTTTGTTTACACAGTAACTTTCCTCTCTTAGGAAATGACTCTTTATTAATACTCAAGTGTTTGCAGCTTATAACACAGCAACAAATAATGCTTCTAAATATAAACAAGAATGAAACTAAGAATAACCAAGGCTACTTGCATTGCTATAGCTGATAAAGAAGAATGATCTTGGGGAATAGTCAAACAATCTTGAACTATTTCATACCTTTCCTCTTTTACAACACGAGAAGTCCTAGTCTAGATATGTAAAATTTTAATAAAGGATTTTTATATTTCTTATTGTTCACATTAACCATTATTTTATACACAAACGTTTACTGCTTTGGCTTAGGTGTTTTCTTGCCTTTGTATGTTGTTCTCTATTAATCTGGCAACTATATAGAAAAACAAGATAAATCCATTTTGCCTATGTTGGATTGTTCAAAGTCAAGCTGCTAATTAAAGTTTAATTATTGCTCTTTAAATGATAACAAAAGTGTGATACTTTAGTGTATATTCTCATTGAAACTGGTGATTATAGGAGTGTCTGCAATTGTTTTATAATTGTTTTCAAATATTTTCTTGGCTATTTTCATTATTGTCTTTGTTCCTGTCTTCGAATCAGGAACAAAAGGTTACACAAAAGATCTTACTAGGGAATAGGATGTTAGGCAAAAAAAAAAAATAGATGTATAATTAAAGGTTTTCATCTCTTAAGAGACTGAAAAGCTCAGAAGACATTTTGTTATTACTGGTATGGTTAAGATGACTTGAATATTTTGTTTGTTAAACTAAGTGAAATGTATGTACAATGTTACACTTGTTCCAAAAAATGATTATGGTTTATTCTTTTCTGCTTCAATGAGATGAAACCTCGGACAAGGTTGGGGGGCATATTTATTTTAGGGTAGAAGGGTTAATGAAAGAAAGCCAAGGGAGATTCCTAAAACAGCACTGCTTATCACATATCAGCTAATTATACTTATGGCATATACGTATATAAACACACAAATATGAATTGAGTGAGAAATGTATGATTAACACAATTGATTCAATGACAACTAAAACCAGAAAACAATTCTCTACATTTATATAAACTATTATATGTAGTGAGGGTTTAAACTTTTTTATAATATATATTTTAACATTTTTTTTATTTTTTTTTTAAATTTTATTTTATTTTATTTGAGAACATACTGTACAGAGGGGTTACAATTACATGGGCAGGATAATGCATACATTTCTTACCAAGCATTGCAGCCTCCTCCTTTCTTTACCCTTCACCTCCCTTCCCAGCCTCCTCCCTCCCCCCCACCCAAACATACCCTCCCTCACCCCCCACACCGACATTGTAAAGCTAGTTTTGACATGACATTTTGTACTTCTCATTGTTGCAATAGGTCCACCTGAATCCTTAAACGACTTGATTGTCCCGATCTCCTCCACATGTTATACTGACATCAAATATAGTGAAAGCGGGGGTTACACTGTGGGGGAGGGACATACAAAGCAACAAAGAAATAATCTTATAAATGCGTTAGAAACACATGCATGAAAGAAACAAAAACATTAAAATACATATTTGAGGGTTCGTTTTCCTAACATCACATTATCTGACCTTTTCCGCTTGACTCATACCTATACTAGATATTGCAAATAAGGGAAACCATAGGACCTATGTTTCTTTGGGCCTGCCTTACTTCACTTAATATAATTTTTTCCAAGCCTTTCCATTTCCTAACAAATGGGGAAATGTCATTCTTTCTGATGGAGGCCTAGAATTCCATTGTATATATATACCACATTTTCTTGATCCATTCATCTACTGAGTGGCATCTGGGTTGGTTCCAGACCTTAGCTATGGTAAATAATGCTGCAATAATCATAGTTGTGCTGGTAGCTTTAGTGTGGTCTTGTTTGTAAACATTAGGGTAAATGTCCAAAAGTGGGATTGCTGGGTCATAGGGGAGTTCTATGTGAAGTCTTTTGAGGAAGCTCCATACTGCTTTCCAAAGTGTTTGAACAAGTTTACATTCCCACCAACAATGAAGTAAGGTTCCTTTCTGTCCACATCCCCCCCAGCATCTGTTGCTGTTAGAGTTCTTGATTTTTGCTGTTCTAACCGGAGTGAGGTGATATCTCAATGTTGTTTTGATTTGCATTTCTTTTATGGCTAGGGATGTTGAACAATTCTTCATGTGTCTATTGGCCATCCTTCTTTCTTCTTCAGAGAAGCTTCTCTTTAAGTCTTTCGCACACTTATTTATTGGGCAGTTGTTTCTTTGAGGATTTGTTGTTGGGGGGTTTAATTTTTTGAGTTCCAAGTATATTTTAGATATGAGACCCTTGTCCGTTATATGGCTACTAAAGATCTTCTCCCAATCTGTGGACTTTCTATTGGTCTTGCTAGCTATGTCCTTTGCCCTGCAGAAGCTCTGCAACCTTATGCAATCCCATTTGTCCAACCTTTCTTTGATTTGTTGTGTTTCCGGGTCTCTATTCAGAAAATTTCGGCCTGAGCCAAGGAGACCAAGGGTTTCTCCTATTCCATCCTGTAATGTTTTCAGAGTGTCTGCTTTGAGTTCAAGGTCTTTGATCCAAACTGGTGCTATCTTCATCTCAAATGGGCAGAGTAAGCCGGAAAAACACAAGAAAAATGGCAAATTCGGGTATCTCAATTCCCAATCTTGATAATCAGGGTTAGAACAGATAATGAATAATCCAGAGGAGAGTTCCCAAATAGCTCTACAAACACTGCTGGCAAACATGGTAAATGAGAAGTTTGACAACGTACAAAGGACCCTGTATGAGCGTGATAGGGAGAGAGAGGAAGCATCCCAGAAGTTTATACAGGAATATCGTAAGTGTGAGGAAGCTACTCAAAAACTGATACAGGATTTGCGTGAACAACTTGAGAATACTCAAAGAGAAAGGGAGGAATGGCGTGAGCTGGCTGAGAACACTCAAAGAGAACTGCAGGAATCCCACGAACAGGAGGAAGCTAATCAAAGAGTAATACAGGAATTGAGAGACCAGGTAGAGAACACACAAAGATCACTAAAGGCATTCATGGAATCCATTAACAAAGAGCTGAAGAAAGTCAGGGAGACCACAAAGGGAATGCTGAATGGAACCCAACAGAAGGAATGGGAGTCCAAAGAAACCATAACCAATCAACTAAGTGATTTGAGGACAAACACTGAACACCAAATTAAGGAAGTAAAGAAATTCATACAAGACCTAAAACTGAGCTTCAACAAAGAACTTGAAGCCATCAAAGCTGACCAATTAGAAGGAAAAGAGATAAAAAACAAAGTAGAGAATCTTGACAGCAGGTTAGACCATGCAGAAGATCGAATCTCAGGGATTGAAGACAGCCTAGATATTATAGAGAAAGAACATACAACCATCCAAGACAAGTCCAAGGAATATGATAGATCTATCCAACACCTGGAAGACACCATCAGAAGGCCTAATCTAAGGATAATGGGTGTAGTGGAGCACCTAGAAACAGAAGTTAATGGTCTAGGGAATTTGTTTAACAGGATCCTAGCAGAGAACTTCCCAAACATGCAAAAAGATAGGCCTATTCAAATACAAGAAGCCTTTAGAACCCCAATTAGACTAGACCAGAATAGGACATCCCACCGTCACATTATAATCCACACAGGATCAACTCAGAACAAGGAAAAGATCCTTAAAGCTGTCAAGGAGAAAAGGGTAATCACCTATAAAGGGAAACCAATTAGAATCACCTCAGATTTCTCAGCAGAGACAATCAAAGCAAGAAGAGCCTGGAATGATGTATGCCATGCCCTAAAAACAAACAACTATCAACCAAAAATACTGTACCCAGCTAAACTCTCCTTTATATTTTAACATTTGTGCCAAAATATTTGTTTATTTGTAACTGTTTATTTTTAGTTTTGTCAATCATAGAGCTTGAAATCTTGACCTGGACGATGTCCGTCAGGTCTTCAGCTCAAGACTAGTGCTCTACCACTTCAGCCACAGCCAATTTCTGGTGGGTCATTGGAGATAAGAGTCTCTGGGACTTTCCTGCCTAGGCTGGATTTGAAATGAAATATGGAGTGGTAATCCCATTCGTTTATATGTTGTTTAATGAACAAGCTACATCATATCCGTTAATTTCTGCATGTAACATTTCTTTATAATGAGAATGCTCAAAAACTTATCTTCTGGCTATGATGAAATATCTATTCTTAACTATAATCACTTTGCTTCTTTTAGTATAAAATTAATATATTTACTTTTAGTTATGGAAGTCTGCTAATTAAAGTTATTTAAAACATGAATTGTAAAGTGAAAGAAATTCATAGTTCCATTACTTGTTTAAAGAAAATAATTATGCATTTTTTCGACTATATTTCTTTGGAATGTATAATATTCATTGATTTATCTTAAAATTGATAACAATTACATTATATCAAGTAGATTCAAACTTGTATTTGAAAATTGCACACAACACAAATATACTTCCACTTTCTTCTAACACATAATTAAAATAACAGTATAGGAAAATTTGGTATTAGCTGTTCATGTGTAGAATCATAGAAACTCAGGAGGCTAAGACCTGAATATTTTAGTTCAATACCAGTCCAAACAGACAAAAATGTGAAAACTTATCTCCAATTATATAGCAGGAAGCAGAAGGTGAGGTTGTGGCTCAAAGAATAGTGTTTCATAAGCCATGAAAAAAAAGTACAAAAGAGACCATTCAACATTGATTTCAAGCCCAAAAATGGCATATATACACAAAACAACAACAAAAAAGTAGTATGAACATCGATTATAAAGACAAAATTGTAGAAAAGATCATGAGAAGTGTTGTGTAAACATCTGGAAGTCAGAAATCATTTGACAGAATTTTGATTCATGATAGGTAAAAGTCACAGTATAATTTGAACAATTTCATTGAAGTCATTTGTGTTGAAACATGGCTACTGGGTAACATGTGAAAGAGCAGACTGGATCACCTGACATAGCAGACATTGCCTGTAACTATACACAATCCCACTCTGCAAAAATCTAAAATCGTGCTTGTTAATTTAAAAAGAACCTCATGCTAGAGACTTTTTGGTCCACACAGACTGGGGTCCTTATTTTGAGGGTTCAGACCAGTGCTTTTATTATAACCACTCCTGTTTTACTCCCCTTCCCTGGTGCAGCTATATCTTACTAAGCTGGCACAAAGCCACTCCCTAGAATTGGGCAAGAGCATTTGCTGATGCTCTTCCAACTTCTGTCTGTGGCTCTGGATAGCCAGATTCTTTTACCTAGAATGGGTTACTTTGATGTCCAGGTGGCCTCAAACTGGAGATAAACATGTAATGGATATGTCAACCTGAGTTAGTTTCAAACTAAGATCTTCAGATCTGAACCGCTATGCTCAGCCCAGTATTTCCAGCCCAGTAAGTTACTTAATCTTTCTGACACTCAGGTTCTTCCTGTGTGGAAAGTGAAAAGAATTACTTTGTGGACCTTAGAATCCAGTGGGAGTTATGACGGGGTGCGGAAATGTAAGTGTTCAAGATGTGTGGATAATTTTTTCCAAGTTTTTCCATTTCCTAACAAATGGGGCAAGGTCATTCTTTCTGATGGAGGCATAGAATTCCATTGTGTATATATACCACATTTTCTTGATCCATTCATCTACTGAGGGGCATCTGGGTTGGTTCCATATCTTAGCTATGGTAAATAATGCTGCAATAAACATAGTTGTGCTGGTAGCTTTAGTGTGGTCTTGTTTGTAAACATTAGGGTAAATGCCCAAAAGTGGGATTGCTGGGTCATAGGGGAGCTCTATGTGAAGTCTTTTGAGGAACCTCCATACTGCTTTCCAAAGTGGTTGAACAAGTTTACATTCCCACCAACAATGAAGTAAGGTTCCTTTCTGTCCACATCCCCTCTAGCATCTGTTGTTGTTAGAGTTCTTGATTTTTGCCATTCTAACTGGAGTGAGGTGATATCTCAATGTTGTTTTGATTTGCATTTCTTTTATGGCTAGGGATGTTGAACATTTCTTCATGTGTCTATTTTCCATCCTTCTTTCTTCTTCAGAGAAGTTTCTCTTTAAGTCTTTCGCCCACTTATTTATTGGGCAGTTGTTTCTTTGAGGATTTGTTGTTGGGTGGTTTAATTTTTTGAGTTCCAAGTATATTTTAGATATGAGACCCTTGTCTGTTGTATGGCTAGTAAAGATCTTCTCCCAATCCGTGGGCTTTCTATTGATCTTGCTAGCTATGTCATTTGCCCTGCAGAAGCTCTGAAACCTTATGCAATCCCATTTGTCCAACCTTTTTTTGATTTGTTGTGTTTCCGGGTCTCTATTCAGAAAATTTCGGCCTGAGCCAAGGAGACCTAGGGTTTCTCCTATTCCATCCTGCAATGTTTTCAGAGTGTCCGCTTTGAGTTCAAGGTCTTTGATCCATTTGGAGTTGATTCTGGTGCAGGGTGATATATACGGATCTAGCTTAAGTTTTCTACATGTTGTTAACCAATTTTGCCAGCACCATTTACTGAAGAGGTTGTCTTTCTTCCATTCTATTTTTTTAGCTCCCTTATCGAAGATTAGATGGCTATAGGTCTGTAGGTTCATTTCTGGGTTTTCAATTCTATTCCATTGGTCCTGAGGTCTGTTCTTATGCCAATACCAAGCTTTTTTGAAATTATATTAAGTGAAGTAAGCCAGGCCCAATGAAACGTAGGTCCCATGGTTTCCCTTATTTGTAATATCTAGTATATGTATGAGTCAAGCGGAAAAGGTCAGATAATGTGATGTCAGGAAAATGAACCCTTAGATGTGTATTTTAATGTTTTTATTTTTCATGCATATGTTTCTAACACATTTATAAGATTATCTCTTTGTTGCTTTGTATGTCCCTCCCCCACAGTATAACCCCTGCTTTCACTCTATTTGATGTCAGTATAACTTGTGGAGGAGATGGGGAAAAACCAGTTGTTTAAGGATACAGATGGACCTGTTGCAACAATGAGAAGTACAAGTTGTCATGTCCAAAACGAGCTTTAAAACGTTGGTGCGGGGGGGGGGGGAGGAGAAGGATTGGGATTAGGGGGGGCGGGGGGAGGCTGGGAAGGTATGTGAAGGGTAAACAAAGGAGGAGGCTGCAATGTTTGGTAAGAAATGTACACATTATCCTGCCCATGTAACTATAACTCCTCTGTACAGTATGTTCACAAATAAAATAAAATTAAATTAAATTAAAAAAAAAAAGATGTGTGGATAGAGTCTGAAACTCTCATAAAACTACTGGTATTTATATTGAAATGAATTCCAGGAATTTGAAACAAGAGAGATTTTTCTTTTCTTGTTTATCCTTTTATGGACATTGAAGGAGACACAGAAATTCAAGGAGAACAGGGAAACAAATGCAGCAGTTGTACTCTGTAGATATTATATTCACAATGAGATATACCTCTTGTGGACAGGGACAGGAGGGAAAATCAGAGAGAGAGCAAAGTGATGAGATTGTCAAACAAGAAGTAAACTCATTAGTGACTTATAAAATGTTGATCTGTGTGTACACTACCTTAACAAAAACAACTTAAAAAATCCAGGTTGATGATTCTCTCCTCCAATTTTTGTAGAGGCCATTAAGACTCAGGCCTACCTGGAGTTTTTGAAGGTCACATTATATGATAATTAATTTAGAGCCAGAATCTCTTAAGAAATGTTATAAAAAGTATTTCATTCTTAGTACATTTTTCCCTTTGAGTGTCGATTCTATATGTTGTTTCAGAGCAAAATTTTTACTTTTTGTTTTTAGTACTTCTCAGGTGTTGAGTCCTCCTTAAAGCTTTGTGACAAAGATCTGCTATGCCTTGGCACCCTGCCCCTAACTAAAATGGTAATTAACCTTTGAAATTAATGTACTTGAGTATGATTTTTATTTATTGATTTAATTTGTCGGTGGTGGTGAACTCTGGGCATGGTTGCCATCCCTCAGCTCTTCAGCTCAAGACTAGTGCTCTACCACTTGAGCCACAGTACCACTTCTACCTTTTTCTGCTTAGGTGGTGCTGAGGAATCAAACCTAGGGTCTCGTACATTCTAGGTAAGCTGTCTACAACTCATCCACCTTCTCAGCCCCTATAAGTGGTATGTTTGTGCACAGGTCTATCAAGCAAATCTATTGAGCAAATGTATTCATTCGCCACTAGATATATTTAAAATTATGAATTATCTGATATTTTAATGAATAAAACTGTTATTATTGCTACTAGGAATTGTTTGTCTCCCCATACTAAAAACATGGAGGAGGGTTTGTTAAACTAAAACTACATAAGAAATTTTAAGATCTTGTTGCTAACAAATGGGTCCAGGTGTTATTACATTAAACAGAAAATTCAAAATGGTTTTTCTTCATGAATACAGAGATCAACGGTCTTATAATACTTATTTCAAGATGCAAATTAAAAGGGAAAATCAGTCAGGAGGTAAAATTTATATTGAATGTTAATAGTTAAAGAGGAAAAGGAGATTCTAGGTGACAAACTAAAGACAAAGCAATATCAGAGCACTATATGCTCAATATTAAATAAGGAGGTTTAACTGAAAAATTGAGCTGGAATGTGCGCATCAGGCAAAAGCAAGAAATCAGAGCCTACCACCAACAAAGAAACACCATAATGCATATCTCAGAAAAAGGAAAAAATTCCTTGTCCTTGATTTCAATGATACATATAACCCCCCCTACACACACACACAAACACACACACACACACACAAACACACACACACAAACAAACACACACACACGAATGTATGCAACAATTCAACCTACTCACATCCATTCAACATGAATCAAAGATCTTCCTCTAATATTTGAAACTTTAAAAGTTTCTAGTTTTGTAAATAATTGAAGACAGATGCATAAGCAAATATTTTCTGAATAACATTGTTATGTAAATGAGAATTTATGATGGTTATATCTACTTAAAACTTCTCTGAATCTCGAAAGAATTAAACAAGAGACAATACGAATTTGGGACTATATTTCTACCAGCTATTCTGCAGAGGCTTAATAAGAAGTTATGACATCCAATATTAAATACCAAATTAATACAAATAATACATGTGTAAGTGAAGTGAAAGACAGTGATCAGAGACCTATGCTGCCTCCAATTCTCAGCAGGCTGCACACTGTGACACCTTTGATTCTGCTGCACCAGGCCCACAGTTCTTTTCCCTAGATCACTGGCCCTGCTGGGGTTGGGGATGGGGGCTGTGTGGAGAGGGAGGAGGTCACAGGGGAAGCCAAGCTTTGGTTGGGGGCTGAGGGCTGTGGGGAGAGGATGGTGGGGACGCCCTGAAGGAAGCTGTGACGGGAGGAAGAGGCAGTTGGCCAAGAGCTCATGCAGCAGCAGCCCTAAAGGCAGCTGGTTTCTGGGGAGTTTCTGTGAGGTGTGCAATTTGGTGTGGATTTACTAGGGACTGTTTGTTTGGTGAGGAGAGGAAGAAGTCTCAAGTCCTACCCAAACAGATAATGAAAAATGAGACAACCAGTGGCTGAAGAAATTCAAGAACAAAGGCAGGGACTTATAAATAACCTCTAGGGACAGTGAGGGCAGCAAGGCTGGGCCTGTGGTTGTCATGCCATTCTCAATGCCCTTGGAGTGAGAGCCAGCTCTCCTGTGGGCTAGGCCTCTATCTCACCAGGAATTGTCAGCACAGCCTCAGCTTGCCCCAAGGAGCTGGCGTGTTGTGGGTGTTGGAACCTGGGCAGCTGCTGGAAGGCTATACACAGCAGGACAGAGGAAGCATGGCTGGTAGGCTCTGCTCCAGCCCAGCCAAGATCAGGACCACTGGGGAAGTTCCAGCTCTGGATCAGGACCAGGCACTGCTTCCCAGACAAGTAGGGCATCTGGGGACCTGTGCAGAGGCTGCCACGTGTGGGTTGTGAACCTCCTTAGAATGGCCAAGGAGTCTCAATGGAGAGGTGCATTTGTTTCTGTGCCTCTCCCATCTTCTGGATTCCTGCTCTCATTCTGCCTCTTGCCAGGTCCAACCACAGGATTCAACTTCTCCAAGACACTGATAGGCCATCCTGGAGATGCTCACAGAGCTTTCCAGGTTGCTTCACCATGCATGCAGGGCTCACAGGGTGCCAGCCTCCAGGCAAAGCATACCTCCATTTCAGCTTGGCTACCCCTGCCTAGGGGACCAAGAACTGCATTCTTACACAGAAATCCAGGGGTACACAAGGCCGCCTTGCAGTCTAAGGCATCCGTTCCTTCCTTCGCTCAGGTGTGGAGCAGCTGTGGAGCCAACTGCAACATCATGTTTGATTATCTAAAAAGAAGAGGAAAAAAGCATCATTGTCCCAGATAAAGCTGCCCCTGTGGTTCTCTGTGTACAGTAGTCTTGTGCTTAGATTAGGATCCCCAAAGACCACCACGGATTCAATTCTCATGCGAGCACATTAGGGTCATTTATTGCAAGCTCGAGCCTGGACTCACAACTGTCACCATTGCAGTGGGTCAGAGTTGAGAGCCCAGACCCTTCAGTTAACTGGGTAATCTTATAACAATCTTATTGGCTAGTGAGTGCAGGCTAAGCAATAAGCAATAATTTGTGGAGGAGAAAGGAAAAAAAACAAATCGTTTAAATAGGGATGCAGGTGGACCTATTGCAACAATGAGATGTACAAGTTCTTTTGGAGAAAAACGAATTTTACAACTTTGGTGGGGGTAGGGGGGAGGAGAATTCGATGGGGGAGCAGGGCTAGGATGGGAAGGGATGGGAGGGGAAACAAAGGTGGAGGCTACAATACTTGATAAGAAATGTACTCATTATCTTGCCCATGTAATTGTAACCCCTCTGTACAGTATTTTCATAATAAAAAAGTAAAAAAGAATTAAAATTTTAAATGATATCTGTACCTTTAGGTACTTTCTGTCATTCGCTGATGGCTATTGCTAGGGGAGTTTTAGGCAGAACATTATTTTGACATTTCACAGTTTTTCCAGGAACCTGTGTTCTAACTTTCTGTAAAAGTCTACTTACAATGGGTACTTTCAGTAAAGGTCTTCACAATGAATATTTTCTGATTATTCGGAGTCTAAGTCTAGATTGCCTGTACTTTGGCAAAGACTTCTCACTAGGAGTGTGTGTGTGTGTGTGTGTGTGTGTGTGTGTGTGTGTGTGTGTGTTGTGTGTTGTGTGAGAGAGTCAGACACAGCTGAGGTTTGGAGTAAAACACTCTTCCCTTCAGCATTGAGTTTTGGTAGCTATTGTTTCTCCCACCTCCCCAATTTGGAGTTCTAAAGTTGTCCTTCTAAATACTTTTATCCTTTGTTCTTCTTGATATTCAGATTCCTAAGCTCTGCTTGTGAACTTCAACATTTGCTTCATGAAGGTGATGCCTTTCTTCTAACTTTTATTAAGCCTTTTGCTCTCTTCAAATGCAATTTTTGCTGTGTTAGTGGTTTTACTTAGCCCAGACTGTGGTGGCCCATGCTGTGACTGTTAATTCAGAGATTAGTTTAGGCCAATATGAGATACTATACTTTCAGTATATCAGTGAAAGAAGTTCAGCATCTTTATTGAAACAATTTCCTGGCTGTAAATACAAACAAAAACATCCAGTTATATAAATGTACAATCTGTTGTTTTTAGTTAATTGTGCACCACTGTAATGAAAAAAAATCTTTTTACTAACTAAAGTAAGTATTTGTAATGGGAAAAAATAAAATACTATAAATCTTAAAAGTTGATCAAATACTAAAAGAAAAAGAAAGACACTGATCAGGAATGAAGTACAAATGTAAGTGTTTAATAAATAAATGAAATGTTTGAGATTCATATCCACATAGAAAATAAGAAGGAAAATAAAGAGGAAAGTCACTGAGATCCTATCTTACACACCAGAATAGCTATTACCACTCAAATAAATAAACTGCTGGAGAGGTTGAAATAAATCAGGAACTATATTTGGTTTTGTGGCATTGTAAACTAATGCAACCCATAGGGATATCTTAATGGAAGTTTACACAATACCAAAAAGACAGATATGTTGATGACCTTTACCGCAATTGGATACATATTGAAGGAATATAAATCAACATGAACATCCATGTTCATGGCAGCAATATTCTATAGCAACCAAGCTGTGTAATAAACCTAGATGCACCAGAAAGAGGGAATGAAGAAAATGTGCTATTCATAGCTGTAAACATGTTCTGGTATATGAGAGGTGAATGTTTCTACTGTATCATTGTTAAATATTTTAAATATATAACTAATCCTAATTTCACTGGGTTTTGTGGCATTGTGTATTTGCTTTAATGAGGAACGTCCATATTGATTTTCAGACCAGTTACAATAGGTTGAAGATATCCTATAATATGTGGATATTAGATCAAAATTTAAATATATCAATGAACACATAGAATACCATCATATATAAAGCAATTTTAAGAAGGCAACAGTTGGGGGAAAAGACAATGTTAGAAGCTTAACAAATACACAGACATGGAAAAATACAAAAAAAGTTCAACTAATTACTGCTAATAGTAAAACATTTTCCTCAAGTTTTAACAATGAAACTATTAAAATAATACTTAATAAAATCAAATAAATATGCCATGAAAGAAAATGTACTATAGATATATGTTTCCCCATAATTTGTTTTACTTTATAACAAATGTATTAGAAGAAAGTGTAATTACATGTCTGAAGATGCTAACACTTTCAAGTGTCATTGATTGAATCCAGCAAAGGAAAGTAACAGAGAAGTAGAAAGTAAGAACAATCTGGGGTATGGATAAAGATACTCAGTAGAACTTAGTGAGGAAAGAATGTGCTCCATTTTCCTGATCAAAATAAAGCTAGGATAGCTAACTTTTGACAGAACACTTGTAATGTAGAGTAGTCAAGTTAACAATTTTGGTAGTAATTTATTACTTTTATTCCTTAATCTTATGAAGTGATTCCCAAATGATGTGAGTGATCCTAGATTTTCTGAGCCCCTTTTTTCACCCAAAGTTTCTAATTCCTCACCCTGTCAATGGTCCTTCTGCTACTCTCATTTCTACTTGGTTCTGAACTAAACTCCTGTAAGATTTGGTTCATGAGAAAGAGCTGGAGAAATATGAGGATGGCTTGGAGTATGAACTAACATCCACTCCAGCTTTGAGGATCTGGTGAAGGACTTCCAACTGGGCCTCGAATCAGTTATTAATTGACCTCTTTGGAAATGTAGAAACTCACTCCCTCAGGCAGAATCTGTCATTCTTTGACTTTCTCTTAAGAGATTTGATACTAGGGCACAATTTAGAGAATGAGCTTTCTCATTGTCGGAAGGAACAGGTTGAAAACTAAAAGTGGCCTCAGGTCCCAAAGGGCCAGTCAGAAGCCAAGAGATCACACTTTCCTCCTCTTCAGGGACCTGAATAGAGTCTGAGCAAAGTCTAAGATGGAGATAAACAGACTGGGCCTAAGGAGGAAACTAAAGAATGACCCTCTCTTTGACTACAAGGGAGTTGTGTAGAGAGACATGACAACTTCCTTCATATAAGAAAATTCACTAGGTAAGTTATCTCACTGCCACTTTGCAGGAGGTCAGTTTCCCCAAAGGAGAAGTTGTTAAATGTTGTAACTGCCAGTTTGCTCTCTAGGCTGTTGTCTCTCTCATCCCTTCTCATGTCAGGAATGCATTGCTTCTTTCAGGCACTCAACTACTTGTCCTGACTCCTAGGCAGGAATACTGCAGGCTATTCTTTGGCTAACCTCTTGCAGTTAAGGTAGAATAGGCCCAAGCTCTGCTCATGCCTAGAGGTAGATGCAAGAGGTGAATATAAGCTCAGATTTGTACAGAACAACAATCATATTGAAAAAATTAAATGAAATAGTTGAGTAATTTAGGGTTTATAGCCACAAAATTTAGGTAATTATTAGAAATACATCTAGAATCATGGATTAGGAAGAGAACAGTGAAGTAGGTTCAGGATAAGATGGAAAAGACACCATAGACATAACAAGAGATGACAGTATGAAGGAACTATTGGCATAGGTCCATTTACTATCTTAGGAGTGACCTTGGATAGGAGGCTTTTAGAATAATAACTAAAAGACAGGGACTTGCTGGGCAATGGTGTCTCACAACTGTAATCCTAGCTCCCCGGGAGGCTGAGATTTGAGTATTATGATTCAAAGCAAGCCCAGGCAGAAAAAGCCAGAAGTGGTGCTGTGGCTCACATGGTAGAGCATGAGCTTTGAGCTCAGGGACAATGCCTAGGCCCTGAGTGCAAGCTTTAGGATCAGCAAAACAACAACAAGAAACAATAATGATAAAAGAAATAAAAGAAAGACTTAAATATATGTGATGGAATGTTGATCATGTGTAACTGTTTAGGGAACAAAATTTGGAGCAAAATCATATCTATTCTTTACCAATCAAGGATGCAAAGCAAATGCCAAATACCTCTTCTCAAAAACTTCCAAACTTGGACTGGGAATGTGGTTCAGTGTTAGAGTGCTTGCCTTGCATGCATGAAGCCTTAGGTTCGATTCTTCAGCACCACATAAGCAGAAAAAGCCAGAATTGCTGCTATGGCTCGAGTGGTAGAGCACTAGCCTTGAATTGAAGAGGTGAGTGACAGTGCCTAGGCCCAGAGTTCAGGCCCCTTGTCTGGCCTAAATAAAAACAAAAAAATAAAATCAAAGAAAAACTTCCAATCTTATCTTTTCTCATAATTGAAGAGAGGCTCCTTTTATAGAAATTCCCCTTATCTAGCTCAAGGTCATCAGAACTTCAGCAGACTTATCCTGTTGCGATGTAATGCACATAACTCTACTGAACCTAATCATGGCTAGGAAAGTATGGACATCGATACGTTTGTTGTATTTTTCCTTATAAATATATAATACTGTCAGTTATTATATATAATATATATTATAACGTAGAATATATTATACAATATATAATATATCAAGTATATTATAAAATGTATTATATATTAACAGACTTCCTAATTTTAGAGTTAGGAACAAGCAACATATTGAAAGAAAAATGTTTGAATCTCTGAGATGTTTCTCTACCACAGGACAATACCAGGTTTCATTCTTATTACCCAAAGAGCAACATAGGAAAGCGATGCCCATTAATGTGGTTCTCTGGATTTGGAAACTGTGATCATATATATATGATATACATCATATATATATATATATATATATATGAAATATCGTTTAATAATAGTGAATATGTAAAACTATATCAACAGATAAATAAGTGAACACCTATGTGCACACAATCCAAGTCACTTTCATGTATAAGAATTTTTTTTCTATGCTCCTATTCACCTACACAGAGAGTACATGAGTTGCCCTTGAATTGTCTTGGAAGTTCTTTATCGGGATACTGTAGCTTCACATCCTTTGTTCCCTAAGTAGCCAGATGTTATGTATTCAATAACAAAACTGTGACAGGTAAAAGTATCTACCCTGACACACAGAAGAACTTGGATTTCAGAAATGCCACAAATAAGTGGGAGGTACAGCAGTACTTTTCAAAATTGAATAGATTACATATTTATTAGAAAGCTGGGTGCTGCAATAGACAATAAATAAAAATAAAAAAATAAATTATATATGACATCAAATCACGAAGTTCCAGGGCATTTCACTACTCGTGAGAACTAGAGTAATCCATATTAAAAATAAATAAATGAAAAGACGAATGTTTTATACCAAATTTCAAAACATACTATATGTTATACAAAGGAAATGCAATAAGCATGCATTTTTAGTCTAGTAACATCATATGGTATGAAGAATCTGATTAACTGATTCATAGAAATCAATACAATGCAGATAAAACATCTGATATCTCAATTGTCAACTTAGCAGAATACTTTCAATCTATGGTGTCTATTTTACATATTATCCAGCCCTATCCATCCCACAATGGCAGAAGGCTCTTCCTGAGAAAGTCCAGAGACCCATCTACTGCGAGTGCTCAATGTAGACCTGTTCCCATTCTCTTTTATTTGGGCTTGTGATAGACTGACTATTTGTTAACTTGCCAAAGGCACAATTTGAACAGGCTTCCAGTAATGATATTTTAGCTCTCAGAAAAAAAGGGAAATTGAAGACAGAGGGAAAATCTACCAGAACCCTGAAAGATTTCTATCATTGTGCTAAACCTGTAGCTTTCTACTGACACTTGAACAAACTGCAGTAATTGCCACTCCAACCACATGTCCAAAAAGTGGCTTTACAAATATTGGCCTATTTTCACTTTGGTAAATCAAGACACACTATTGTGGCCCCGTTTTAATTAAACTATCAGCTGTGGTTGGCCCAAGGGGTAGTTGACCTTACCAATTTCGTAAATTTTAGGTCATCACACAATGATTTCATAGCCCTTAAACTTGAAAAATACCTACCCATATAAGTCTGCATTACATATTTATTACTGTTTTTCTTCATTTGTCGTGTTTTACATATTTGTGTATCCCAGGGCTTAGTTCTGTAATATTCCTTCTCATGGTTGTTACCGCTGAGTACAGTAATTATTTCTGTATTTTTCTCCTTCTCTGTTTTCTTTAATTCATGTCCTTAATAGCATCCTGTCTACTGACAACTCCTAGCTGCTGATATTAGCAAACTCAAAAGATCCCAAAGTGAGATTTGAACTCTATCTACAAACCAATCCCTCATTACTATTTGATTAAGTGATAACTCTTCCAGCTCTCTTGTCATAATACCTTGGAGCCATTTCAGACTTACATACTTTTGCACACCTCATATTTAATCTATGACCAGGTTTCGACAAATTAACTCACTGTATATTTTAGGAACTATATATATATATATGTATATACATACAGAGTGCTAGTACTATGACATAAATTTGGGGACTAGGTTCTTTTTCTTTTTTTTGGGGGGTGGGGGTCCAGTCGTGGGTCCTGAACTCTGGGCATGGGTGCTGTCCTTCAGCTCTTCAGCTCAAGGCTAGTGCTCTACCACTTGAGCCACAGCGCCACTTCTAACTTTTTTCTTTTTGCTTATGTGGTGCTAAGGAATTGAACCCAGCACCTCATGCATTCAACGCAAGCACTCTACCAGTGAGCCACCTTCCCAGCCCCTTACTTTACTTTTTTGCTGAGGCTTTATTTGGTATAAAGATCACATACAATGTCATTACCCACACCTTTCTCATTTAAAAAATATGTATATTCTGTACCAATGTTATTGCCATTATAATGATAATTAGGAAGATAATGTGGGTTCATCTGCTCCATAGCTCTTTAAAGGTAATGAATGTGAAACTTACAGAATATCCTCAGATATGCCTGGTGGAATCCTGGATTTGAATTATGGGTCTACAGCTGATCAGTATTAGGTACTTGGGAAATTTGTTTGGCCTTGTTGCTTACTTCTGTTTTTAATAAAATATTTAATTCATTTCCTAACTGGAAGAACTATCATGAGCACTAAAATTACCCTAATGCAGATGCAGTGCTTGGAATGGGGTCAGCACATTGTGTAGTAGGTCCCAAAGAAGTGAGCTTCCATCAACATGGTCACAGCATCCTTCCTGAAAGTCTTAAGAAATATATACCCAACAGCTATTAATATCTGTGAAAATTTGTCTTTACAAAAAAAGGTCTTTTCTTCCTATGAAACAATTAAAGTAATGGGCTGTCCTGTGGCTTTTACTCTGAAAGAGATTTGCATAAATTTTATTCTTACTCTATTAGTGGTAGCAGTAGCATTCTTTAGTGCTACCTTTCATGTTCTAGTTCTGTGTCCCATTTGGAATATTATTGTAACTTCGTTTATAATCTTTGTTATCAGAATAAATAAACTTCAACTACTGAAGTTTTAAATAAAGAGACAGTTTTGGTGTGCATTACATTTTATGTGCTTAATACTTTCCTGAAATTATTCCTTTTAGCTTATATATCCCTAACAAATTATTTTTTAAAATTTCTTATATGATTTATAGATTTATTATATGATTCTTACATGATTTCTTAGAGATCCATAAATAAATCAGCTCAGAACAGGAAAAGAGTAGGTAAGAAGTCATAAAAATACTATTATGGTGTCTTAATGGCTAAGTGTAAAGAACATGTAACAAAACAGTTGGAAGATTCACTTGCTCTGTTTTCTATTCTCTCACCCTTCATTGTAGAAACCTCCTCACTATAAAGTGCCAAGTCGTCTGGACCTTTCAAGCCTCGTCTCAGTGACAGAAGTGATGGGATTAGGACAAGTGTTCCTATGACTGGCTTTTAGGAAGTTCACAATAAAGCAATACCAGTACATATAAAGAAACTTTTGTGAGTGATGTGTATTGACTTCCTCAATTGCCAAAATTAAATTCATATGTCAAAACATCAAATTACTTACATTATAATATATGCAGTTCAACTGGCATCACTAACACTTCTACAAATCATATGCAAACTAAAAGCTCAATATCAAAAACCAACATCTCAGGCAGTGTTGGAAATACAAGATTATACACAATAAATCTATTGGAGTGGGATCTTTACACTGGCAATGAGCAATGATAGCTGAATTTTTAACCAAGCTTGGAAAGTTCAGGTGTCCACTAACTATGTGATTATAGTTGCAGAACTGACCTTGGTATTAAGATTAGAGCTAAAATTCAAAGGCAGCTAAGGTTGCTGTTGTATTGTAACTCAATACAGTGTGACCCTGCCTGATAATGGTAAAGCACAGAGTAGAAGCTAAGTCAGTAAAATGTATAGGAAGGATTTTCCACTGAGAATAATTGCAGGGGGTGATCATCACTCTTGCGTTGAAAATGTACAGCCCATCATTCTACTTTAAACTCTAGAGTATTTCTGATCTGAAGACAATTATAACAAACCAATGTGCTGTGAGTGCTGAGCAGTTTAGGTTTGTATTACTGTAATATATGTAAAATCTTTAGAGGTATGGAGTGGCCTGACCCACACACTTTATTCTGTGTTGTTAAGTTTCATGGAGAAATGTTCATAATTATGGAATTCACACTCATCTAAGTCTGAATCAGGCAACTGAGATAAGATATTAGGATCATCACTCCAGTGATGAGGTTTGTGACCTATGAAATAAATAACATTATTACACAATGTATATGTGTTTCTGAAAATTTATGCAATACCAAATATCAAATGTACAAAAGGGACAATTATCCATCGCTTATATTATCAGAAGTTAAGATACTCCTGAATTATACTTTCTTCCTAGAGGATCACAGGGTGACAGCTGATATTTGGTATCTTTTCAAGTGCCCCTATACATTTGTGAATTTTCTTTGAGGAAGTGTTTTTCCATAGTTTGTTTAGAGGTGTTCAAAATAACAGTACTGTCATTAACCACAACCATGGAATAGCAAAGATGACGGGATACCTGGCCAAAGAACTGAGAAATCAAAGGAAGTGATAGGAAAGAAGACACCAGAGGACCCAAAGCCTCATTGCCAGGTTCCAGAACCCCAAATCCTGCTTAACATGTTTTATATTCATTCTACTACAGGGGTGGGCGAGTGAGTGGCTACAGGTATGTCCACAAACTAAGGCATCAATCTAGCTTGTGGTTACAAATATTAACTGAGGTATTGTTTATATACATAGTGATGATTGAATCCCTTATTTTTAGGAAACAGAAGGGAGCAATTTTCATTACAACCATAGCACAGACATCCATCTTGTCTCCAAAGTCTTAAACTTGTAGTGTCCAACAGCTCTAACTTAAATACTTTTGAGGTAATAATCCATACCCCTGTCTTCCCTTAACTGTTTGACCTTTCCAGAGCACAGCTCTCAGCCTTTTGATTGCTGTTTGAGATGGCTTCCCAATATATCCCTTTCCAGGTATAACAGTTTGACTCTAGAATCCCTCACAAGTACTGTTACAGATGGGTTATTTTTGAAAAGGATATTTTTTTCTAGGGTAGGTTCAATTTTTTAAATTTTATTTTATTTAAAGGTACTGTACAGAGTGGTTACAGTTACATGAGTAAGGTACATTCCATTTACTAAAGAGGCTTTCTTTCTTCCATTCTATTATTTTAGCTCCCTTATCAAAGATTAGATGGCTGTAGGTCTGTAGGTTTATTGCTGGGTTTTCAATTCTATTCCATTGGTCCTGAGGTCTGTTCTTATGCCAGTACCAAGCTGTTTTGATTACTATGGCTTTATAGTAGAGTTTGAAATTTGGTATTGATATTCCACCAGCAGTGTTCTTTCCGCTGAGGAGCGTTTTTGCTATTCGGGGCCTTTTATTGTTCCATATGAATTTTTGAATTGCCTCTTCTATTTCCTTGAAGAATGATGTTGGAATTTTGATAGGTATCGCATTGAATTTGTAGATAGCCTTGGGAAGTATTGCCATTTTCACGATGTTAATCTTTCCAATTCAGGAGCATGGGAGGTTTTGTCCTTTTCTAAGTTCTGTTTTGATTTCCTTTTTCAAGATTTAATGTCTTCATCAAAAAGGCCCTTCACTTCTTTGGTTAAGTTAATTCCTAGGTATTTTATTTTTTGAGGCGCTATTTCAAATGGAGTTACTTTCCTAATTTCAGCCACACTTTTCTCATTGTTGGCATACAGAAAAGCCTTTGATTTTGGGGGATTACTTTTATGCCCTGCATACAGAAAAGCCTTTGATTTTGGGGGATTAATTTTATGCCCTGCTACTTTGCCAAAGTTTTGAATCAGCTTGAGTAATTTTGGAGTGGAGTCTATGGGATTCTTTAAATACAAGATCATGTCATCTGCAAAGAGGGAGAATTTTATATCTACTTTCCCTATTTGGATCGCCTTTATGTTTGCATCTTGTCTTATTGCTGTAGCTAGGCATTCTAATACTAGATTGAAGAGAAGTGGAGAGAGTGGACATCCTTTTCTTATTCCTGAGTTAAGAGGAAATGGCTTTAGTTTTTCACCATTAAGTATAATGCTGGCTGTTGTTTTGTCATATACAGCCTTTATTGTATTGAGGAATCTTCCATGGATTCCTAATTTTTCCAAAACCTTCATCATAAAGGGGTGTTGTATCTTGTTGAATGCTTTTTCTGCATCTATTGAGATAACCATGTCGTTCTTATCCTTGCTCCTGTTGATGTGATGAATCATATTATTTGATTTGCATTTATTGAACCAGATTTGCATCCCTGAAATGAATCCTGTTTGATGGTGGTGTATGATTTTTTTGGTTGAATTGTTGAAGTTGATTGGCCAAAATTTTGTTGAGAAGTTTTGCATCAATGTTCATCAAAGAAATGGGTCTTTAGTTCTCTTTTTTTGATGAGTCCCTGCCTGGTTTTGGGATGAGGGTTATGATGGCTTCATAGAATGTGTTCGGTAGTGAACTTTCTCTTTCAATTTCATTGAATAGTTGGAGGAGTATTGGTGTGAGTTCTCCTTTGAAGGCCTTGTTAAATTCCACTGTAAATCCATCTGGTCCTGGACTTTTCTTAGCTGGGAAGTCTCTTATTGCTCTTTGTATTTCAATGCTTGATATGGGCCTGTTAAGCTGGTTTAATTCATCTTGGCTTAGTTTTGGCATGTCAATATTTGCTAGAAAAAGATTAATTTCTGTCAGTTTCTCAAACTTTTTAGCATAAAGTTTTGAGAAGTATTCCCTTATAATGTTCAAAATCTTGGTTGTTTCCATGGTGATGTTTCCATTCTCATCTCTGAGTTTATTTATTTGGGTGTGTTCTCTTCCTTTTCTGATAAAATTTGCTAAGGGTCTGTCAATTTTGTTAATTTTTTCGAAGAACCAACTTTTTGTTTTTTTTCTATTCTTTCTATAGTTTTTTGGATTCTAATTCATTTAATTCTAATTTAATTTTAATTATTGCTTTCTGTCTACTGGATTGGGGTTTATCTTGCTGCTCTTTTTCAAGGAGGTTCAGATGTCTCATTATATTATTGGTTTCAGATCTCTTCAATTTGTTGATGTAGGAGCTCAGAGCTCTTAACTTGCCTCTGAGTACTGCCTTTTCTGCGTCCCAGAAGAGCTGGTAATTTGTGTGCTCATTTTTGTTGAATAGCATGAATATTTGAGTTTCTTTTCTAATCTATTCCATGACCCACTCCTGATTCAGCAGTGTGTTGGTCAGCCTCCATGTTTTACCGGACTTTCTTTGGTGGCTTTTGGTCTTGAGTTCTAATTTTATTCCCTTGTGGTCAGAGAGAATGAAAGGTATAACTTCAATGTTTCTGAATTTAGACAAGTTTGCGTTGTGGCCTAAAATGTGGTCTATTTTAGAAAATGTTCCATGTGCTGCTGAGAAAAACGTGTATTCTGATGCTGCTGGGTGAAATATTCGGTAGATGTCTGTTTAATCTAGTTGATCTATGCAGCTGTTTAGATCTGCGATTTCTCTGTTGAGTTTTTGCTGAGTTGATCTATCTAGTGGGGAGAGTGGTGTGTTAAATTCCCCAACAATTAATTTCTTTGGATCGATGTGGGATTTGAGGGAAAGTAGTGTTTCTTGAATAAATTTGGGTGCTCCATTGTTTGGCGAATAGATATTTAGATTGTAATATCCTCCTGAAGGAGAGATCCCTTTATTAGTATGTAGCGACCTCCTCTATATCTCTTGTCACAAATTTTAATTTGAAGTCTATTTTATCTGATATTAGGATTGCAACTACTGCCTGTTTATGGGGGCCATTTTCTTGGTAGATTTTGCTCCAGCCTTTAACATTGAAAATGTGTTTGTTTTTACGGGCAAGATGTGACTCCTGAAGGCAGCATATAGAAGGATCTTGTTTTTTAATCCAATTAGACTGTCTATTTCGCTTAATAGGAGAGTTAAGTCCGTTAATGTTAAGAGATAGGACTGAGAGGTATTTGGGAGTTCCTGCCATGTTATCCACCTTCTTGGGGGTTGCAAAAACTGGGTTCTTCCTATGGTTCTTGGATTCTCAGTTTGGGTGCAGTTTCTTGGCCTTTATTGTGGTGTTGTTGGTTTTCTATGTGTAAGACATCTTTAAGAATCTTTTGTAGGGCTGGTTTGGTGGAGATGTATTGTTTCAATTTTTCTTTGCTATGGAAGGTTTTAATTTGGCCTTCAGGTATGAAGGAGAGTTTAGCTGGGTACAGTATTCTTGGTTGATAGTTGTTTTTTTTTTAGGGCTTGGCATACAACATTCCAGGCTTTTCTTGCTTTGATTGTCTCTACTGAGAATTCTGAGGTGATTCTAAATGATTTCCCTTTATAGATGATTGATCTTTTCACCTTCACAGCTTTAAGGATCTTTTCCTTGGTCTGAGTTGATCCTGTGTGGATGATAATGTGACCGTGGGATGTCCTATTCTGGTCTGGACTATTTGGAGTACTAAAAGCTTCTTGTATCTGAATAGGCCTAAATTTTTGCATGTTTGGTAAGTTCTCTGCTAGGATCTTGATAAACAAATTTCCTAGACCATTAACTTCTGTTTCTAGGTGCTCCTCTACACCCATTATCCTTAGATTAGGCCTTCTGATGGTGTCTGCCAAGTGTTGGCTAGATCTATCATATATCTTGGACTTGTCTTGGATGGTTTTATGTTCTTTCTCTATTATATCTAGGCTATCTTCAATCCACGAGATTCGATCTTCTGCATGGTTAACCTGCTGTCAAGACTTTCTACTTCGTTTTTTATTTCTTTTCCTTCTAATTGGTCAGCTTTGATGGCTTAAAATTCTTTGTTGAAGCTTTGTTTTAGATCTTGTATGAACTTCTTTACTTCCTTAATTTGGTGTTCAGTGTTCATTCTCAAATCACTTAGTTGATTGTTTATGGTTTCCTTGGACTCCCATTCCTTCTGTTGGGTTCCATTCAGCATTCCCTTTGTGGTCTCCCTGACTTCCTTCAGCTCTTTGTTAATGGATCCCATGAATGCCTTTAGTGATCATTGTGTATTCTCATCCTGCTCTCTTAATTCCTGTATTACTTTTTGCTTAGCTTCCTCCTGTCCATGCCATTCCTGTAGTTCTCTTTGAGTGTTCTCAGCCTGTTCAAGCCATTCCTGCCTTTCTCTTTGAATATTCTCAAGCTGCTCACACAAATCCTGAATCAGTTTTTGAGTAGCTACCTCACGCTCATGATATTCCTCTATAAACCTTTGGATTGCCTCCTCTCTCTCCCTATCAGTCTCATACAGAGTCATTTGTAGGTTTTCAATCTTTTCCTTCATTGACCTATTGTTTGCCTCCTCTCTCTCCCTATTATGGTCATGCAGAGTCTTTTGTAGGTTTTCAATCTTTTCCTGCATTGACCTTTTGTTTGCCTCCTCTCTCTCCCTATCATGCTCATACAGAGTTCTTTGTATATTTTCAATTTTTTCATTTATCAGGTTTGCCAGAAATGTTTGTAGAGCTATTTGGGAACTCTCCTCTGGATTATTCTTTATCTGTTCTGTCCCCTGATTATCATGAGTGGGAGTGGAGATAACCGGACTTTCCATTTTTCTTGTGGTTTTCCTGCTTACTCTGCCCATTTGGGATGAAAGTAACACCAGTTTGGTGCTAGAACACTAACTTAAGTCAAGCATCAAACAAAGTCTGAATTTACACAGTCAATAGTCTGCAGATACAATCTAGTTCAACAGATACCTCTATTCAACATCAAACGACTATATATTAATGGGCTACAAACCACAAAGAAGAATTTGGTAAACCAGAAATTATTAGGTTTAGGTAGTGATGTGGGTAAAAAATAGGAATAGAGTGATGTGGCAAGGTACAGGGAGAGTTAACTTAAATAAGTCCTAGTCTCAAAGCAGGAAATAGGTTGGATAGGATGGAAGTAGAGAGAGAGAAAACAAGAAGAAAGAGAAAGGGAAAAAAAGAGACCAGAAAAAATAGAAAAATAAAAATTAATAATATGCACAACGAGAACAAACTATTCAAAGGACATGATCATATTGCGAGAAGGGGAGGGATATAAAGGAGATGTGAAAAACTTAAAAATACAAATACTCAAAATGTTATATAGGTATAAAGAGTTAGTACTGCTATTAAGGAATTTAAGACTCAGAAGTTTTGAATTGAGTAATAAATTTGTGGATGAAGTGTGTACATAATGGGGGATAGGGTCTAATAGTCAAGTACGGGTTTATCTGAGGATGTGCAGAACAACAATTAAGTCCCATAAAGAAGAACAAAAGAGAGGAAAAGGTGAGAAGGATAAGGAAGAAAGAAAAAAAAGATCAGAAGTTCAGTCGAGCTAAGCAAAAAACAAAAAGAAAAATTTTTTTAAAGAAGAAAAAAAAGAAAGCTACAAAGAAATAATCTTATAAATGAGTTAGAAACAAATGCATGAAAGAAAAAAAACATTTAAATACATATCTAAGAGTTCATTTTCCTAACATCACATTATCTGAGCTTTCCTGCTTGACTCATACATATACTAGATATTGCAAATAAGGGAAACCATGGGACCTATGTTTCTTTGGGCTTGGCTTACTTCACTTAATATATTTTTTTCCAAGCCTTTCCATTTCCTAACAAATGGGGAAATGTCATTCTTTCTATCCATCCCCCACAGTATAACCCCTGCTTTCACAATATTTCATGTTGGTATAATTTGTGGAGGAGATGGGGAAAAACAAGTCATTTAAGGATACAAGTGGACCCGATGCAACTATGAGAAGTACAAGTTGTCATGTCAAAAACGAACTTTACAACTTTAGTGTGGGGGAGGGGGGGTTAGGGTGGGGGAATGGGGGAGGCTGGGAAGGGATATGAAGGGTAAACAAAGGAGGAGGCTGCAATGATTGATAAGAAATGTACTCATTATCTTGCCCATGTAGTTGTAACCCTCCTGTACAGTATGTTCACAAAAAATAAAAATTAAAATTAAAAAAATTAAAAAAAAAATAAAAAGAAGAAAAAAAATGAAAGAAAAACGCACACACACATGTATACCTGAAATAAAGATTAGAAGGGGGAAAAAGTTACTAGAAAATATTTTTTTTCAAAAAAGGTAAAAATTAAAGATTAAAAAAAGTTTTAGAAAAGAAAAATATTTGTTTTTTGTAAAAGGTATAAAAAAAAAGAAAGGAAAAATGAAAGTTCTTTGATTTTTTTAGGAGGGTTGGGAAAAATCCTGTATCTCCCTTGTGTCTGTAATCAGCCTCTGGTTGGAATCTCTGGTCTGCTTGTGGTCCTGTGGCTTGGTTGGTTTCTTAGGTCAGTTTGTCTGGACAGGCAGAAAAATGCTCTGCTTTACCCAGGATTTTTCGATCCTCCTCCCAAGTTAATTCAATGGGAGGGGGTGTGCTTTGAGTATCACAAAAGAGTGAGATGGCTTTTTCCTCAAATTTGGAGATGCTGTGATGAGGCTAGGTTCTGGGTAGAGTTGAGGCCTTTCAGCAAACAGTAGCTTTTCCCGGGGGCTAGTTTGTGAGAAACTCACAGAGCCGAGCCTGGAGCCACTGTCAGGGTTTCTGTTTACTGATGTTGAAGCTCCTAAAGGGAGGGGCAGCCTCTGGCTCTGATTACCTAATGAAGAAAACCACTCCTAGGGCTGGTGCCCAGACAGGGTGACTTTTCCCTGGGTAGAGCTGAGTCTGGCAGGTCACGCCGTTAAATTCTTGTGACCTGCTAAATGACCCTAGTTTTATTCCAAGGCCTGAGTTGGAGCAAGCAGCTCTGCCAAGCTTTTTCAGTATCCAAGATGGAGATCTCCGGTACTGGGCGGGGAGGAGTGGCCTTCCCTCCTCAGATCCCTGAGAAGGAGTGAGGACGTCAGGCTTCTACTCACGCCGAGTCTTGATTCCTGGCTCGTGTCTGGTCTGCGAACTGCAGGATGAAGATGTCTGCTCCTTGTCGGTTCTTGCTGGTGATGAGTAGAATCCGCTCACCTGCCACGTTTGGCTCTTTTGTCCCCAGACTCTCTCTGTTTCAGGTATGGGGGTATCGCTGCCGTCGCCGCCACCGCCTCAGCAACACCTGCTTGCAAGAGCTCAGATCTGTCTCCTTGCCTGGATTTTCCCTCTCTGTCCTAACTCTCTGTCCTGTGATGGCACACTTGGTGTGATTCTCTGGCTTAGGACTGTTCACTGGAACTAACACTGCTTTCTATGTGAGAGTTTGTTTTGCCCCCAGCTTCTCCTCCGCCATCTTCCTGGAACTCCCAAAATGTATCTCCTTCTATGCTGTTCTTTCATACCTTATCTCCTTTGTTTTCTAAAAATCTCAGTCTTTCTATATTTCTCTATGAACATTTCCTGATACTAAATACACCTATACAGATGTCACAGGATGCTAATGTGAGGGTCCCATAGCTCATGACTTATTAATGTAACAAAATGGAAAAGGAGGACATATTTACTGCTACCTCAATTTTTCTGAAAAGCTGCAATGTCATCATTTGGTTAAAATTTCCATTCTTTGTCTACACAGTGTCATTCAGTGCACCTAAATGCAAATATGAAATGGGTGCTGGTGGTTTACACCTGTAATCCTAGCTACTCAGGAGGTTGAGACCAGAGGATTGTGGTTCAAAGCCAGCCTTGTCAGGAAAGTCCATGAGACCCTAATCTTCAATTAACCACCGAAACCCGGAAGTGGTGCTGTAGCTAAAGTGGTAGTGCGCTCAACTTGAACTGAAGAGCAGAGCGACAGTGCCCAGGATCAGAATTCAAACCCCACAACCAACAGAAAAGATGAAATATGACTTTAAATTTCCCCAGAAGGAATGACAAGATCAATATCTTCCCAAGCAAAAAAATTAATTCCAAAATGTTGCAGTGCACCTACTTTTGGTGAGTTATGTTATGGAATCTGTGCTGGACATATTCTCTAAAAACAAATTGTTTAGGGATACAGGTGGACCCATTATATCAATGAGATGTACAAGTCGTTATGTCAAAAAACGAACTTTACAACTTTGTTGGGGAGGAGGATGGTATGGGGAGAGAGGGGGAGTATGGGAAGGGATGGGAAGGTGAAACAACGAAGAGGCAACAATGCTTGATAAGAAATGTACACGTTATCTTGCCCGTGTAATTGTAACTCTTCTGAAAGGTATTCTCACAATAAAAAAAGAAAAAAATGTCAAATATTAGCTTTACAATAAACATCTAATATTTCTTCTTTGAAGAGAGACGTCTATACAGTTGATGTCACTTGGCTTTCTTACTATCTTAGTTCGAATCTAACCCTGGCAGGAGAGTCTGTCAAACTCTTATCTGTAATTATACAGCAAAAAACCACAAGTGGAGTTTTGGTTCAAGCGGTAGAGTCCTAGCTTTGGGGGCAGGTTAGGAGGAAAGAAAACTGTTCAAGGACAGGATCCAGCCTATGAATTCAAGCCCCATAACCAACACAAAGTAAAAAAACAAGCAAACAAAAAACCCCCAGATATTTCCTTAAAGGAGTACTGGTCTGAGAAGAGGCTCCTTTTGCTGACCATACTCACATACCTTATTGCTCTGGAGAATTCCAGACCAAACTAAAGGAATTGGTAACTGAGTCCTGAAAGAAGAGAACCATCTCAGGGGTGAAAATACCAGCGATAAGAGACTTTAAAACCTCCATGTCTTTGTTTCTTAGCAGTAGAACGGTTTTGGGGGGGGCCCAGTCGTGGGCCAAAACTCTGGGCCTGAGACCTGTCCCTCAGCTCTTCAACTCAAGCTTAGCGCTCTACAACCTGGCTTAATTTTTGCTTATATAGTGCTGACGAATCGAACCTGGGCCTCATATATGCAAGGCAAGCGCTCTACCACTGAGGCAACTTCCTGGTCCCTGCAGTAGAACATGTTTAAAACAACGTTATTTCTTTTTGTTCTATGCTGGCCTTAAAATGGCACATTATTTCTTTTTGTAATATTCTCAATTAGAAGTTTACAGAAAAGTTATATATGAGTAAAAACACACACGAAAAAGTCGGAGACAGAGTTTCCTTCAAGCCTTGGGATTTTCTTGTACAGTAAAAAGGAAAGCACAAGTTAACTTCAACTTTGTCAATCCTCTATGTTCCATTCTTCTCCTGGGATCAGTTTCCACATCCAGTAGCAGTTACTTCCAGGAACAATCTAAGGTGCTGCCTGACGTATGATGAATGTTTTCTTGCTTCACCGAAATAACACAAGGACACCCTGCTCTGAGGTTACCCGTGTTTCAGAGACAACTTAGTAAAGAGAAAATATGAAATTTATATTGCTTTTAAATACATTTTCCATGAGTATATTGAGTTCAAACTTCATAATTGCTCCGCAAATTAAGGCGAATTTTAAATGGGAAGAAGGTTCTCATATCATTTTTTTGTGAGTGTATGTGCTGCGCATTATTTCCCAACTGTTCATGAGTTAACAGTAAGGAAACAATAGCAATAATAGGAGAAAGAGAAGTTTTGTGTTTAAATATAAGGGTTCAATACACTATAGATGATTCTACAAATAAGACCACGTTAAAACAATAAAGCCAAGTCCAGTATGTATATTTATGAGAGTGATATAGAGAAAGCATTACTCCTACATGGAACAGGAAGTATGAGGCCCTCCCTTTCTAAATCACGCTTGCTAATTATGCAATTTTGTAGACAGTAGAATGGAAGCATAATTCTGTTTCCAATGCAAATCAGATATAAGAGCATGGACTTAAATGGAAAAACAGTCCATCCTGAGAGAGCAGGGATTATACTAGCCATGAACTGGTGGATAAGATCACATTTATTTTCTTTCCTTTACTCATGTATTTTTTGTTGGTGGTGGTCTTGGCAATTGAACACTGGGCCTGGGAGCTGTCCCTCTGCTATTCAGCTCAAGGCTAATGCTCTATACTTGAACCACAGTGCCACTTTCAGTTTTCTTGTAGTTAATTGGAAAAAGAGTCTCTGGGACTTTCCTGCCCGGCCTGGCTTTGAACCCTATCCGAAGATCTCACCACCACCCAGCTTAGGATCACACTTCTAACAGTGTACACACAGCATATATAATGTGCATGTTCATGTATCTTTATATGAATTCTTAAGTTAAAAATCTAGGCTACAGCTTAGCCTTTACACTCACAAAAATGTTTGTAATTTAAAAGTTGATACTACTGGAGAAATAAAACCTAAGAATGTAAAGGTGTCTGGGAAGTTCAGTTTGCATCCACCCTGGGCAATACAGTCTTTGAGAAACTATAATTAACCAACCAAAAGCTGGATTGGAAGCACGGCTCAAGTATTGGAATACCAGTCATGAACAAGATTGCTGAATAAGATCTTGACGCTTTTGCATACATACATACAATCATACACATATATACAGAGACACTTATATTTGCACACACAAATACACATATGAAGCAACTCTCAGAATATGTGGAAAAGTTAGAAAATATGTCCCGAGTAAGACTAGAATCAAATGATAATTTTTAATGTTAGAAAGTCCTCAAGTGAACCTTCTTCAAAAAAGTTTAAGAATATTACATAGATAGGGACCAGAGATAGTAAGAGAGTCAAGTAATCATTATTAATGGGTCGGGTCCATGGAGGAATGAATCAGAGACTCCTGCAGGTGCATCTGAAAATGTTCACATCCCGTGTCAAGCGTTAGAACATCTTTGAAAAGAGTACATGAACACTCTGAGCAGTATATTGGATAATGTTACTGGAGAAATTCAAAATTGCTAGTATGTATCTAGATTAAATAAACCAAGAAACTATGGAGGGGCAATGTGATACAAGGCTAGAATTCTAGCACTCAGACAAAGAAAGGAGATTAGATAGTGGAATTACACAGTGATACCTTCCCTAGACCAGGTAGTATAATTTTGTCTTAATAAAACGAACCAAACAAAAAAGGAATACAAAGTTGTAAGTTTGGGCTAATTTTGTCATTATGTTTTGAGAAGTCAAGTTTCCGATTGAAATGCAACTCATATATAATCCTCAGTTGTGTTTTAAATGTTCTCTTCATTACAGAACATTCTTAGATGCAAAATGGCTCATGATTCCCACCCAAAATTTGAAAAAGTATGTAATCATCATTCTGATAGATTCCAAGGAAAGGATGAAGGATTACAAAACCTTAAGCCTGGAAATATGGCAAAGTTAATCTAATGTAGCACTATGTAGATCTTGCTAAATTAGAGTTTAGATTTAAAATAAATGTTTTGGTTTTGTTTGTGATTTCATATTCTATAGGATACTACAAAATTCTTTTTAAGTAGTGGGTTTAATTGACAAATTTACAAATGTTTCTTGCATGCTATTTGCCTAGATATTCTTTCATGAGAGTTATAATTAGAACTCAGTTAGTAGATAATACCAACACTTCATGTATAAAATGATAATGTGAATAATGTAGACTGAGTTGGCAACAAATGGATGATATTAATTTATAAATTTAGAAAAAGGGTGATTTTTTGAGGCTTTGGTATAACATGGTATGAAGAGAATAATTGTGTGACATCTTCTTTCTTCTACCTGTATGTAACACAGGAAGCAGTTTCCTTAATTACGTGTCTCTGTATACAGTGAGAAAAATACTAGGTCTGGGATTTGTTTTATTTTCGTTTTTGTTTTATTGGTTTGTCCTAGGGCTTGAACTCGGGGACTGGACACTGTCTCTGAGCCTGTTTATGCTCAAGGCCCATGCCCTACCACTTCAACCTCAGCTCACTTGTGTCAGGCTTTTGCTAAGAAGTTTATTGGAGATAAGAATCTAGAGAACCTTCCTGCCTAGGTGGGCTTTTGTCAATGTCTAGTGCGTTGGGGTCCCTGGGTACGAGTAACGAAATCACCAGGATACTGGGGATGCAGAGTGCAAAGAGCAATTGCCACTGCATGCTGTGCTTTATTGTTAGTGGTATTTAACGACAAGCAAGCATGATCTTTGCCAAGATTTGGTCAGAAGACATTGACACAAAAATTTCAACAGATACATTTTTACTTGACCTATGAGACAATGTCTTGGTATATTATTATCTAAACTATTTTAGTGCAAGCTCAAACCAATCAGGAAAATGCTTGACTAGCTGTTCATCTATGATTAAGCAAGAAGAAGAGCTACTTCCTCAGCTCACAGGAGTCTGTGAAATGTGTTTTGAGATAGGGAGAGAGAACATTTTCCCTCTCTATCCCGGCATGCCAAGAACTTTCCTAATACTCAAACACAGTCTTCAGATAATCCTGAGGCCGGAGCCTGCATCATTCTGCCCCTTCAACATAGACCCTGAGTCTTCACAATTTCCTTCTGTTTCTTTTGTTTTAAAAGTAAAGCTTTCCACAGAGTTATCATAGATGCTTGCATTGGTTTCATAAAAATCAAATATAACAGTACAGGTGCAAACAAAATAATTACAATCATAATTTCCATACCACTAGCACTATGTGAAATGCTTTGTAGTATTTCTTTCGGATCCAACCCTTCCAATTGTTTAATAAATGCATCAGCAATATTAGAAGCATCGTCATTTGTAAATTGTTTAAAAAAAATCTCATGTACATTAAATTGTAACTGAGCAATCAATTGAGCAGCAGTAGAATTTCCAGATAAATACTGCTGTATTACAGTCTAATCATGTATAGATTTATTATATTTTACATTAGTAATGCAAAAGGTAGTAAAATTCCAATTACATTTTAACAATAACTGTTTTTCCACAACCAATAACTTGTTTCCTAACCATCCCACTGTCTGTTTAAGAATATTAATCTGTGTTTGTAATAGAGCATCAATTTCTACCTGTGAGACTCACAATTCATGTGAATCCCGGTGCCATTATTCCACAAAGTGCTAATTTGTAAGGAAGTGTGTAGGGCAATTCCACACACCGCAGCAACAGTGATAATAGCAATTAAGCTTAAGATCACAGCTACAATGGCTCCAGTCATACGCTTTGTACATTTTAGTAGTTTGGTAAAAAATTCAATAACAACACTATCCAAAGGATTTTGGGACCATTGTCTTCCTAATTTAACAGGTATACAAATATGAGTTCTTTGTTGTAATATCATAGTACTATACTGTCATTAAAATTAAGAGAGGAATTAATGCAAGAACACAGGAGACAATTAAAACAAGCAATAGTAGGAGAAAATGTAAAATTTCCCACTAAAAATGCATAAGGCAGAGGTACACAAGCAGTTGCATCATAAGATTTGTACAAAGTAAAATTATAAGTGGATGCAGAGTTCGCCGTCCCTGAAAATGATCCATTTGATAGCATCACGGGTTTCAGCGTCACTGCGACCTTCCAAAGATGAGTCTGAACAGCAGTGGTTGCAGCCATGAAAGCCCATAGAGCATCTGCAATGCCTCCATCTCCTCAGGCCATCAATCGAGCTCCAGTAAGCGATCCATTAATGGCTTCCGGCATCCTAGTAACATTTGATAAATCACATCTGTTAATATTCCATTCTGAACATGTGTTAATAAACTGTCCAAAAGGTCCTCAATTAATAAAATTATTGAACATATTTCCAAATGTTCCTCTACACTTTTGCCACACAAAAGGCTGATATTTTAAATCAATATAAATAAAATCAGGGCATATAGGTAAGGATAACCCCCCATCAGTGACACTTTCCCAGCTACTATTAATGGCCAAGTAGTTAATCGCTGCAGCTGTGTTTTAGAATTGGAAGTGCGTTTCCCAGGTAAAACCCAATGTTGCCAACTCATTACTAAACATGGAGGAGGCCCCAGACAAACAGGCAAGGAATGAATATAGTAAGTAAAATTTAAAAAGCTACCATCATCCTTATTGTAAAATGTGAAATTATTCCATGGAGGACATAAAACAGTAGGAACAGTATAGACGGTTATATCACCAAACAATAGGTTCCAATAAAGGAGGGTTAGGAACAAAGGCCCAATAAATTACATTAGCATTAGCATGGACAGAGTTTAGAGTAAGCAGGGCAAACATGGCCAGGAACAAGTTCAGAGCCTTGACAGGTTTACCATTTCATTGTAACATCTTTTGTCCTCCTCCAGTCAACTTTTTAACCTGCCCCCAGGTTAGCAGTGGGGATTTCATTTTCCTCAACTGGTGGCCGATTCCTTGAAGGATACAGGGCTGTCCTCACTGGGCCGCGTCTGTATCCATCAGGCAGGAAGCTAGGATTGTTTGCCATCCTGTGTAGACACAAAACCCTATCCTCGCCCCTTATTAATAATGTTCCTAGTTGCCATTCTGCATCCAATGCAATCTTAATCCATACAGAAGCATTTAAATAAGGTTTTTCTGATATTTGTTCAAAATGGCGCTCAGCTCTAGTTAAAATATCTCCTTCTCGTAAGTTTAAAAAATTAAGAACATAAAGAACGTGATGTAAAATTATTTTAGGATTTTGCATGGAAAACCACAAAATATCCATATCCTCATCCAACCTTTTCCTCCTTTTTAATTTTTTAATTTGTTGTTTTAGTATGCCATGAACTCGTTCAATAATGGCTTGTCCTTGGGGGTTATATTCTATTCCTGTAATATGTACCACATCATAAAGTTCACAAAATCTTTTAAATCTGATACTTTTATAGGCTGGTCCATTATCAGTCTTTATTTTGGCAGGCACTCCCATAATGACAAAAGCTTCCAATAAGTATTCTATTACATGGTTAACAGTTTCTCCCATAAGGGCAGAAGCCCAAACAAATTTGGAATACGTATCTATTGTAACATGTACAAAAGAAAAACGGCTAAAGGCTTATACATGGATTATATCCATTTGCCAGAGCTCGTTAGGTTGTAATCCACGAGGATTTACTCCAGCAGGTACAACTCTCAAATGCATTGGTCTGCAGATAGGACACTTTTTTATAATTTGTTTAGCTGAGAATAACGTATTTTATAATGTATATGTAAATGGCTAGCATTTGTATGTAAATGAGCATGATCCTGTTTAGCAGAAGCAAAACTAACTAATTTATCAACCTGATTATTGCCATATACAAGGTACCCAGGTAATGAAGAGTGAGCTCTAATGTGAGTTACAAACACTTTAGCATTACATTGTTGCAGTAATGCTTGTAATTGTTTAAATAGTTGGTTTAGCTGGGGTTTAGATGAATGTGCAACTGCAGTGAATCTTGTAACATCTTAATAATAACAAAAAGTTCATTTTGTTGAACTGATGCTTAAGTAGTTCTTTGTACCCAATATTTATTTGTTGTCCAATAGCACTTTTTGTTTTGGAGCCATCTGTAAAAATGGTAAGAGCAGTCAAAATAAGGGCCTTGGTAATTATATTATTAATGACAAGTTGTTGTTTATGCAAGCAATCCCACAATCTACCTTTGGGAAAAGGATAAGAAAATTGCGCAGTAAAATTTACTAATGCTATTTGTAGCGTTTCAGACAGGTGTAACAAATACTTTAGTTGGACTTTTGGCAAAGGAAAGAAAATTTCAAATAAATCATACCGCGATAGGGTAAATACCCGTTGCCTGGCCTGTTGAATAATAATTGCCAACTGTTGTTCATAAGGCATAATATTTTTGGTAAATCTATGCTGTGTATAAATCCATTCTAATGGTAGCTCATTTTGTCGTATAATTCCTGTTGGGTATTTCCAGGTATCTAAAATATATAAATTTATGAGTTGATTTAGCGTTACTAGATGTAAAAACATTTTTTTAATTCTCTGTTGTACAAATTGTACTTCTCTTTCAGCTTCCTTAAAGTTTTTTTGCTATGTAAATCAGGTTCCAATTGTAACAATGAAAACAAATTATGTAATTGATGAGTGGGAATTCCTAAGGACGGTCATATGCAAATAATATCTCCTAGTAACTTTTGAAAATCATTTAACGTATGTAATTTATAACGTCGTAAAGGTATTTTTGAGGTGTCACTGTTTGTCTACAAACAACATATCCTGATGGAGGCATAGAATTCCATTGTGTATATAGAGGACATTTTCTTGATCCATTCATCTACTGAGGGGCATCTGGGTTGGTTCCAGATCTTAGTTATGGTAAATAATGCTGCAATAAACATAGTTGTGCTGGTAGCTTTAGTGTGGTCTTGTTTGTAAACATTTGGGTAAATGCCCAAAAGTGGGATTGCTGGGTCATAGGGGAGCTCGATGTTGAGTCTTTTGAGGAACCTCCATACTACTTTCCAAAGCGTTTGAACAAGTTCACACTCCCACTTACTTTCCAAAGTGTTTGAACAAGTTCACACTCCCACTAACAATGAAGTAAGGTTCCCTTCTGTCCACATCCCCTCCAGCATCTGTTGTTATTAGAGTTCTTGATTTTAGCCATTCTAACTGGGATGCGGTGGTATCTCAATGTTGTTTTGATTTGCATTTCTTTTATGGCTAGAGACGTTGAGCATTTCTTCATGTGTCTATTGGCCATCCTTCTTTCTTGTTCAGAGAAGTTTCTCTTTAAGTAATTAGCCCACTTATTTACTGGGCAATTGTTTCTCTGAGGATTTGTTGTTGGAGGATTTAATATTTGAGTTCCAAGTATATTTTAGATATGAGACCCTTGTCCATTGTATGGCTAGTGAAGATCTTCTCCCAATCCGTGGGCTTTCTATTGATCTTGCTAGCTATGTCCTTTGCAATGCAGAAGCTCTGCAACTTCATGCAATCCCATTTTTCCAACCATTCTTTGATTTTTTTGTGTTTCGGGGTCTCTATTAAGAAAATTTCGGCCTGCGCCAAGGAGACCTAGGGTTTCTCCTATTCCACCCTGTAATGTTTTCAGAGTGTCTGCTTTGACTCTGAGGTCTTTGATCCATTTGGAGTTGATTCTGGTGCAGAGTGGTATATAAGGATCTAGCTTTAGTTTTCTACAAGTATTTAACCAATTTTGCCAGCACCATTTACTGAAGAGGCTGTCTTTCTTCCATTCTATTTTTTTAGCTCCCTTATCAAAGATTAGATGGCTGTAGGTCTGTAGGTTCATTTCTGGGTTTTCAATTCTATTTCATTGGTCCTGAGGTCTGTTCTTATGCCAGTACCAAGCTGTTTTGATTACTATGGGTTTATAGTAGAGTTTGAAATTTGGTATTGATATTCCACCCGTAGTGTTCTTTCCGTTGAGGAGCGTTTTTGCTATTCGGGGTCTTTTATTGTTCCATATGAATTTTTGGATTGCCTCTTCTATTTCCTTGAAGAATGATGTTGGAATTTTGATAGGTATCGCATTGAATTTGTAGATAGCCTTGGGAAGTATTGCCATTTTCACGATGTTAATCTTTCCAATCCAGGAGCATGGAGGATGACATTGCCCCATTTGTTAGGAAATGGAAAGAGTTGGAAAAAATTATATTACGTGAAGTAAGCCAAGCCCAAAGAAACATAGATCCCATGATTTCCCTTATTTGCAATATCTAGTATATCTATTAGTCAAGCAGAAAAGTTCAGATAAGGTGATGTTAGAAAAATGAACCCTAAGATATGGATTTAAATGTTTTTCTTTCATGCATTTGTTTCTAATGCATTTATAAGATTATTTCTTTGTTGCTTTGTATGTCCTTCACCCACAGTATAACCCCTGCTTTCACTGTATTTGATGTCTGTATAATTTGTGGAGGGGAAGGGGAAAAACAAGTCATTTAAATAAGGATACAGTTGGACCTGTTGCAACAATGAGAAGTACAAGTTGTCATGTCGAAAACGAACAACTTGGGGGGGGGATTTGATGGGGGGAGGGAAGATGGGAAGGGATGGGAAGGGGAAACAAAGGAGGAGGCTACAATGCTTGATAAGAAATGTCCTCACTATCTTGCCCATGTAATTGTAACCCCTCTGTACCGTATTTTCACAATTAAAAACAAAAAACAAAAAACAACAAAAAAATATCCTAAATATTTTACCTCCGTATCTTTTTGTGTTTTTTCAGGTGCTATTATTAATCCAAAATCTTTAAATATAGAGAGTAAACACTGTAACACCATTTCTAATTCTGTCACATTTGGTCCTACAAATAAAATATCATCCATATAATGAAAAATATAAATGTGAGGCCATTTTTGTCTAACAGGTTTTAAGGCCTTATCAACATATATCTGACACATATTTGGAGAATTCATCATTCCTCTTGGCAACACCTTCCATTGGAAGTGCTGATCAGGGGTTTGATGATTTATTTGTGGTAAAGAAAAGGCAAATCTTTTATAATCTTTTACATGTACAGGTATGGTAAAAAAGCAATCTTGTAAATCTATTACTATTCTTGGCCAATTTTTAGGAAGCATGGCAGGCGACGGTATACCAGGTTGAAAAGCCCCCATAGGGTACATGGATGCCTTACCTCCTTGCAAATCAGTCCGCAATCTTCCTTTCCCTGACTTCTTTTTAATAACAAATATTGTAATATTCCATGGTGACATAGACGCTTCAATATGTCCTTTGGTTAACTGTTCTTCAACTAATTGATGAGCTGCTTCTAATTTTTCTTTAGATAAAGGACATTGTTGAATCCAAAGAAGTTCCTCAGATTTCCATAATATCACTATGGGCTCCATCTAAAAATGTTTAAATTGAATATGAGCTCCCCATTGTTCCAGTACATCTCTACCAATTATGTCAACTGGAACTTCCATAATATAAGGTTTAAGGACAGCTGTCTGTCCGTCTTCTGATGTTATAGTAACATACGACACTGAGAGCTAGAAAACAGCAGTGAGAGAGCGCCTCTGGTTCTGGGCTAGGCCTTATCTAGGGTATGGGTGGAGAAAGGTGTGGCCACATCAAATTCAGATGTGACCTCAGCGGATGCAGATGTGACCTCTTCCAGGTGTCCCAGTTGCCTAGGTAATGCAGGTACTGGGTGGAGACTTTGCTGTGAGGAGGGTGGAGTCTTTCACCATCCTGGAGCGGACCTTACATTCCAGCCTTTTAATAATCATAAAATAGGGTGTGGATTCTCTCTGGCTACTTCCTGCTGACAGGGTGGCATCGACAATAGGGGTAAAAGGCTGGAATTGGGTCCCCTCCCAGAGAAGGGAGTGAGCAGCCGTGATCCTTTGGTGGCGTGAGTCCTTAGATTAAGTCTGGAGAAGTCTCATGAGCATTGAGGGGCTGGAAAAAAATACTAGAGAGCAAATAAATGGCAAAAGGAAGGACTTGGGGCTGAAAATGTTGTAGAAATGTCCCTAGCTACTTCTGACATCTGGCGACTAGGTAGAGAAGTCAGGTGACAAAGGCAAGAATATAAATTCCTGTTTAGTTAATAGGTAGACAGGTATAGACATTGGATGGGCAGGCTTCTTACTTCCACTTTGAGTTACAGTAGCACTTCCAGTGTTTGGCTGTTTAGAGATAAGAGTCTTGAGCCATGCTTGCAGCCAGGCTCTTTGCAGGTTAGTTGGGAGATGGAGTCTTAGGGATTTTTCAGCCCGGGCTGGCTTTGAACTGCAATCTTTGCCACAAAAGCCCTTTATTATTTCCATATAAAGCAACAAGGAGATCAAGTAGAATAAGTAGAGCTTACCTGGTTCTTATCAAGAATTGATCGACAAATAGTCTGAAATGACAAAACGTATTAGATGTGATGAGAATTTTAGCACAGATATGCCCAGTATTTTAAAACCATGTAGTCAGTAGAATACACAACACAAAACAAAAAAAGGCAAAACTCAAAACCTAAAATTTTGACAACAATGTTTAGACATCTTTGCTAACAAAGCACATCACATGGTTGGGCCTCAGTTACCAGGGCCTGTGAAAAAAGCAAATTGTTAGCAAGGCACCTTAGAATAGCTGAATGGAGTAGTAAGTTTCATGGAAGGTTAAGGACCAGATGGGGCCAAATCCTTAAGCCGTCATGTGGCCAAGATGGTGAACTCAAGATGGCAAATTTCTGAAAAAAAAATGCAAAGACACCCTGAACAAATAGACCAAGACTACAATTGGCTAGCCTTTGAGAGAGAACCTAGAGGGGGTCCCTGGGACCCAGCCTGCATCTCACTCTTCAGGGCATAAGCCAAAATGTAGAAGAAAAAAAGGGAGAGATAGGGAAAGTTGGACATGAATGGCAGAGAGAGAGCAAAGAGAGCCCGAAAACAGAATTCTGACCATTTACCATTGCAGTAGCAAAAACTGTCTACATCTGAGAATGGCATAAAAATGAGGCGCTCTAGCTTTCCAGGGAGCGCAGGAGACATTTCAAAGGGGTTTCACGGCTAAGGCGTGATTCGCAGCACCCCATTAAATGAGTAGGAGAGTCAGTCTGGTGAGTGAAGGAGAGCTGACCAGGCAGAAGTGGCGTCCCGACTTCCCCCAGAGCCCTCTAGAGAGAGCAACAGAGAACCATAGAGTAGCTTCACTCACCAGAGTAGAGAAGTGGTGTGGACGTGGATGTGAAGGCCAGCAATGGTATCAATGCTCTGTGTCCGCAGCAGACAGATGGGTTCACAAAAAGCTATCAGAACTGTGGGTATTCCTCAGAGCAAAAAAGGAAAAACAAACAGAAAAAGAAAAAAGAGGAAAAAAAAAACAGAGAGAAATCCCAGCTATCCTGACTTTAAGCCCTTTATCCGAGTCATGCCACCATTTATGTTAGGTTTTTAAAAAGAGGTAGCCAAATAAGAACAGCACCACGCATGTGGTATTCAGGTAAGGGGTAAGTTTATTCAATAGACCTGCTGGGACCAGGCAAGGTTGGCACTCCACGTGGCTGGGAAAGGCCTAGGAAAGAGAGAGCTGGCAAAGAGAGAGGAAAGAAAGAGAGGAAAGAGAGAGAAGAGAGAGAGCTAGAAAAGGGCAGCGAGGGAGCAGAGACCTAGAAAAGAGCTGCGAGAGAGCAGAGAGAGAGCAGAGAGAGCTAGAAAAGAACAGTGAGAGAGCAGAGAGAGAACAGAGAGCTAGAAAAGAACAGTGTGAGCAGAGAGAGAGAGCAGAGAGCTAGAAAAGAACAGTGACAGAGCTAGAAAAGAGCAGAGAGCATAGAGAGCTAGAAAAGAGCAGGGAGAGAGTGCCTCTGGGCCTGGCCTAGGCCTTATCTAGGGTATGGGCAGAGAAAGGTGTGGCCACATCAAATTCAGATGTGACCTCAGGGGATGCAGATGTGACCTCTTCCAGGTGTCCCAGTTGCCTAGGTAATGCAGGTACTGGGTGGAGACTTTGCTGCAAGGAGGGTGGAGTCTGCTCGCCATCCTGGAGCAGACCTTACAAGGACCATACACCATCACTGCCTTCTTAAGTTTACCAATATCATCAACATCGGCACCTTCATATCTGGCTGGTTGAGATATACCATTAATAGGGGGTGGTCGAATTACAGGATAAGATTTCATCATCAAACTCACGGTCTGAGCCCTGTTTTGTGAGGGAGTGATGCTGTAAAAATTGCATGGGCCTGTGAAGGAGCCGAAGGCTGCTTTACTTTCACTTTCTCAGGTTCTCATTTCACTCTGCTACTTTCCAACTCCATATGTTGTAATTTTGATAAAATCAATTCCATTTGCTCACACATTTTATTTACACTTTCAGTTTGTTCCTTTTCAGCCTTTTTTACCTCTTGTTTTTTCTCTGTTAATTGCAATGCATCCTTATCTACTATGTCCTTAACCTGAGAGTCCAATTGTAAATCTACAATAGAAGGGGTGGCCTCTTTCTTTAAGTCTGCTCTTAATCTTTCCTCATTCAAAGCTTTAAAAAGGGTATGTAAAATAGCCCAAATGGACCAAAATCTAATAGGAATCTTTTCCCCTTCTCGAACAGCTCTTTCTACGTTATTCTTTACTCGTTTCCAATTATCAACATCTAATGTTCCTTCATTGGGGAACCAAGGATTCCATTCCCTAACTACATTAATACACATTTCTATGTCAGAAGAAGAAATATTTAGACCATAAGCAGCAAGTAAATGTTTAAGCATATGTAAGTACAGAGTAGATTTAACTTGTCCCATCACCCTGTAATTAAAAGTACTTACCTGAATATCCCTTCCTGAATTCAACAATGAAGGGTCCCTGTTTGGGTGCCAGTTGTATCATCTAGTGCCTTGGGGTCCCTGGGTAAGGGTAAAGAAATCACCAGGACACTGGGGATGCAGAGTGCATACAACAATTGCCACTGCATGCTATGCTTTATTGTTAGTGGGTATTTAAAGACAAGAAAGCATGATCTTTGCCAAGATTTGGTCAGAAGACATTGACACAAAAATTTCAACAGATACATTTTTACTTGACCTATGAGACAATGCCTTGGTATATTATTATTATTTGGGGGGTCCGGTCGTGGGGCCTTAACTCTGTGCCTGGGTGCTGTCCCTCAGCTCTTCAGCTCAAGGCTAGAGCTCTACCACTTGAGTGACATCACCACTTCCGGCTTTTTTCTTTTTGCCTATGTGGTGCTGAGGAATCGAACTCAGGGCCTCATGTATGCACGGCACGCGCCCTACCAGTGAGCCACCTTCCCAGCCCTGTCTTGGTATATTATTATCTAAACTATTTTAGAGCAAGCTCAAACCACTTCTCCAATCTCAGGAAAATGCTTGACCAGCTGTTCAACTATGCTTAAGCAAGCAGAAGAGCTACTTCCTCAGCTCCCAGGAGTCTGTGACATGTGTTTTGAAATAGGGAGAGAGAACGTTTTCCCTCTCTAGCCTGGCATACCAAGAGCTTTCCTAATACTCAAAGACAGTCCTCAGATAATCCTGAGGCTGGAGCCTGCATCATTCTGCCCCTTCAACATAGACCCTGAGTCTTCACAGGCTTTGAACTGTAATCTTACAATCTTAGCATCCTGATTATCTATGATAGTTAAAAAAGTATAAATATAAATTATATTTCCAAGAATACCAGTGGAGGAAAAATGATGCAACCCAGTTTATAGTGGTGTTCTTTCCAGAACACAGAGGGCATCACATTAGCAGAGGTGCAGTGTATTTTCACAATGGAGATAAGCTATCCTTGATGTGAATTTAGGGAATTTTGAGGTGCACCCTACAAGTTGGAAATGGTGGGCTAGGATGACTTTATGGCATAAATCTTGTGATTGATGATCATGAAATAATACCTTAATCTGACAAACAACTACTTACTCTTGAAGAATTAATTATAACATGCTTCATAGTTTTATCCTATATCAGAATGTGGCTCTTTTTCTGTTCACTTCTCAGTCTGTAATACCCCATTGGAAAATGCATCTATTGTAGAATTACATAACATACAAACAGGTATATTTTGAATCTCTCAGGTATGGAATGTTCAGAATTTGAAAATGAGTAGTTATTAGTCATAGGAATTTTGAAGAACACATACATTCTGTCCTCTTAACAACTTATTTACTTTTAAAACTTATGGGTTTTCATAGAATTAAACTGTTTTCTGTTTTAGTATAAGAAAGTACTAAATTTATTCTATTTTCAAAATATTGGCAAGTATATTGTGAAAAAATTGTCTAGTTGGATATCATTAATGTTGATGACCTTCTGATAAAGAAGAGGTAATCAATTCAAATTAGATGCCCAATAATACTGATTTTTAAAAAGTTACTACGTAAAGAATAATATTTACCATACCAAAACAGTGAAATTTTATTTCATCAGCTTATTTTTTAAATTTAATTTTAATGTGAAAATGATGTGCACTGGGGTTACAGCTATTGTAAGGTACTGAATACATAACTTTTCAAACTTGTTATCCACTCTCTCATTTTTCTCACAGTTTTTCCTTCACCCCAATACACCTCAGACGTTGTAATGTACATTTCCAACTTACTGTCTTGTGAGAATTGCTATTGCATTGGTTTGCTCTTTGTCCTTTGCCTCACCATTTTTTTTGTTCCTGTTCCCTTCCCTAATTAAGGTAAATATATACAAAATACACAGGGTACCAAAATCAAACACAGCAGGGGATAAACCATAGGGGAAAATCTCAAAGAAAATAGAAATCAGATAGTACATCAAAAACAACAACCACAAATAAATATTTCTCTTTCCATACCTTGGAGTACATTTTGCTCAGCCTCAGCTTATATGGTCATAGATACGCATAACAAAGGCACTGGAAAATAGTAGTTTCATGGATACTATATCATGAAAACAACATGTTAACTCTTTTTGATGGTAAAGGCGGGATTATGATTGGTGAATTCACGATTCTGATAAAGGAATTTCAAAAGAGCTTTAAAATTTATGACAGGTAAATTTTAATTGTTCAAACTTTTTAACAACGTAGCCTATTAAGAAAATTTAAAATTGTCTGGGAAAATAGGCTTTCATGCAAAGAAATCCGTGGAGACTTAGCTGAGAGGGAGAAATGTGGGTGAATATGGTTCATTTTCACAGTAAACAAACAAGCATCACAAACCTTGCTGTAAATCCTGTAGGTTCCCTTGAGAATTGTCTTTACCCAGGAAATATACTCTCACTGTGTGAAACAAGGTTGCAATGGAATTTAAATTCAAAGTTCTTTATAAAAAAGACATCAAAATTTGTGAATTGACATTTAATTACCAAACAGTAATTCTCTGAAAAAGAAGAGAAGGTGTAATTCAAAATCACTTGACTTTATTAAAAGTATGAGAAAAGAGTAGTGAAGAAAGATGAGAGAAACCATAGAGGACTGTTTGATCTCCAGTGGAGTAATGGGTTCTTGACCTTGTTTCTTCCATTCTATCTTCACAAGCTATAAAGTGTAGCTCAGGACTGGAGTAGCCAGTTCAGACAAAGAATACTCAAAGAATGGGGGCTGGGAACGTGGCTCAGTGGTAGAGCGCTTGCCTTGCATGCCTGAGGCCCTGGGTTTGATTCCTCAGCATCACAAAAAGCAAAAAGAAAAAAGTCAGAAGTGGAGCTGTGGCTCAAGTGGTAGAGCGCTAGCCTTGAGCTGAAGAGCTGAGGGACAGCGCCCAGGCCCAGAGTTCAGGCCCCAGGACCGCCACCCCCCCCAAAAAAAAGAATACTCACAGAAGAAAATATTTGCAGTAGATGTAGGTGATTTATAACCTTTGACAATCTATTTAAATCTGTTCAAAATTCTCTCCTACTCCAAACTGCCCTCTTTGAACAGTTTGTTTGCTTTTCCCTGGACTGCCCTTCATTAACTGCTTAAAATTTTGTGAGCTCATAAACATACTCTCTAGGGATTGCTGTTTGGTTGTGATTTTTGTGTGTTTTTGTTTATAGTTGTGTTTTTAACTGAATTTCAAAAGGTTGTGCAATTGTGTTACAATTAAATATGTCCACCTAATTGTCCAATGCTCCTGGATCAGAGTCACTCGTTCTATCATTCTCAACCAACCCTTTCTCCAAGATTTATTTCAGATTTAGGACTTCCTTTATTACATGTGTACATTGAGTATTCTAGCTGTACTTGCCCCTTGTTCCATTTTTCATTCATTTTATGTCTTTACTATTATTCCTTTCTGGTTTCAACTTCCTGATAGTCATTCTGTTAAATTGTCTAACTGTCTGTTAATACTTTGAAAGGTTTATATACATTCCATGGAGTTTCAATCCCACATATACTTTTTTTTTTTTTTTTTTTTGGGTCCGGTCGTAGGGCCTGAACTCTGGGCCTGGGCGCTGTCCCTCAGCTCTTCAGCTCAAGGCTAGCGCTCTACCACTTGAGCCACAGCGCCACCTCCGGCTTTTTTCTTTTTGCTTATATGGTGCTGAGGAATCGAACCCAGGGCCTCAGGCATGCAAGGCAAGCACTCTAGCACTGAGCCATCTTCCCAGCCCCCCACATATACCTGAAATGATGTCAGCTTATATTTCCATAATTCATTCATCTGCAATAACAATTTGCAAGACTGGAGACGTGAAACACCTAGACATGATTTTATTCTCATCTTTTTGGAAGATTAATCTTTAGTCAACAAGAAAGTTTAAAAATGACTTAGAATGTATTCCTAACTACCAGTTTTTATAAATGGCTTTGTACAATGGTGTGTGATTATATTATTTTACATGGGATGATATTTTCTACTACCTATAAGGCTGGAAAAAGAAGAAAACTAAAATTTACTACTGTAGAGGAATATGATAGAAATAGAAGACAGATATTATGTTTGTCACATCTCTGATCAGTACCCATATTCAAGACTTAAAGTCATATTTCTTACTACGTTAGACAGATAGGGAAAATATATGATAAGGCAAAACATGATAAGGCAACTATTAGTGACTTTTTAAAATGTACCTTCTTATGTGATGAAATTTACTTTATTATCTAATATTTGGGTTTGAATTATGGGAGGCTGAGCTATTTAACACATTTCTGGAAGGCACCTACTGAACAACGCAAATGTTGGGAGATACTATTTCTACACTTTAATGAATTGTTGAACTTATTTGGCATTAGTGCTGGGTAAATTAATCAACTCTATTGTAACTTGATTCCTACACTTGAAAAACTTAATGTGACTATCATTTACTTGTCAAGTGTTATCTTGGTGAATATGATTTTTAAAAGTTTATTTGAAAAGGAATATACTTTCAAGAGATTAAATCTAGGTTATCATTGGTTTGAGAATGACATTTTTAGACTACAGAACCAAGTTTTACTGAAGTACCAGTGTTTTGAAGTACTAAGGGTCTTCTCAATTAGTGTTTTTCGAAATTATATTTGAACTCTAAGTCAAGTTTTCCTAGGCTTGGTAGAACAATTATGGGTCTAACATTCCAGGAATTATTTTTTGGCCTACTTATGCTGGACTGAAATCTTCCATTCATCATTAGGAGAGGGGTATTAAAAATAATCTTGTGACAGTTGTAATTTTGTTTACTCATATGGGCTGGTCATCTGTAAACTGAAAGTTTGAACTATAGTACTTTCTCTCATATTTTGTGATCTCATCTTTCATTTTAAGTTGCCTTACATTTCACAATTGCTTACTGCTAATTCCTTCAAGGAATTGGGGCACTGAAATAGTATAGGAAATGAGAAATTGAGATGGGTCTTCAATTACTTTCTCTTAGCATGTTGCATGGGCGAAGGTGAGAAATCTTGCCCATGTTATCTGATGATGCAGGTAACTGGGACCTCATATCCTCAGACCCATGGGTACTGCAGAAGAATAATAGCTTTTAGGCATCATATCAGCAAAATTTGGGTATAATAAGTAAGAATGCTTCAGAAATATGGAAAAAAACACTTTGGGACTAGCGAGAACACAATAAACACATCAGCAGTGTAAAATCTCTTCTAGATTAGAGGAAAACAATACTGTTCTTTTTTCTTTTACTATGTGAATTCACAAAACCACGGATACTTAGAAGGTATCACAAGTTTATAACGAAGACATTGCATTGATACTTTTTATATTCTAATATATATTCTAAACCAAATTATTTATGTTCTTTATGTTCCAATCTATTTATGGGAATAATCTTCAATTTATTTGTCAAATTATCAATTAATTCTAGTAAGATTCACTGTGTGAAATTTAAGATCAGCACATATAAATATAAAATATGTAAGTATATATAATATAAGAAATTGTTATGCATTGTTCCATTGTGGTTTGGGTATCAAAGGCTACTCTGTTTTAAAGTATTTTTCCATTATCTCTACTTCAGTTTTTGGTAGAGTTAGACCTAAAACTTTACCATTTGTAAATTTACAGCCTGGAGGCAAGAGGAAACACTTTGATTAAAACATTACCAATTTAAGGCCTAATATCGAGGAGAAACATATGGACTTCTCCAGGAGCTATGGAAATATTTGGTGATAGAACGTCAGTAGTGTAAGTCCCTGCCTGGTTGGATGGTAGACAGGCCAGGATATTAGGTAAACATGAATATGAACAATTTTTCACCTTGTTGGCTTTAGCTACTTTTGAAATGATAAGTATAATAAACAATTATATTTTGATAAAATACCTTCTATTCTGAACAATTAGGTCTGAAGTGTTCATCTCTCTATGAACCCTTGTAACTAAGATTAGTTTTGTTCCAGTAAGACAATCTATGCTGTCAGGGTAAGATATTCTGGTTGGTCTGTTCCTACATGGAAGAAGGGTAAAGGGTCAGAAAGACATTTGCATCACTGAGACCTCATTTAGGAAATTTTAAGCTGCAGAAGTTTAGAAGTAGCTCTTAAGCAAGGCTTACTTTGAATTCATTAGCTCCACAAAGCTAACTCAGTTGATAAATAAGTACTTGAAAAGCCATTACCTTCGGACTTAGCTATAAAGGCTTCAAAATATTATCAAATTTAAAATGAAAACGACAAAATAGTCATTGACAAAAAATTTCAAATGTGAGCAATCGACCAAACAATATAAGTTTTTTCCACTATACACAGAAATTTAGAGAAATAAGATCAATAGCATTTTTAGTAACAATAAGGGTTCCTTGTTACAAATAGGCAACCAACGATATATGCCTGTATAATGATTGCATCGTTAACTACTTAAATTAAGAGGATACTTCATGCTTCAGCAGCAGGTCTACACAAATTACAACAATACAGAGATTAACATGGCACTTGCACAAGGATGGTATGAAAATTTGTGAAGTATTCCATATTTTTCATTCTTCAAATGCAAGAAATGAAAAAGTTATTAAAAAGTTGATTACAAAAATACAAGTGTAACAAAACCTGTAATTCATAGAATTAAAGGTTAGTTTGACATCAGTGTATTAAATCTTCACCTTCGAAAGGCCTTACATAGCATAACCTTTACAATACTTGAAATTAGATAACATTATTGTTTTATCCCAAAGAAATAAAATAATATAAGTACCTAGGAAAAAAGGAATCTTAAACTTTTTCTATATGGAATGTAATCTGAAAGGACACATTTATTAATGAACCTATGTATTATAAAACAATGTAGACTTCAATGTATTATATCTAGAAGACAATGAAATAGATTATGGACTTTATATAAACATAGATACTTTTTTTCAGACAAGCACCAGGAATATCTGTAATTTCTATACTATTCTTTTCAACAGATAAGATAAAATTTAAAAAATCACAAACTGCAGAAATCATTATAGATGCATACAAGCAACTCTTGAATACATTTTGACATCAAAGTCAGGCAATTCACATGGAAGAATACCATAGAATCCATAAATTTTTAAATTAAGATATTGCTGCTCTTTGTATTATGAAAATATTTTGTAGGGACACAAAGGATGGACTGGCACTTTTGAAATTTAAGAAACTTAACCAAACCATTACTATGTAGGAGAATAATTTGTACAGCCTTCCACAACTTCAAAGAGGTAGTGATACATACTTATCCTTTTGGCAATATCAGATGAGGTTTCTTCCAAGTTGTATTTCAGACCTGGTTTGATATCATGTTTCAACAGAAGGGGATACAGGATATCTTTGCTATTTCTATTCCCAGCAACAATATTCAAGGGAGTCAAGAGGCCTTTAGTTTGGGGATTGTTATCTGCATCATGATGAAGTATGAAAGAATCCATTCTGGTATTATTCCACATATACGCACTGTGCAGGGGTGCCAAGCCATTCAGAATTCTTGCATGAATATCTGCCTTGAGCTACCAACTCATGGACAATGTCTAAATGTCCACTCTAGGCTTCCCAATGAAGAGGGGTATACTTACCTCATTTCTAGTATACATATGAGTGGCCTTTTTGGAAAGTAGTCTCGGCAGTGTAGTAACCCGATTAATTTCAGCATCCCAAAGAAGAAATTTGCATGGATTCTTCTCCATTATTTCTTGCAATTGATACCTTCCTCACGTTTTCATCTTGTTCCTTGTCTTCATCAGAATTGCCTAACCAGAGACTTTGAGTACCAGTGGGAATGAGGTGTCCATGTATTTCCCCAATCGTTCACGTTGGTTGAAATGGTCAGAAAAATCTGGTGAATTTTCTGCATATGTTTTTTTTCACCATGATTTATTTTCTCTTTTTCCATTTTTACTATTTTAAATTATTCTAACTAGAGAGTAGTGAATTGATAGAGAGCAGAGGAAAGATTTTCCTCAGTATTCAAATGCACAGACTGAAAATGAGGACCAGTGGTGTCTTCATGTGCAGCTTATTCTAGGAAGGAGAAAATAGGAAACAATGACTTCTACGTAAATGATTTGGGAAATACCAAGATATAGTGTAAGAGAAGTTACTATTCAATATATGAGCTTTAAGAGCTTTCTAATAGATCCATTATTTATTGGTAACCCACATTAGAAAAAAATGTATAATGCAGTAGTAAAATAGAAATCCTTTGAATGACTAACTAAATTCTTGTTTTTTTAAAAACACTTGTTTTCATCTAAAAAAGTAGGCCTGGGCTGGGAAGGTTGCTCAGTGGTAGAGCACTTGCCTTGCATGCCAGAGGCCCTGGGTTCGATTCCTCAGCACCACATAAGCAAAAAGAAAAAAGCCGGAAGTGGCGCTGTGGCTCAAGTGGTAGAATGCTGAGGGACAGCGCCCAGGCCAGAGTTCAGGCCCCACGACCGGACCAAAAAAAAAAAAAAAAAAAAGTAGGCCTATCTATTGTCTTCAGGTGAGTTTGATGATTGAAGATGCTTAATGAGAAGTCAAAATGTATTAGTAGTCCTTTGATATCAATTAAATTTTATTTTTTCTTCTTGGAGAATATAATGATCAAAGCAATAGTTCAGAATGAGCAAGCAATAGTTCAGCATCATGCTTCCAGTGCAAGTGGTTCTCCAGTAAGTAATCCTCGGTACCATTTTCCACAAAGTTTTGTCACAGATCCAATCTTCCTGCCTTCTCTAGTTGCTTTCCTAGCCTGGACCTTTTCTTTCATTGTGCAGGAAAAGTGGGATTCAACTGATTTCAGTCAGATCGGTTCCTAGAATTATCAAGGATTTAGATTCTTTTTTTAAAAAATTAGTTGTGGGGCCTGAACTCTGGGCTTGGGCACCGTCCTTGAGCTCTTCAAATCAAGGCAAGCGCTCTACCACTTGAGCCACCGAACCACTTCTGTGGTTCTGTTTATGTGGTGCTGATTTGGGAAATGGCAGAGCAGAAAAAGAAATAATGCAAACAAAAATATAAAAGCAAAATAAATTAGGATAATTATGGAGCAACCATATTGTCTATGAGACTCATGAAAGAGAGAGAGGATAAGAGATACAGATGTGCAATGACCTAGCTAGCCAAAAAATCCATGCTTTTTATCCATTTACAAAGCAAACAATTTTATCTTTTATTTGTTAAATAAGATGGAAATAGAATTTATGTATTTACTTGAAATTAGTAAATACATTTTTAGTAGCCTACATAAAGAGACATAGCTTTGACCAAATTACAAACAAGAATCTTAATCCGTGGGCTGGGAAAGTGGTTCGGTGGTAGAGTGCTTTTCTTGCCGCTTACTACAGTGCGGAGACTACTTTCCAAAAAGGCCACTCCTATGAATACTATGGATGAGGATGAGTATATCCCTCTTCATCGGGAAGCCTAGAGTGGACACTTAGACATTGTCCATGAGTTGGTAGCTCAAGGCAGATATTCACACAAATACTGTGAATGTCTGGACACCCCTGCACAGTGCTTATATGTGAAACATATTGCAACAGTACACACACACACACACATCATCATCATCATCATCAGATTTCTTCTTAAGTATTTTTTGTGTATGGTCTTAAGAAGAAATTTACATTACTAACTTGAATTTCTGACAGAACAATATATTCACTATACATCTTGCTTCTATACTCTCAATATTAAATTGCTATCTAAGTATGTGCAATAGATAAGTATAGGAAAAAGTAGGAGCCACACTGGTGGCTCATGTCTTTATTCCTAGCTAATCAGAAAGACGAAATCTGATGATTGTGGTTTGAAACCAGACCAAGAAAAAAAGTCCATTAGATTCTGGTTTGAAAGTAACCAGCAAAAGCTAGAAATGGAGCTGTGGTACAAGCAATAAAATGCTAGCCTTGAGAAAACTAAAACAAAAAAATAACAAATTCTGGGACAGAGCTAGGCCCTGAGTTCAAGCTCTAGTATTAGTATTTAACTAATGAAGGAATGAATTATTTAAAGAATTACCTAAAATAAATTAAGTGGTCACATGTGGAGGGGCAGATAAAATGAAACTACCATGGTGACTGGATTATGTATTATTTTGTAATAAGGCAAATTATCATTTGTCCTAATCACTAATATTTTATTTGAACTTTTTTGTACAATAAACCCTGAATTTGGCATGCGTGTTTATGTGTGTGTACATGTGCACACATGTGTGTGTGTGTGTGTGTGTGTGTGTGTGTGTGTTGTTGCAATGTTGCTTGCCAATATGAACAGGGTGAGGCTGAAAAGAACTGTGTTGCAATGTTTTTTTATTTATCAGTGTTCTATCCTGTCATTTCAGTGGAACCACCCTTCTGTACATTTTATTTGTTAATAACATCATCATAATCAAACCATTTCCAACATAAGTTAGATAAAAGAGATCACATTCAGCTTAGTATATGTTAGGTAAGAAGATACACATATAATTAGGTAGTAAGTTATTGCTGTAAGATGACTGTCAGTACAAAATATGTATTTGACTTCTTAAATTGGTTATATTTTTAAGAAATATTAATGGAGTGATTTTGACCGACTTGACCAAATAGGTATTACTCTCTGGTTATTTCTGTGAAACTCAAGGTGGATAAACTTTCCGGATTTTTGTTGAAAATAACTTTCTTTGTAAGATTGTATCTATTCACACTAAGATAATAAACCCCATATTTTTAAGGTTTGAATATCGCATCATATTGACTGAAAATCAGTATTGTGGCTATGCTTGTTAGATATATATTTAAAAAAAACAAAAACATGTGTCTTCTCCAGATTGTGGATGCATTTGAAGTTGTTTTGTACATACAAAGGTTTCTTCATTAATAGTTCTTTTGTGGGAGTAACGATCACAACTTTAACAAATAAGTCTTTTCAAATATCTTTTCCAATATAAATAACATCCCAGAGCGAGTCTTGCAATTTCTGAAAAAAATTTAAATATTTTAGTAATATTTTAGTTCACTGACTATACAGCTAAAGACATTTCTGAAATAAATAGTGTTAAAATCTGAAAATGTACGTGGATATATAAGCTTTTTTAAGGATCATTTTATGAAAAGCCAGTTTTTATGAAACTAAAAGAAATAGAATAAAAGAATGTAAGTGAATTGGGTAACCTAATTATTAGTATAATTTTGTTTTCTATTAGCGCAGTCCTTTGAATGTAGATGATGCAGTTAAATTATTTTTGTGTCACTGTGCTTCAGTTATTTTTAGAATCTTTGTAGTTGTAAGAGTGAATTTGTAGTATAAATAAATGTCTTTTAATATGATTAGGATTATTGTGTTCTACTCCCATGAAAATAAGTTATTTTCAAGTTTTAATAGTTTATAATTGAATCTTCAGTATCATAAGAAATTTTGAAAAAAATTGGTAGTATTTATGTCTTTATTTGTGGGGGAGGGGTTCAGTAGTGGGGCCTGAACTCTGGGCGCTGTTCCTCAGCTCTTTAGCTCAAGTCTAGTGCTCGACCACTTGAGCCACAGCATCACTTCCAGCTTTTTTCTTTATGCTTGTGTGGTGCTAAGGAATCGAACCCAGGGCTTCATGCATCCAAGGCAAGCACTCTACCACTAAGCCACCTTCCCAGCCCTTCATGTCTTTTTAAACCAATAGTATTCACAAGTTGGAGAGTCTTTAATTCATAATTAGGTCTTGGTGTCTATGATTTTTTATCCTCTCATTCCTAACATTAATGATAGGTCAGAGTGCATTTTTGAGTATAGGAAAGGTAAAATATTTATCTGGGGTCAAAGGTGATTTTATATCAGTCTTGCTTTAATAGCATTTTAAAGTAGTACCTTTCTCTCAAAATGTTGGGTATAAAAAGCAATCAAAATACTTCGAATGATAAACAACTTAGTTTAGCTACAATGTGGAAATGATTGGTCCATAAGACCTGCAGTCTGTTTCCATCAGGAATTGGGGAGGTCATTCTTTCAGTAAGACAGTGTTAAACAGAGATAGGGTCCCCAGGCAGTGCAGTGTTGAGTGAAGGGATACAATATGATTTCTACTATTTTGAGCTAGAAAGCAAGAATATTATCCTTGAGAAGTTCCTTTCACCAGGGAGGTATATGCATTGATTATGAACTTTGAGTTTTCATACTATAGTTCCCTATTTTCTAACAAAGATAAAGTGAAATATTGTGAAATTGAAAACAATAATTCTGGGAAATTTTCCTAGAATTTGTAGACTAAGTGCTGGTATTTTAGTCATAAAATAGAATGAGGTTAATTGATACAGTGGGAGATGATCCTCAGGCTAACACTTACCATGTGTGCAATGTTGTACTAATAATTCCAACTCTGAAGACTTCAATATCATCATCTGAGAATTAAAAATGTAAGTAGTTCTACTTTATGCAATTATTGTGAGGATTAAATTATATACCATAGGTCAAGTACTTGGAAAAACAATCAATTAGCATTTGGCACATTCTACCTGTTATTTTATCATGTGGTGAATTCTAACATTTTTACCATGATTTTATATGTGTAATGTGATATATTGATATTCATTGCATTGATCACATTTCTGTCACTATGAGGAAAATACCTGCAAAGAAAATTTTTGAGGAGGAATCTATTATATTGACTCATGGTTTAAGAGAACAGTTTAAGATCAAATGTCTCCATTGTTTTTAATCATATTTTTATTATCTTAACTAGGTGTACATGGGAATTTCCATTCAATAAATGAGTTTTTAATGTATAGTGGATGTTCATATAACTTTTCCCTACCAGTCCAAACCTCACCCCACTTTAATTTTTTCTAGTTTCATATTATTTGCATTGAATATAACGTCTTCACTCTTACTCTATAACTCTCTTTATTCCTTCCCTTTGACTTCCCCTCACATCTTCCAAGTGATAGTTTCCTGGTATTCATTTTGTTAGAATAAAAATTCAATTTTATAAGAAATTACACCTTTTAAATACTGCTCTGAAAAATGAAAACTTTGGTTAATACTGTTGTTTAACTTGCATAAAATTCTGGCTTCCAAATATGCAACAGAACATGGGTCCTTTGTGTGTCTGGCTCTGACTTCGTTTACTTAACATATTTTTAGATCTATCCTTTTCTTTGCAAATAATATAACGGTGCTCATAATGGATAGGTGCAATCCAATTGTGTATATATGACACAATTTCTCCAACCATCCCTCTGCCAAAAGGCATCTTGGCTGTTTCCATATCTTGGCTGTGGTGAATAGTGCAGTAATGAACAAGGTGGTGAAAGTGATTTTACTGTAACCTTTTGGAAGAATTCATCACTATCTTTCTGGGAACAATCCTCTAGCCAGTTTTCTAGAATAAGCACATCCTTCCTTTCATCTCCATCAAAACGTATTGCAAGTTCTTAAAAACACACTTTCCCATACATGTCTCAATAAGCTAAAACCACACTATGCCCATATTCTTTCAATATATTTTTAATACTTACATAAATTTAGTGAGAACACTCTATGTACTTTCCTAATGTGGGAATGAGAGACATAACAACAGAGTAAAAGTAAGAAATATATATTTTAATTAGCTATTATCATATTTAAAATCTTTTTCAGTTCTAACTCATAGCCTCACTTACTATTATTTTAATCTTTATTAGATTACTTCATCTATCCCCTAAACTATAACAGGTGAGTTAAATACAGACAAAAATATTGTGGTTTGATTTTGACACTCATGTGTGAGGATGCACAATATTGGCAAATGGATGGATTGGAATTAATAGCAATTATCCATTTTGTTAAAGTAGAGATGGTTTTTTTCCAAACTGATACATATTTCATTCAAAAAAAGAAACTTGTAACAATTCCCATTGTTTTGCTCCTCATTAACTTTTGTTTCCATTTTATTTTATAATGAAGGATGATTTCATATATGTACTGTAGATACAAAAATATGTTAAACTATTTCTATCCATATGTATTGATATATACATACATACATGTATTACACAGGTTACAATGATAATTTATAACTTCTGTAATTATACAATTTACTAAATTATTAAAAACATCAATGGTTCATGCCTGGAATCCTGGTTACTCAGCAGGCTGAGATCTGATGAACATGGTTTAAAGCCATCCTGGGCAGGAAAGTCCATGAGCCTCTTATCTCCAAACAACCAACAGAAAATAAGAATTGGAACTGTGGCTCAAAGTAATAGAGTGGTAGCCTTGAGAGTAAAAGCTCAGGGACATCACCCAGACTCTCAGTTCATGAACTACAGTCTACCCAATAAATCTATTTAATTTACACCTGTGTAAGTAGAGTATTTCCATCACCCAAATTCACATCGGTGCTCATTTGCAAGGTAACTCTGTTTTGTCTGAAGTACCACTAAACATTATTACTAAAGTAGCATTGGAACGTGGGTTCATTCTATCTCTCTAATGGATTTTTCTCCACTAAAATACTCAAGTGTTACAATTATTCCAATTATTTAAAATCATAGCTTTTTTCTTTAATACCCCTAAAATATTACAGTTTGAATTCAGTGTCTTGTGCCCTCTAAATGGGTGTTCTTACCACTTTGTCATGTGCCCAGCCCTAAATTATCCTGATAATTTTTCAGATAGAAACTGGCTTCCTACTTGTGTATGATCTTGGCCTCAGTCCACTCTATGTTATTCTTCCTGGAATTTAGAATAACAAGTGCATGGTATTCTGTACAGTTTTTTCTGTCTAGTCTGGGCTTTAGCCACTGTTCTCACATCAGTGCTCTCCCATGTAGTCAGGATTCTCATAAGCTTGTCATAGCTGATTTTTAAAAAATCTTTGCATTTCCTGCAGGTTCTTGAGTACTGAATTAATTTGTTTTCTTGTCTTGTTTTGTTTCATTTGAATGTATGTGTTGAGCTGTTCCTCACTTTTCCTTTTGTTTCTTTCCATGACGTTCTTACCTAAAGTGCTGAGAAACCAATTCTTTCTTAAGATAGTCAGGGTGAACATTATTTATTCCAACGCAATTTCAGTAACATTTAAACACCTTCATATCTATGAATGGTATAAAAATGCTAAGCGCTGAGAAGGGTGTTTTTACTTTTACGGTAGTCTTTGTCATACACAGATCATGAAATATATAATGATAATATAACTACAGATGCATGCCAGGAGGAGAAAAACCTATTATTAATTGTTTGACAGAGGCTTCCCTTCTAGTGAAAGAAATATATTGTTTGATGCAAGATTTCACAAAATCATATTGCTAGGAAGAACCTAAGCAATCATCTAATACTATAGAATTGAGAGTGATGAATTGACTTCCTGCATAATTTACTTTTGGGTCAAATAAAAGCAGGCTTCCAAAAAGAGTGTAGATTTTAGAGAAACATGATGAATTTTATGTAAATATGTCCTTAGCTGATTTTGTTAATTTGTGAGCTAATACAGGGAAATAAAGTACAGCAAAGGCAAAAATATAAAGAACTTCACATTGAAATACGCATTTGTGTGTGTGTGTGTGTGTTCATGTGCATGCGAGTATGCAAACACACACGTGCATGTGCTCATGCATGCATTCATCATTCTTGAAGCTTGATAGTGCCTGGGAACTATTCCTCAGCTTCTGTGCCCAAGGATAGTGGTCTACCACTTCAGCCACTTCTGGTTTTTTTTTTTTTTTTTTTTTTAGATAATCGCTTGTATTTTCATGATTGGACTGGCTTTGAACAGTGGTCATGAGATTTCAGACTCCCGAGTAGCTAGTTAAGCTTATTCAGCCTCTGAGTACCTAGTTAAAATTCTGCCTGTCCTCTATGCTTCACTGCTCTTTTATTCATTTCCTGAGGTAATCACAAGCCTAAGTCATATATATGTCTAATTGCTTTAAAAATACTGTTACTGCTTGGCACCAGGGGCTCCTAGCTGTACTCTTAACTACTTAGGAGGCTTGAGAACAGAACCTAGGCCAAAAGTTTAGTGGAATTCCTTTTCAATCTATAGTTGGGTGCATTGGATCATTTCCACCATCCTTCACTATCTAGTTACTACGATTGGAAGGATTGTGGATCCAGGCCAAGAAATGCTGAAGTATATTTTCAAATAATGTGTTCAGGTATGAGGGTGTGTTCAAAGTACAGATTCAGACAATGTACTTGGATATCTTGTGGGGGGGAACTGCTTTAACCTCTTCTGGTATAAATGTACAAGAACAAGCCCATAACCCTGACTCTAATCAGCCACATCATCATCAACTAGGGATATTTTCCAAATGCAAAGTGAGAAAAAAAGGGCTCATCACAGTTAGTATTCAGGTTGAAGCAATGGCAATCACATAACTTTTCTTATAAGTCTTCAGTTGTTTGTGAGCATTAAAGTAGGAAAAAGCCAAGTAATTATTTTGCATGTACCTAAATTAAATGGGATGTATTCTATTGGTCTCTCTTTAAATTGAAAGTTATAGATTATGTCTTTTTTACTCTATCTTGGGACAATGATCTGCTGTCGGTTATTTTCTTCTCGTCCCCTTCTTTTGCCCTTCCAATTACATAATTATTATTTAAAGAGACGTACTTAAGCTTGCATTGCTAAATTCTTCAAAATTATCTGAACTACTTTATACTTCTGGCAGCCTCCTATATCTTTCTCAAGGGAAATATTTTTGACACTACCATTTTTATCCTCTATGATATTGGATATCTTCCTGCCTAATTCAGTGCAAGATATACATGAGACTCATCCAGATTTCTCAAAACTCATACCACCATAAAATCCTATCTTACTTAGAAATCATGCTTTTAGAATGACTGGGGAAGTGGCATCTCTCATTTTTGAATGACCCTAAGTATACTTAAAAGCAGTCATGTTTTAAACCAATGTGCCACTCAGCAGATGAACGAATTGACAAAATGTGGTTTATGTATGCACGGTGGAATTCTATACTTCAAATTCATACGGAACTAGAAAGACTTGGAAAAATCCCACGAAGTAAAATAAACAAGACACAAAGAAACAAATTGCGTGGTTACCTCATTTCTAATAAGTAGGAAATATCTAGGATAGTCCTAGCAGTTGAGCAGAATTGCTCAGTAACTATGTATGTATGACCATATAAGATGATGATGAGCAAAATGGACTCCTGGATATGGGAACAGAGTTTTCTGTTTGTGGTTGTTGTTTTTAATGTACTATGTGATTTATTTTTTCTTTTGTGTTTTCCCTTTGGTTTATCCCTGTTATATTTGATTTCAATATCCTGTGTATTGTATATACATTTATCTTAATTTGGCAAGCAAATAGGAACAACGAAATGGCAAGACAAAGAACAAAGGGCAAATGCAATAGCAATACTCACAAAACAACATGTTGGAAATTTACATTACAACTTATGAGGGGTATTGGACTGAAGGAAAACTGTGAGAAAAATGAGGGAGCGGGTAAAAAGTTACACATGTTATGTATTCACTACCTTATAATTACTGCAACCCCTTCTATATATCACATTGACAATAAAATTAAATTAAAAATGAGCTGCATAAAATATAATTTCACTGTATTGGTATAGTAAATATTATTATATGTGTATTACCTTTTTAAGAAATGAACATTTTTGGCTGCTAATTTGAATTAATTACCCCTTTTTTAATCAGAGGGACATCAACTTGAATATTATCAAACTGTATAATAATTTCAGAATATACTTGCCATTATTTTGAAAAAAACATTGTTTTTGTATTGTCTCATACTAAAACAAAAATAGTTCAATTCTGTTGAAACTCCTAACTTTTAAAATGGAATAATTGTTAAGAGGAGAGAGTATATGTGTTCTTCAACATTCCTATGACTACTAACTACTCATTTTCAAATTCTGAACATGCCACACTAGAGACATTCAAAACATTACCTGTTTGCATTTTATTTAATTCTGCAATAAGTGCAGTTTTCAGTGGGGCGTTACATATTTAAATTCAAGAGAAAAAATAGCCACAGTCTGGTAGAAGGTAAAACTATGAAGTATCTATATTAATTCCTCAAGAGTAAACATTTGTTCATCAAAGTAAGCCATTATTTCTATAACCATCGATCCCAAGATTTTATGCCATAAAGTCATCCTAGCCCAACAATTTCCAGCTTGTAATGTGCACCTTAAAATTCCTTAAATTTACAGCATGACAAGCATATTACTATTGTGAAAAAATACTACACTTCTGCTAATGTGATGCCCTTCGTATTGTGGAAAGAACAGTACACTAAACTTTGCTGCATCCTTTCCCACCCAGTGTTATTCTTGAGATCAGAACACTTGAAAATATTATTTATAGTTATATATTTTATATATCATAGATATTCAGGAGATCTGAATGTCTGAATATTAAGATCTGAAGACTCTGGTTCAAATCCCACCCAGGAAGGACGGTTCCTTAGATTCTTTCCTCCAATAAACTGCTCACGCAAAGCCTGACACAAGTGGCACTGAGGTTCAAGTGGTAGACCAGTAGCCTCGAGCAAAAACAGGCTCAGGGACAGTGCCCAGGCCCAGAAGTTAAGATGTCACACAATTACTCTCTTCATACCATGTTACACCAAAGTTTCAAAAAGTTGCTCTTTTGGTAAATTTATAAATTAATAGCATCAGTTTGTTGTCAACTTTATCTAGATTATTCACATTATCATGTTACTTATGAACTGTTGAAATTAACTGTTAACTAATTTCTAATTACACCTTACTTGAAAGAATATTTTAGGCAAATAGAAAGCCAGAATCATTTGTGAATTTGTAAATTAACTCTCCTACTTAAAAACTATTTTATAGTAACCTATAGAATATTAAATTACAAACAAAAATATTTATTTTAAATCTAAATTCTTATTTAGCCAGGTTTACAAAGTCCTACATTAAATGAACTTTCCTATTTCTCTAGGCTTAAGCTTTTGTAATCCTTCATCATTTCTTTGGAATCTAACAGAATGATGGTTGCTTTTTCAAATTCTTTGTTGGGAATCATGAGCTCTTTTCCATCTAGTAATGTTCTGTAATGAAGACGACATTTAAACACAACTGAGGATTATATATGAGTTGCATTTCAATAGGAAACTTGGCTTCTCAAAATATATTGACAAAATTAGCCCAAACTTCCAATTGTGTATTCCTTTCTGGCTTATTTTTTATTCCTTTCTTGGTTTGTTTTATTGAGACAAAATTATACTACCTATTCCACTGAAAGTATCACTATGTCATTCCACTTTCTAATCACCTGTCTTAGTCTGAGTGCTAGAATTCCTGGCTTGTATCACATTGTCCTACCATAGTTTTTTGATTTATTTAATCTAGATACAGACTAGCAATTCTGAACTTGTCCAATAATATTTTCCACTAGAGTGATGGCTCAGACTGTTTATGTACTATTTTCAAAGATGTTCTAACATTTGACACAGGATATGAACATTTTCAGATGCACCTGAAGGGGTTTCTGATTCATTCCTCCCTGGATCCGATCCCTTTATTAATGATTACTTGACTTTCTTACTATCTCTGTTCCTACCTACGTAATATTCTCAAGCTTTTGGGGGAAATTTCACTTGAGGACTTTCCAATATTAAAAATAATCACTTGATTTTATTTTCACTCAGGACATATTTTCTAATTTTTCTACAGAATCTGAGAGTTGTTCCATATGTGTGTTTGAACATATAAGTGCATCTGTGTGTGAATATTTGTATGTATATATGTATGCAAACACCTCAAGCTCTTCTTCAGCAATCTTGCTCATAACTAGTATTCCATAACTTGAGACATTATTCTAATGCATCTTTTGGCTGGTTAATTATAGTGTCTCAAAGACTGTTTTGCCCAAGCTGGATGCAAACTGAACTTCCCAGACTCCTTTACATTCTTAAGTTTTATTTCTCCAGGGGTATCAACTTTTGAACTACAAACATTTTTGTAAGTATAAAACCTAAGCTGTTTCCCAGATTTTTAACTCGAGTTCATATAAAGATAGATGAACATACACATTACATAGGGTGAGTATACACTGTTAGAAATGTGATCCTAAGCAGGGTTCAAGTGGCTCACACCTATAATCCTAGCTAATTAGTGGGCTGAGATCTGAGCATTGCAGTTCAAATCCAGCATGAGTAGGAAAGTTTCTGAGGCATTTTTCTCTAATTAACCACCAGAAAACTGGAAGTGGTGTGGGGCTAAAAGGTATAGAACAAGTTTTGAGCTGAAGAACAGAGGGACAGTGCCCAGGCCCAGAGTTCAGGCCCCACTACCATCAAAAAAAAAAAGAAAGAAAAGAAAAAGAAATGTAATCTTAGCCACTGGTTCATTGCTAGTATAATTCCTGCTCTCTCGACATGGCCTTTTTTCCAGTTAAGTCCATGGTCTTATATATGAATTGCTTGGAACCAGAATTATTGTTCCATTCTAATTTTTACAAATTTGAATGATTAGCTATCATGATTTAGAGCTAGTAGAAGAAAGAGACTGGTCTCATCCTTCATGTTCCACGTAGTAGTAATGCTTTCTCTATGTCACTTCCATAGATCTACATACTGGCCTTGGCTTTATTATTTCAAAGTTGTCTTGTTTGCAGAGTCTTCTATAGAGTATTGAACCATTATACTTAAATACAGAACTTCTCTTTCTCCTATTCCTATTGTTTCTCCTTCTGTTAACTTATGTACACTTGGGTAATAATGCACAATACAAACACTGACAAAAAAATATTTCTGAGAAACTTCTTCCCACTTAAAATAGGTCTTAATTTACAGAGCACTTAGGAAACTTGAACTTAATGTACTCCAGGATAATGTTTTTCTTTTTCATGTTTTTTATTGTGAAAATGGTGGACAGAAAGGTTAGAGTTACATAAGTAAGTTAATGACCACATTATCTAATGAGCATTGTTACCTCCTCTTTTGTCTTTCCCCTGCCATGCCTTTTCTCCCCAATACCCCAACTCTCCCCTCCTATCCCTAAGTTGTAAAGTTCATTTTCAACATAGTGTTTTGTTCATCTCATTGTTACAACAGGTCATACTGTATCCTTCTTTCACCATTTTATTTCCCTTCCCCTCCCCACATTAGAATAATGTATGTGCAAGGTCACCGATATCAAACAGTGGAAACGGGTTATACCGTGGAGGAAGAAAATAGAAGAGAAACAAAAAAACCACATAATATATGTTAAGTACATTAAAAACAATAGTAAGAAAGAAAAAAAAAACAAGTTGTGTCCCTATTTTGGGGCTCATTTCACTTAACATATTCTTATATGGCTATATATACATGGATAAGGTTTTATAAGCCATGTAAATTCCATATTTTCTTGTTACTAAGTTGTCTCTGAAACATGTGTTACCTCATGCCCAAAGATGTCTTCGTGCTATTTCAATGAAGCCAGAAAACCTTCACTTTGCCTGGAGCAGCACCTTAGATTGTTACTGAAGTAATTGGAAGGAACTTTTACAGGAAGTAGAAACTGAATCCAGGAGATAAATTGAACATAGAGAAATGACAAAGTTCAAGTTAATTTGTGCTGTCCTTTTACTGTACAAGAAAATAATCCAAGGCTTGAAGGAAACTCTGTCCCTGACTTTTTCGAGTGTGCTCTTTACTCATAAAACTTTCTGTAGACTTCTAATTGAGAGTATTACAAAAGGAAACAATATGCCATTTGAAGGCCAGCATAGAAAAAATGGAAATAACATTGTTGTACAATGTTCTACTGCAAAGAATCAAGGACACGGAGGTTTTAAAATGTCTTATGCATGGATATTTAACTCCTGAGATGTTTCTCTTGTTGTAAAAGTCAGATATCCATTCCTTTATTCTGGTCCTGAGTTCGCCATATCAATAAGGATTCCAAAAACCAGGATCCAGTGAGTATGATCAGCAAAAGGAGCCTCTTTTCAAACCAGTGCTTTAAGGATGGTCCCAAAGAAATATGTGGGGTTTTTTTGTTTGCATGTTTGTTTCTTTAGTTTTTGCTGCTTCTGGGGCTTGAACTCAGAGCCTGGACCCTGTCCCTGAACAATTGTCTTTCCTGCCCACCTGCCCCCAAAGCTAGTACACTACTGCTTGAGCCAAAAGTCCACTTCTGAATTTTTTGGTGTTTTATTAGAGATAAGAATTTGACACATTCTCCTACCTGGGTTGACTTTGAACTGAGATAGTAAGAAAGCTAAGTGACATCAACTTTATGGACTTCTCTTTTGTACCAAGAAATATTAGATGAAGGTTATTATAATGGTAATATTTGACAATTTTTAAAAGAAGAGAACACATCCAGCAAAGAAGCCATAACAAATAATTCAGCAAAAGTAGGTGCACTGAATCATATTGGAAAAATTTTTCTGCTTGGGAAGATTACTATTCCAATCATAGTTCCTTTTGGGGAAACTTAAAGTATATTTAACTTTTTTTGTTGGTCGTGGGGCTTGAACTCTGATCCTGGGCACTGTTCCTCAGCTCTTGATCTCAAATTGAGTGCTCTACCAGTTTAGATACAGCACCACTTCCTGGTTTCTGATGGCTAATTGAAGATAAGTGTCTCATGTACTTTCCTGACCAGGCTAGCTTTGAACCACAATCTTCTGGTCTCAACCTCTTGAGTAGCTAGGATGACAGGTGTGAGCCACCAGCTCCCGGCTCATATTTGTATTTATGTGCACTTAATGACATGTAGACAAATAATGGAAATTTAAATCAAATGATGACATTTCAGCTTTTCAGAAAATTTGAGGTAGCAATAAATATGTACTCCTTTTCCATGTTGTTACATTAATGACTCATGAGCTATTGGACTCTTACTTTAGCATCTTCTGATGTCTGCGAAGGTGGACTTAGTATAAATAATTGTCAGTAGAGAAATATAGAAAGACTGAGATTTTTAGAAAGCAATGGAGATCAGATAGGAAAGAACAACATAGAATGGCATTCAATTTATCACACAGAGATTAAGAACTAGCCTAAGTGATATAGAATGCTAAAGGTAATGAAGAATAAGCTTGGTTCATAACTAGTTCTTCAATAATCAAATATGGTTCCCTAGAAGAGTTTCTGGTATAATTTAGTTATTATTATTGTAAGGTCCGCTCCTGGATGGCTTGCATACTCCACCCAGTACCTGTGTTACCTAGGCAACTAGGACACCTGGAAGAGATCACATCTGCATCCGCTGAGGTCAATCTGAATTTGATGTGGCCACACCTTTCTACGCCCATACCCTAGATAAGGCCTAGCCCAGGCCCAGACGCCCTGTCTCTGCTCTTTTCTAGCTCTTTCTCAGCTCTTTCCTTCTCTTCTCCTTTCCAGCTCTCTTCTCTTTCCTAGCTCTCCCTTTCCCATCTCTTTCCCAGATGCTCTCTTTTCTAGCTCTTTTCTCTCTTTTCTAACTCTTTTCCAGCTCTCCCTTTCCCAGCTCTTTCTCTTTCCCAGATCTCCCAGCAATCTTTCCCAGGCCTTTCCCCACCCCGTGGAGGACCAAGATGGCCTGGTGCCAGCCGGAACGAAGAATAAACTTTCTCCTTACCTGAATTCCACGTGCATGGTGCTGTTCTTACTCGGCTACCTCTTTTTTTTTTAAAAAAAAACAAACAAACTAACAATTCTCATTTATTTCTTCCACGTGGATTTATTCCTTCACTTCTATCACAACTATTAATTAGCTGGTGCCTTTTTGGTGCAATACTGACCAAAAAGATTTCCAATTCTCACTTAGACGACCCTTCTCATTGTGATTAGCAGTGACCAGTCAAAAGCCTGGAATCTTTGAATTTCCAGGATTAATCTTCACGTGATATCTAAGCACATTCCTGACATTAATTGCCGTGATTTACTAACAAAATGTTTTTTTTTTTTTTCCCTCAACACAGCCTTCTAATATAGGTAAAGTACATGAATTAAGAGCTATTGTTAAGTCATTATTGGAAGGAGCATTTTTTTAATTATATATTCAAATATAGGTTCTTTATTTGGCATTTACTAGCTAAAGAATTTTTTGCCAGTCCTGGGGCTTGAACTCAGGGCCAGGGAACTCTTCCTGAGATTTTTCTTTTTTTTGCTTAAGGTTTGCACTCTACCACTTGAGGCACAGCACCATTTTCTTTTCTGTTTATGTGGTACTGAGTAATTGAACCCAGGATTTCTTGCATTCTAAGCAATCACTGTACCATGAAGCCACATTCCCAGAGCCCTAAATGACTTTCTTAATATGGCATTACTTTTTCATTCCATTACTATGTATTATAATTTAGGCTAGGTGGTAGAAAAGGAAGTGGAAAACAATACTAAGTCCAGTAAGGCTAACATTCCTATCACATCCCTAAAGAAGTACAGTGTTAAGACCTGCAGGACAAATAGGGATGTTGCATGTTACATTATTATATAAAAAAACATAAAAAGTAATCCTCGACATCCATAACATTCTACTTCCACTTTCAAGTTCAAGAGCCAAAAATCTAAGCCTTTTTATTGATTGGGTGTATTTCCTAGGAAGGAAGAAGGAGAATGTAGAAGGTGATGTTGGAAAAAAATGTATATTGGCTCCCAGTCCACATTTTTTGCACTTTAAAAAGTGCTACTGATGAACTCCACATCTACTTTAATATGCTGTCTGCACAAAATGCTGATAAATGCTGGATAGTCACATATATTAACAAAATCTATTTCTGGAAAAAAAAAAGTTACCACTATAAAGTATTGTCTATAAAATGGTTTCATGTCCTAGCAGAACAAAATGTAGTATTGAAATGATTAGTCCAGCTTTCTTTGAGATTTTATGCCATCTCAGTATTAAGATGTTCTCTAATTCCAGTAATATGGAAGCATAAAAGATATGATTTGAAGATCTCAGTAGTTTTAGAAGCAAAGGTACATAATAGTTTCCTTCCTGCAGAGACATGTGATGGCAAGTATGACTGATTGTATTATAGTTCTCTTCTTTTTCCTCTTTATTTCAAGTATTGCATATCTTGGCATATTAGTCTGTCCTGAATCAGCTTACTGTAGGTGAGATTTACCTCTGCTCTGCAATGTCAAGATGGGTCATGTGACTTACTTCGGCTTACAAAAATGAACCAGAAGTGGTCAAAGGCTATTTCTAGGGGAAGATTTCTATCCCATTGTCTGTGTCTAAGAGCTAACTTCTTTACCCTTACCGAAAAAAATAGCATATTTCCAGAGGGAATCTTTTTTCAACTTATATACTGGAAGAATATAGCATGTAAAATTGAAGCAAAACTCAAACACAGCAAGAATTATGTGAATATTAGAATGTGATATTAATATGTTAGTTTCTTACCATTCTTGTATGACTACAGCACATCAGAATTTAAGAAATACTAAACAAGTACTAAATAAATAGATAACACTTCCTGTTTGATGCTATTACATTTTTTAAATAAATAAGCATTCTCTATGTGATCACTTGAGGGGTTAACTTTTTCTATAAATGTGTTTAATCACTCTAGAGCACTGTATCTAACATCCACAATCATTATCAAGAACTTGTGATTGAGATGAGAAAGAAATACCTAGATTTCTCGCTTCTCTTTTCCTCTTCCCCTTTTTCTAGTGAGAATTCTCATCTTTTCTCCAAATTCTCCTATTAATAAAGAAAGAATGACACATTGTGGATATCAAGCAAAATGCTTCAAAGCCAGATTTTTATTCTTTCAGCAATATATGAAATAAATCAGAGTGGCTCAAGGAAGAAGAAAAGCATGATTTTTCCCTTTCTGGCTTCAACAATAGAGTCTGAACACGACTCTAAACATCTAATAAACAATTTTCCTTGACTAATTTTTTAAAAATATTGTTTTTTAATAAATAATAATTTTAACAATTAAAAAATTTAAAATATATAGTAATTTGTTGTTTGCTTTTAGTAGGCATTAAATAAGACTGCATTAATATTGTGTGAGTTGAGAGGCTAAATTTTATCAGAATCCAAACAAAATGAAAAATATATGATGTTAAGAAAATAGCTTTTAGGTAAATTTTCAACATGACATACACACAGGGACATCTTTTTTCTTCTGTTCCTTCCCACACTTAAATAAGCAGTTCATGTAATTCAAATAGCTGTGCTTCTTTCAGAAATAGATTACACATAAACAAGTTAAAAGACGAGAAGGAGTATTGGTGGTGCATTCCTTATAAATAGCATTCAAATAACTATTAACCATAATTTCAAAATAATAACAATCAAATGCTCTTGAAAAGAGAAGATTGTAAGCAGAATATACAAAAAGTGATAATGCCAGAACTGCTGCAGGAGCTGCTCTCTAACATTTAAGATTTCTAGTACATGACAATGTTTTAATCAGGATTAAATGCTTTCAGGAACTAAATTTTTTCTAGTTATACTTCATTGAAGAAATATGTTGTTCAAAATTAATGAAAGGGTAACAGGTTATAACCTGTAGAAAAATGTTTACACACTCATTGTGGTAGGCAGTAAAATACCTTCCCAAAATATCTATAGTCCCGAAATATCTAATCCATCAAATGTAGATTTACATTTTATATATAAGTTTGTAAAAGAATCACCTTTCATTACCCAAGGAACACAAGTTTGAATAATTATCAGATTGGCAAAGTATACTCAAAAGTCCCAGCTGTAGTTCGAAAGGTACATCATTAGGTAAGAATCATCAGAAAGATGTAAAGATGCTACATTAGAAGATTAAGGAAATGACAAGAACAAACATACTGAAGTTTCTGGAAAGCGGAACAGGATGTAAATGCGTTTTCCACTAGAATCACCTGAAAAATATTTTAGCTCTGTAGGAGGCTCTATTTTAATCTAGTGAGACTTATTTTAGATTTCTGTCCTTTAGAAATATAAATGATAAGTACAGATTATTCAAGACAATTATCCTGTAGAAATATTTTACAGCAGATTTGGTTTAGTAAAATAACTCAACTACAGCCTTTATCTGATGCAACTACAAGGATAGCACGTATCCTAGTTTCTGAGAATAAGAAATAATTGCCACCAGGTTTATACACATGTATGATGCACATACTACTAAGGGCCTTGCATTAATGAAGTCTTGAATTCCTAAATAATATTTAAACAAGAAGCTCCCTATCTTCATTTTCATATTTGGGGATCAATAAGTACCAAAGTTATGTAGAAGGTTAGGGTAAGAATATAGAAATGACATCTGACTCCTGTTATTATAAAGATAATTTATGTTATTTTGATTTACAGTCTCTAAGGTAATAAAAAAAATAAGGTAAAACCGAAACAGTAACTCAATCTTCTCTCCTTCCTAACTTTCCAACATAAATTAGAGAATCCAGTAAAGATAAGCAATCCCAGGATGCTATAGGATGTTATAGGATCACCGGATGGTGAAAAAGAAGTTAAAAAAATGGTTCCTATGGAACAATGGGAAAAAAATCTACACCTACAGATTGTGATATAGCTAGAAAATAGTTTGCACTATGCTAAGTCTTTGACATTTTAGCTACTTTCATCTCTTAGGAAATGACTTTATTAGTACTCAAGGGTTTGCAGCTTATAACTCAGCAACAAATAATGCTTCTAAATGTAAACAAGCATGATATTAAGAGTAACCAAGGCTACTTGCATTGCTATAGCTGATAAAGTAGAATGATCTTGGGGAATAGTCAAACAATCTTGAAGGTTTTCATACCTTTCCTCTTCTCCAACACAAGAAGTCCTAGTCTAGATATGTAAAATTTCAATAAAGGATTTTTATATATTTATTGTTCACACTAAAGCAAATACACTTTTCCTCTTTGCAAACCTGACTTTGAACGAGTCAGACCCTCACCATTATTTTATAGACAAACGTTTACTACTTTGGCTTAGGTGTTTTCTTGCCTTTGGGTGTTGCTCTCTATTATTTTGGCAACTACATAGAAAAAAAAGATAAATCCATTTTACTTATGTTGGATTGTTCAAAGTCAAGTTGTCTTCAGGTTTCTGTTCCCTTCTTCACTGTTAATTCAAGTTTAATTATTGCTCTTTAAATGATAACAAAAACGTGATACTTTAACGTATATTTTCATTGAAACCAGTGAATACAGGAGTGTCGGCGATTGTTTTATAATTGCTTCAAATATTTTCCTTGGCTATTTTCATTATTGCCTTTGTTCCTGTCTTCTAATCAGGAACACAAGGTTACACAAAATATCTTCCTAAGGAATAGGATGTTAGGCAGAAAAAAATAGATATATAATTAAAGGTTTTCATCTCTTTTTTTTGGGGGGGGGGGTTCGGTCGTGGGCCTTAACTCTGGGCCTGGGTGCTGTCCCTCAGCTCTTCAGCTCAAGGCAAGCGCTCTACCACTTGAGCCACAGCACCACTTCCGGCTTTTTTCTTTTTGCTTATGTGGTGCTGAGGAATCGAACCCAGGGCCTCATGCATGCAAGGCAAGCACTCTACCACTGAGCCACCTTCCCAGCCCCAGGTTTTCATCTCTTAAGAGACTGAAAAGCTCAGAAGACATTTTGTTATTACTTGTACAGTTAAGATGACTTAAATGTTTTGGTTCTTAAGCTAAGTGAAATGCATGTAAAATGTTACAGTTGTTCCAAAAAATGATTATGGTTTATATTTTTCTGCTTCAATGAGATGAAACCTCTTACAAGGTTGGAGAGACTATTTATTTTAGGGTAGAAGGGTTAATGTTAGAAAGCCAAGGGAGATTCCTAAAACAACACTGCCTATCACATATCAGTTAATTATACTTATGGCATATAAGTATATAAACATACAAATATGAATTGAGTGAGAAATGTGTGATTTACACAATTGATTCAATGACATTTAAAACCAGAGTTTACTTCTCTATGTTTATATAAACTAGTATATCTAGTGAGCATTTAAAGGTTTTTATAATACATATTTTAACATTTATACCAAAATATTAGTTTATTTGTAACTGTTTATTTTTAATTTTTTCGGTCATGGAGCTTGAAATCTTGACCTGGACGATGTCAGTCAGGTCTTCAGCTCAAGACTAGTGATCTACAACTTGAGCCACAGCCAGTTTTCTGGTGGGTCATTGGAGATAAGAGTCTCATGGTCTTTCCTGCCTAGGTTGGTTTTGAACCATGATTCTAACCTCTGAGTCTCCTTAGTAAATAGGGTTACAAATATGAGCCATTGGCGCCTAGCAACATAATTATTTTTTACACATTTATGAAGTATGGAGTGATACTCCCATTCATTTATATGTTGTTTAATGATCAAGCCACATCATATCCATTAATTTCTGCATGTAACATTTCTTTATGGGGAGAATGTTCAAAAACTTTTCTTCTGGCTGTGATGAAATATCTATTCTTAATTATAATCACTTTGCTTCTTGTACTATAAAGTTAATATATCTACTTTTAGTCATGGAAGTTTGCTAATTAAAGTTATATAAAACATGAATTGTAAAGTGAAAAAAATTCATAGTTCGTTTACTTGTTTAAAGAAAATATTTATGCATTTTTTCAATTATATTTCTTTGGGAATGTGTAGCATTCATTGTTTTAACTGTTAAAATTGATAAAAGTTACATTATATCAAGTAGATTCAAACTTGTATTTGAAAATTGCACACTTAACACAAATATACTTCACTTTCTTCCAAGACATAATTAAAATAATAGTATAGCAAAGCTTTGTGTTAGTTGTTCATGTGTAGAATCATAGAAACTCAGGAAGCTAACACCTGAATATTTTAGCTCAATATCAGTCCAAACAGACAAAAATGTGAAAACTGATCTCCAATTATCCAGCAGGAGGCAGAAGGTGAGGTTGTGGCTCAAGGAATAGTGTGTCATCAGCCATGAGAAAAAATACAACAGAGACCATTAAACATTGAGTTCAAGCACTAAAAATGGCATATACACAAAAGACAACAACAAAAAAGTAGTATGAGCATCAATAATGAAGACAAAATTATAGAGAAGTTCATGAGAAATATTGTAAAAACATCTGCAAGACAGAAATTATTAGACAGAATTTTGATTCATGAGAGGTAAATGTCACAGTATAATTTGGACAATCTCATTGTAGTCATTTGTGTTGAAACCTGGCTAATGGGTAGCACGTGAAAGAGCAGACTGGATTACCTGACATATCAGACTTCGTCTGTAACTATGCATCATCTCACTCTGCAAAAATCTAAAATCGTGCTTGTTAATTTAAAAAGAACCTCATGTTAGAGACTGTTTGGTCCACACAGAATGGGGTCCTTATTTTGAGGATTCAGACCAGTGCTTTTTTTTTATAACCATTCCTGTTTTACCCCTCTTCCCTGTTGCAGCTATACCTTACTAAGCTGGCACCAAGCCAAGGCTTTGAACTAGATCCCCCTGCCTTTTTACATTTAGAAGCATTATTTGTTGCTGGCTTATAAGCTGCAAACCCTTGAGTAATACTAAAGTCATTTTCTAAGAGATGACAGTAGCTGTGTAAACAAACCTAAAATGTCAAAAACTTAGCATAGTGAAAACTAATTTCTAGCTATATCACAATCTGTGGGTGTAGATTTTATTTCCCATTGTTCCATGGGACCCATTTTTGTTAACAGATAGTATTCTGCTGTCTTTTCATAAGAAATCATAGAGGTGATTATTTGCCTCTTATTCAATTATATCTAATATTTTAAAGTAGATTTGTGCTCATATAATATTAATTTAATCAATTATTTCATTAGGACGATGTTGGTCTGATTTTTTTTCCAGTAAATCTTATCGCTTACAATAAATGAGAACATGCTGTTTCAGTCTCCTATTAATATGACAAAATACATTATAAAATTAACTTAAAAGGAGGAAAGATAAATCTTGACTTCTGATTTTATACATTTCATTTTATGTTTCTTATCCTCATTGCTTTGGATTGCTGGTGGCACAGTTCCCCATGTCAGGAACATGTGATGGATTATTTGTATTCATGGAAGCGAGGAAGTAAAGAAGAGGTGGAATAAGAGTGGGGGAAGGGAGAAAGAGTAGCAGGGGAAGAGGGAGAAGGAAAAGGAGAAGGAGAAAGAGAATTAAAAGTAGGAAGAGGAAGAAAGGACTTTGATGTTAACATCCTCTTTGATCACAAGTTCTCAGTGACCAAATCTTTATGACTATGCCCACTTGAAAGGGTTCACCTCTTAATGGCAACATAGTGAAAGCTAATTATTAATCCCAATCCTTTTGGATTTCAGATTTAATTTATTGCGTGGTGGATAGATACTTCTATACAATTGTGATAACTTCTGTTCCTAAATATTTACTTGACTTAATCAGAGAAGCTATTTGGCATAAAGGTGGTTCGGTTATACCATTGCTGGTGAAATGAATGAAATATTTAGAGGGCAAATGCTTTTTATTTAACAGATAAGGAAGCTTAAAGAGGTTTCATTTTTGACCTTCAAAAATGACTATTTCATCTAACTCATAATGACTTGAATTTTTCATAATTTTATGGCATTTCCATTCAAGTATGTGTCATCTATAGTGAAGTTCTTTCTTTATAGTTGAAGAAATAATAAATATTATCATGATCATTTATTTCTTAGTTATTCTATAGAGAGTAGCTATTCAAGTTCTATTAAAGACTGTTGGAATAATTGGATAACTGATGGAATATCGTGCTTTAGTTATCTCATATTGAGATTGATTCATTTCTAAAATCACTATTGACATAAAATACATGAAATTCAGTGTTTCTCTGAAATGACTTGTTATTCAAACCTTAGAAATATATGACCAATAACTGAGATTTTTATATACCCCAAAATTTATGAATCTACTTTTTTCTGTCAAATATAGTTTATGTTTAAAGGAAGAGAAAATTATGTGACCAAAGTAGATAATATTTAATGTAATGTAAAATTGCTTCATTCAGCCTGACAGAGCCTGTTGCTTTTAGTTTACATGAGAAATTTGATTAATGATTCTTTTTCGCTTTTGAATAATAGAATATTTCAATTTGTCCAAAGATTCTGTCATCTAAACCTTTGAGTGTATATTTTTTCATAAAAATGAAAACTATTTTTCACACTGCACGTTCAAGTTTAATAACTTAATAAATATCTAAACGTTAATTTATCAAATGGAGCCTCTAAAATTCAAATAATAAGAAATTTAATTTATTCTTAAACATATTAAATCTGTGCTAAGTATAGGTGTCTCAAGCTTGTAATCCTCGCTACTCAGGAAGCTGCGGTTCAAAGCCAACACACATCACAACACACACATATATCACACACAAATCATAACACACACACACACACACACACACACACACACACACACAAAGCCAAAAACGGAATTCTGGCTCAAATGATAGAGAAATATCTTTGAGGGAAAAAAGAAACTAAGTTTTAGGTCTTGAGTTAAAATCATAAGAACAACACACACATACACAATATTATGTCTAAATTCTTATTTTAGTTTGAAGAAATAAACTATATCATGAAAAGTAATATTTGTTACATATCTTGCAACGGTTGTGAAATTGCTTTTAGTATAATTTGTCAAAATATAACAGGATATTAAAATTAATATTAATCTAGTTATATTTATAATTACTCATAATACCTTGGAGTACAACAGTTGGTATATTTTCTATAGCCATAAGAAATATTCTCAGTAAAAGAAAGAAAGGAAGATAGAAAGAAAGAAAGAAAGAAAGAAAGAAAGAAAGAAAGAAAGAAAGAAAGAAAGAAAGAAAGAAAGAAAGAAAGAAAGAAAGAAAGAAAGAAAGAAAGAAAGAAAGGAAGGAAGGAAGGAAGGAAGGAAGGAAGGAAGGAAAGAAAGAAAAAGAGAGAGTAGGGATGGAGGAAAGGAGGGAAAAAGGAAAGAAGTAAAGAAGGAAGGAAGGAAGAAATGAAGGAACAAAGGAAGGAAAGTAGGGTGAAAGGAAGAGACAAAACTAATTTCTAAAATCTGCTATTAGTCCAACATAAACTCCATGTAATTAACCCTTTAGTAAATTCGTTTGCAATTTTCACTTCTTTGCATGTTCTCCATGCATGAATGAAACAAATGAATAGAGGATCATGAATAACCAGGTGAATCTGTTTGCATCTATAGTAATATATATGCAAATCTTTTTCTCATTTTCTATACATTGCAATCAATTTACACTTATAAATATTCTAAAAATTATAAATAATCTAAAAATTGATGTAACCAACGGATGTCAATGTATTATATAATGTGAATATTAGTATTTTAGTGCTATTAATGTTACTGTCTTCATGTTATATTAATTACAAAAAATTTATTATGTATTTTATCAGAGAAATTAATGTCCTCTGATTTTGGTGTCTGTGAAAGTCCTAAGAGCAGAAAGTAATTAAAATCAAACGATATCTGTATTTGTTGGCTCAAACGAATATTTCTGAAAGCAATTAACTCATCAGAGATTGTTCAAATACATCAGAAGGGCCTACCTATGATGTGATTCAAGAGCCATTAAACTATCATACTTCACTTTGCCATCACTATAATTATTCCCATTTTAAGAAGAATCATCCACATAAGTCAAATGATATAAGCTTGTCCTTAAGTTATTATCTTCTATGAAATAATATCCAAATGATATACTAACCTAGTTAAAGCAAAAGTTGCAAAGTGTATTGGACGATGTAACTCCTTTCAGATACACATGTTGAAATTCTATTCCCCTGTCTGGTGACATTAGAATCAACCTTTTAGAGATTACCCTGCAATAATGATCCTGATTAAGGAAGCCCAATATAATTACTCTGCCTTATGAATGTCCAGCAAATAATTATAATGAACCAGAAAGTAGACCCCCATGAGAAAAAGAATTGCTTGTAACAACCATTTTTATAATCAATGTTCAAGCTCCTAGAGTATGGGTAATATACTTCTTTTAATTTTATGCCACTTACTTTGAAGAATTCTCTTATAAAAGCCCAATGGCTAACAAAAAGCAAAGTAGTTTGGAGGTAAATATCACAAATTTTGATAAAAATATTTATTATATTTTATTATTTGAATTTTATTCTCCAAGTCTCCAGGTTAAAAATATTTTTAAATTGGAATTGAATTGAGGTTCAACTCTATTCAACTATCAAAATTAAGTTTCAAAAAGTTTTATCTTTGAGTAGTTGTACAAAGGAGTTGCCATTCACTGAAACAGTATATGGGATACAGTGCATCTTTATCAATATCACCCCTTTCAACATTCTCATCCACCCCTCCCAATCAAGCCCAATCCTTACGTATCTCAATATTATGTTATGGAATTATTTGCCATTTAACAAAGCAGTTTATGTGTACAATGCACCTGGAATTGTGTTACCACTTCAACATCTCCACCCCCATTTCACACTACCCCTTCCTTTGTATATTTCAATTCTGGGAATTATACAATGGATTGTTGTCTGTATTCTATCCTTTTCCCCTTCAATTTCCTACCCCTCTCACATTGCCCCCCACTGTCCTCTCTTGCAGTACACATTTACTGTTATTTATTTTGCTGGGCTTTGACAGTCTTTTAAGAGAATTATAGTATTTTCACTCTCCATGGACTCTGACATTTCAGATAATACATTTGTACCTCCTTTCATCCCGTAAGTTGAATTGCTGGGTAATAGGTAGCTCTCTATTCAGTTTTGTGAGCAACTTCCATAGTTTTATCCAAAGTGATTGAACAAGATTACAGTCTCAACAACAATGAAATACAGTTTCCTTTGGGCCACAGCCATATCAGTATCTGTGATTGTTCGTTTTGTCATAATGAAATTGTAACAGGTTTGAGATGAGTCTCAGTGTTGTTTGGATTTGCATTTCTTATATGGAGAGAGATGTGTCTATTTGTTATTCTTAATTCTTAGAAGTTATCTTTATTTAACCATATATTAATTGGGTTCTTTTTTATTTGTGGGTTTATTGTTGTTGGGTTTAACTTTTTCATTTCTAAATATGGGTTAGTTATGAAAACCCTTTTCTGATGATTAGCTAGTAAAATTCTTCTTCCATTCTGTTCTCTTTCTATATATCCTGCTAACTTTTCCTTTGCCATGAAGAAACTCTTCAGTTTGATACAATTCTCTTGGTCCAGATAGAATAATATTATGCCATTCATAAGGAAATGGAAAGACTTAGAACAAACATATTAAGTGAAGAAAGACACACTCAAAGAAATATAGGTTGCCTGATTTCCCTCATTTGTTTTATTAGAATGTGCCTCTAATTCTACAAGTAAACACACTTGGATGGTAAAAGAGAAAACATTACACTTGCAGATGATAAATTATATGGGATTTTAAACATTTATACAGGAAGATCAAAGCAGGATGCCCTTTGGAGAGGATCACAAAAGCTCAATAGTTATATGAATATTATCATATAAAATAATGTTCATCAAAATGATCTCCAATAAATGATAATGAAAGATTTTTTATTGGTTTGCTTTTTCCTTCTTTCTTCTGATGCTGTTTTTTTTTTCTGCACCTTTGGTCTTATATGTAAGTTTTCAAAGGGCAAGGGGGAGCAGAAATGGTGGTACAAAGGGTGAACAAATGCAGCTGTCCTACTCAATAGACACTACATTAAAAATGAACTATACAACTTATGGGGGAAGGAGGTTGAAAGGGAAAAACTGGGAGAATATTAAGGAAAAGATGACACTTCAAAAAGAAATCTGCTCATTATTTGACTTAAGTAATTGTAACCCTTCGGTACATCATCTTTAAAAATTAAAAATGGACCTCATAAACAGGCCAGAGTAGCTATACTAATATTAGATAAAATAAGCTTTAAATTAAAAGTGGTATGAAGGTAAAAAGAGACAAAGAAAGACATTACATATTGGTAAAGAAAACTATCCATTAGGAGGATATAACAATTCTAAATATCAATGCCCCTAATCCTAGAGCTCCCAAATTTATCAGACAAATACTACTTACCCTAAAAACATGTATACATCCAAACAAATTGTTGGTTTCTTGAACACATCATTCTTACCTCTGGACAGGCCAGCCAGGTAAAAACTTAGCAAAAAAAACTTCAGTGCTAAATAACTGTATTGACAAACTATACCTAACAGATATCTACAGAATATTTTATCTAGCAGTGTCACAATATATATTCCTCTCAGCAGCCCACAGAGCGTTCTCCAAGATGGATCATATCTCAGATCACAAGGAAAATCTGTGAAAATTCAAAAATAATAATGAAATTACTCCTTGTAATCTGTCAGTCCATCATGGAACCAAATTAGATCTCAACATCAAAAGGCATCACAGAAAATTCTGAAACACAGAGACTGAATAACACATTGCTAAATCATCAGTGAGTTACTGATGAGATATGGAGGGAAGTTCCAACGTTTATAGAATTCAGTGGAAGTGAAACAGACAAAATGCTAACTCCTCTGGGACACAACAGCACAGGCAATACTCAAGGAAAATTTATATCTTTGAGTGTGTACATCAACAAATTAGAACAATCTTGAATCAGCACTAGGTACTTGAAAAACAGGAACAAGCCAAACCAAAAACCAGTAGACAGAAATAATACAAATTAGAATAAATAAATGAATCAGAGACTCAAAAAACCATACAGACAATCATAATTGACTTATCTACTAGTAGCTGACAACTTCTCCCAATGAGCTCACAACTTCTCCCAATGAATGTCAATGTCAATGTATCTATTTTCAGAGATAGACTCAACCAGCCCAAACCAGTGAACAAAAGAAACTATTAGGATTCTAAGAAACAACATTTTGTTTGCCTTTAAATAAATTTAGTTTGTTCTTATTAAGGTGATTTATAGAGGGATTACAATTACATGAGTCAGGTAATGGGTACATTTCCTTTTATAAAATGTCTTCAGTTCCCTCACTTGTTCCCAGTCCTACCCTCCTGTCCCTACCCGTGTGTTAAATAGTTCACTTTCATCAATGTTCAATGAACTCCACTGCTGCAATTTTTCACTAAAGCTCTGTGGCCACCCCTCACCTTCCTGAAGACATACAATGAGTATACCAGGCATGAGGTAAATACTACCGAATCATCACAAAGTATAAACAACAACAATAAACACAAAACAAAAAAGGAGTCTTTTGTTTCCATATCACATACTTTGTTTCAGTTTATATATTATATAAATATAATTATTTTTATCATAAAGTCAATTCAGGGATTGAGGAGTGATAACATAATTTTGCTTTCTATTTAATAATGCTTTTCATTCTAACATGAAAGATGTAACAATTCAAGTCCTATGAAATTTGAAGGTTTTGATTTAAAGTTATATTTTCAAAAATTCTAATAGTTCCATTTTGGCAACCACAATGAAAAACAGGAATGTTTTATCCTCAAGAATGTCATTATTTCATTTGCAAAAAACTAAAATAAGTGTAATATTAATGTAGTGGAAATAAGAAATCAAATACTTATGCAATTCATCAATTCCATAAATTATGAGATGTATTGATAAAATTAATAAAACTTGTTTTAAGTAGATTACTTAACACATGAAGCAAGTGATAATTTTCTTTTCTAGGTGAAGTTGATATAGAAATCAAAGCCTAAAAGATTCCAGAGTCCTGTGTGCTTGGTGCGTGGCAATTTACACATATGCTTGTCTCATCTCAAAGTTATTTTAAAATAACTGTGAACAGGAGTAGAATGAAAAGAATCACTCAAATGTTTACTTTTATTTTGTGACTAAATATGCCTTTTTATATCTATTTTATTTCAAAAATCTGGTAAATTTATTTAAGTCACACCAACAATAATGAGAAATAAACAGCCCCATGCTCCTTAAAAGACAATCAATAAAAAAAGGAAACAATAAAGAAAAAAAATGAACCTCATTTTGCACATGGTCTTTTATATTGTGGTGCTTTGTAATTGTGTATTATGTGACTATGTCATGAGTCTGGGCTTGAATCACTAGGGAGGGCTACTGGAAGAAAATTTCAAAATCTAGAGCAGCTAACACAGCTGTGCAGTTGTTTGTGGGTTTCACTACAGTAGCAGCAGGGCATATGATGTACAAAGGAAATGATTCCAGTGATTTACAGGCCAGAATGTGATGAAAAGCATATTTTTATCTTCTTAGATGAAATAAGAAGACCACACTTTAAAAGATTACTAAACGATCAGCCCTTTAAATATCATTGCCATCTTTTAGGCACTCCATATAATTCAAGTCCTTCATCTCCCCACAAACATTGCTGCCATTCACAATCATTGCTAAGGTAAATATCCAGTTCTTTTTGACATTTCAAATGGTTTAGGAGCAATATAAACAATAATACAAGTTGTTGAGAAAAGTTAATTTAGAATTAGTAAACAAATCAGATTCAACTCTATAGCATAACCTTTAGGAAAAATGAATTAAAGAATATGGCATGTCCTTTGTAATTTAATATTAGACATTAGGGCAAAATGCCAGAAACAGACTCTGCAAGAAGGAAAGAGAAGTCTTTAATATGATATATTAAAGGTTAACTATGGAAAAGTAATTTTACCTACAGTTTCTATTATATGATAACATACTTTTGTCTATTAATCAGAGAGACTCAAAAAGATTTTTAATTATGATATGAAAAATGCATCATCATGAATGAATGAAATCACGGAGTAGATGGCTCATTATTCTCATTATTTTGAATGATCTGGTGTTTTTGTTTGTGTGGAAGTATGAATGTATTTTATGTCTTGGGAGGAAAGTTTGATTATTAGATCATTGTGTGATATCCAATGTCAGGAACCTAACATGGGTCAAAGTGGTAAATATGTGTGTGTTTGTGTGTGTGTGTGTCGGCCGTGGGGCTTGAACTCTGGGCCTGGGCGCTGTCCCTCAGCTCCACAGCTCAAGGCTAGTGCTCTACCACTTGAGCCACGGTACCACTTCCAGAAGCTATTATTCTCATCACGAAAGGACTTCACATTGACAGGTATAATTACAAGAAGTAAAACGATAAATAGTCACAGTGGTACAAAAATCCCTTAGGTGCCTAGCAAGACAGCACGTTTTTTCATACACTGCATGTGGTGTGAGCGATTTGCAAACAAAGCAACCATAGAAGATGTTGGACCCTAAACAAAATTGACAATTGCATAAACCCAGTCCTCTATGACGGATTTAGCAAGGCCTATCTTGGAGATTCTTGTAAGGGACTTGATGAAAATTTATAGTTTAGTTGTTATTACAGAACTCTTTTATACCTGTCCCTCAGCCATTAACTATATTTAACATAGTTTCTTTTGCTCTAACATATATTATTGGCTCAGAAAACTCTTTTTTGTTTGTGAAAACTTGGTTGTTCACAACATAGACATGGGTTTTTTAAACCTTTTGAAATTGCTGTTCACATAGAATTCTATGAGATGAGCTACTCTGTCATTTCATAGGAATAAACTTACTTTGATTCAAACCTGGACAGCAGCTAAGCTTGTTCTCCCTCCTAGAAATCCATCTGTACAGACTTCTTTACATGTAAACAGACCCTCATTTACTTGCAAAATTCTGTCAGTGAGTCAAACCTAATTCACCCAAATGAGGTGAATTCCTTTCCCATGCTTCCTTTACATTAAAAATATACAATTTTTACATTTTGTTGAACATTAAAAATGTTCAACAATGTGCATACTTTTTAATGTGAAGTGTGATTCCTATTTTCCATAATGTGAATCAAACAGAGAAATCAGTTTAAGATGTGAAAGAGCCTTTCAAACAGTCTTTGAAGTTGAAAATTTTCCTGGGTATGAATTTTTGGAGAAATATCCCTTTTCAAAGATAAAGGACTCATTTTTTTTTTACATTGTGCTGGTACTGGGGTTTGAACTCCTGGTCTTGCGCTCTACCTGTGTAAGGTCTGCTCCTGGATGGAGAGCAGACTCAATCCTCCTTGCTGTAAAGTCTCCGCCAAATAACTGTGTTACCTAGGCAACTGGCACACCTGGAAGATGTCACATCTGCATCTGCTGAGGTCACATCTGAATTTGATGTTGCCACACCTATCTTCACCCATCCCCTAGAGAAGGCCTAGCCCATGCCCAGACGTGCGCTTTCCCAGTTCTTTCCCAAGTCTTTCCCAGGCCTTTCCCAGCCGCGTTGAAGACCAACATGGCCTGGTGCCAGTGGGATTGATGAATAAACCTACTCCTTACCTTAATACCACATGTGTGGTGTGGTTCTTACTCTTTTTAAAATCCTAACATAAATGGTGCCATTTGAACCCGGGAAAGGTTTAAAGCCAGCATAGGAGGTGGGATTCCTCTCTTTTTTTTTCTTTCTTTTGTTTGTTTTTCCCTTTTTTGCTCTGAGGAATACCACAGTTCTGAAGGCCTTTTGGGAACCGGTCTGTCTGCTGTGGACAAAGTGAATCAATTCCTTGTTGGCCCCTGCATCCACCTCCATGCTTGTACATTTTGGTGAGTGAACCACTCTCTAAGGGTTCTCTTTTGCTCAGTCTCTCTCCAGATGTGGTTCCACACCAAAGAACCTGCTAGGCCTTTAACTGAAAGCCTAGTCACGTCTGGAGCCGAGAGCACTTGACTCTGGTTGCTTGGCCACTCACCCATAGAGGGCTCAGTGGTAAGTTGTGGGGCCACTTCCATCCGATAAGCCCACCTTCACTCACTGATTATTTTTTTCTCATACACCCTTAATGGGGAGCTGTGTGTAACTCCAGTGCCGTGAAACCCCTCTGAAATGCCTCCTGCACTCCCTGGATAGCCAGAGCACCTAATTTTTTAGTCTTTTCTCAGATTTAGACAATTTTTGCCTCTGCAGTGGTAAACGGTCAGAAGTCTGTTCACTTTTAGGATCTCTTTGCTCTCTGCTATTCATGTCCAACTTCGTGTATCTCTCCCTTTCTTTTCTACAATTTTTTGGATTGTGCCCTGAAGAGTGTAATGAGAGTTGGGTCCTGGGGACCTCCTCTAGCTTCCCTACCAAAGACTAGCCAATCTAGGCTTCATCTATTTGTTCATGCTTTCTTTGCATTTTTTCAGAAATTCACAATCGTGATTTTGCCATCTTGCCACATGGTGGGTTCAGGGTTTGGTCCTATCTGACCCATACCTTTCCACCAAGTTTACTACTCCTTCATCCATCTATTCTATTGTACCTTGCTAACAAGTTGCTCTTTTCTCAGACCCTGGTAACTGAGGCCCAAGTATCTAATGTGCTTTGTTAGCAAAGATGTCTAAATATTAATGTAAAAAATTTTAGATTTTGAGTTTTGCCTTTTTGGTTTTGTGTTATGTATTCTAGTACTGACTATGTGATTCTAAAATATTGGGCATATCTGTGCTAAGATTCTCACATCTAGCGAGTTTTGTCATTGCAGGATATTACTTGGTCAATTCTTGGTAAGGACCAGGTAAACTCTACTTATTCTATTTGATCACCATGTTGTTTAATTGGAAATAATAAAGAGTTTTTGTGACAAAGATTGCAATTCAAACCAACCGGGGCTGAAAACATTCCTAAGACTCCATCTCCCAACTAACCTGCAAAGAGCCAGGCTGGAAGTATGGCTGAAGACTCTTAATTCTAACCAGCCAAACACTGGAAGTGGTACTGTAACTCAAAATGGTAGAGCACTAACCTTGAGCAGAAGTACTCAGGCACAGTGCCCAGGCCTTGAGTTCAAATCTCCATGAACACTCACTGAGATAAGTCATCCCAGAAACGAGCACCTAGACTCAGCCTGTCTGGGGAACAAGGGACCATGGAGAGGAGTAAGAGGAGATGATGTCATATCAGCCATTTTGTGCCTGCCCTTTCAAAATTAACCAGAGGCAGGAGGTCAATATAAGTAAGAAGCCTGTCATCTAATGTTCATACCTGTCTAACTTTTAACTTTTTAACTGGATGGGAATTCACATTCTTTCCTTTGTTACTTGAATTCTCCTCTACATAGTCACCAGATAGGGACATTTCTACCAACATTTTTCAGCCCCAAGTCCTTCCACTTGCCATTTATTTGCTCTCTAATAATTTTTTCCAGCCCCTCAATACCTCATGAGACTTTCTCTAGACTTCATCCAAGAGACTTGCCTTCGCTAGACTTTATCAAAGGACTCACACTCACCAAGGGACAGCTGCAGCTCACTGCCTTCTCTGGGATGGGACCAAATTCCAGCCTTTTACCCCTAATTTTGACACATCTTGTCAGCAGGAAGTAGCCAGAGAGGATCCGCACCCTATTTCATGATTATTAAAAGGCTGGAATATAAGGTCTGCTTCTGGATAGCGAGCAGATTCCACCCTCCTCCAAGCAAAGTCTCCTACCAGTACCTCCGTTACCTAGGCAAGTGGCACTCCTGGAAGATATCACATCTGCATCTGCTGAGGTCATATCTGAATTTGATGTGGCCACACCTTTCTCCATCTATACCCTAGATAAGGCCAAGCAGAGCCCTAGATGCTCTCTTTCTTAGGTTTTTTCCAGGTCTTTCCCAGGACTTTCCCAGCCGCCTGGAGGGCCAACATGGCCTGGTGCCAGCGGGAATGATGAATAAACTTACCCCTTTCCTGAATACCTCGTGTTTGGGTGGTTCTTACTCGACTACTCTTTAAAAACCTAACAATCTGGGCTTTAATTCCCAATGCTTACTCTATACCTCCTGAACCACACTTTCACTTCTTCCTTTTACCACAAGTGGAGAAAAGAATCTCTTAGGTTTATCTACTTGGAATAGCTTTGAATTACAATTGTCAAATTTGAACCCACCTAGTATGGAGCTGTAAGCCACTGGTGCTCTGCTAGAACTCACTTCTTAATAATAAATATTCACAAAAAGAGGAGAAAACATATTTGTTCAATTACGTATGTATTGCCAGATAAACCAAATCACTTGCTACTGGAAGAGAAAAAGAGAGAAGATAGAAATGAATATGGAGGAGAGAGACATAAAGAAAGAAGGGAAAGGAGGGTAAGTGATGGGAGGGGAGGGGAAGGAAGGATAGAAGAGGAGGTGGGAGCTGAGTAGAATTGTCTATTCCTCACTAAGGTATTGTTGAACAATCAGTGCCTTTGCATTTATGTAACCAAAGCTTTCTATTTTTGGTAGTAGTAAGCTGAGATATAAAATACAAATTTACACGTAAAACCTGTTAGTGTGCTTACTCCTGCATGAAGGAAGCCACAGTTAGGTTACTGTTAGAGACAAGGCAAGAGTAAGCAGTTTAAGTGATTCTGAGAAACAATAATTGATATGCCAGGAATGCTCCCTTGCCCAAGTATTACTCTTGTTCCCTGCTCCAGTCTTCCTTTCTACAAGGATAGCAGAAACAGGGAGGCTGGGAAGGGGAAACAAAGAAGGAGGCTACAATGCTTGATAAGAAATGTACTCATTATCTTGCCCATGTAATTGCACCCCCTCTGTACAATATTTTCACAATAAAAAATAAATAAAAATTAAAAAAGAATAGCAGAAACAGAAGAGGAAGGAGATATCTGAGCAATGATCATCTTTCTGTTTACCCTCATCTGTTTACCCTCATCCCCTCAAACAATAAAGCCAAAGGAGACTTAACCTGAACTAGTAGGGGAAATGGGGGAGGGGAGTTCATTCGAACAATGTGAAAGTTTTAAAATAATTGGGACAGCATTTCAAATATTGAAATAAAACTTTTTCAATTATTAATAAAAAGTAACTCGAAATATATTGAAAATTTAGAAGACTACAGCACTCACTACATAGTGGATTCTGCATAATGAAAACTGACTCCTGTTTCTATCATCAGAAATTGAAAATCGTCCCTAAACTTCCAATACTAGGTAAATTGTCCTCGATATTCACTTAAAATGTGTGAATATAATGCAGAAAACATAACTTTAAATTTAGAATGTTGAAGTGATAAGTGACGGACATTCATGATGGATAGCATAATGTTGAGAGCATGGAAATTATTTTCCTTCCATCTTCAGTGTGTAGAAAGTAAAAAAGCTCTATTTGACGGCCCTGAAGGTCCAATTCTAAATTTAGGACAGAAGGTGAATAGTAAAGGAGACCTATCTCAGCCATTCACAGATTGGAAATGTGGAGAAATAGCCTCATTTATGTAGGTCAAACATGGAAGTGAGGATGTGGCAAGGCCAAAGCCAAATGCCAAAGGAAGAGATATTTTACAAAATACCATGAAGTTGAAATAAGTCGTAAATAAGGAGCTGGGCTTAAAGGAAGTAGGACAGAAGAATGGAGGGGGAAATGTTGGACTAATATAGTCAGATCACTCAATGTACATATGTGAGAATATAAGTAGGAAACTTGAAGGGATAGGTGGGGTTGGGGAAAGGGAAGGAAGAAAAGTGGAAAGATTAAAAATGATCCAGATGTGTTGTACAATGAAATGTACATACACTCCATTCCACACTGACATGATGGAGTGAAACCCCTTTGCACAACTAGCTAAAGATTTAAAACAATTGGTTTTATTATTAAGAGACCAGAAGCATAAACCTTTAGAGATAAATAACAGGATAGCATTGACATATTGTTGAGGCTTGTGCTCTTTTCAATATACAAAATTTAATAAGTGTCAAGTCTGCTGCAAATGTAAATTTTACTTTGCCAATTCTTTTTGCAAATTGCTTAAACTATAGAGAACCAACTTCCAATATCCCTTCACTTCAAATAACAAAAATCTTATAGACCTTTATTTGTTTCTAAATATCTTAAGGTAATGCATTGGAACTAATTTCATTCCACATTTAAATTTAAATTTTAAAACACTAAAGTCATTTAAAATCCTCTCACTCGGGCACAGGTATGGATAGATAACTGATATGGGCAGAATCAGAATTATTCAGAAGGTTGTAAATGGATGCTTACCTAGTTTTCTCTCTGCTGGATCGTAGAATACAGACTATCCTAATTGGAAAAATTTAGCCTTCCCAGGTTTTCTGCAAATAAACACTCCATAAACATTTTCTTATTAAAGGATTATTCAAGATTAGCTATATGTTGAGTGATAATGACTGAGCATGACAGAAAGTTGAGGGAAAACCATTTACTCTTCAGTGAGGTTCTGGCTTGTGTTTCACAAAGTGTTATGAAAGCTCTCCATGAGAAATCTAGCAGCTGTATTTCTAAAAAGTACTTGAATGCTTACACTTTCTGATAATATCTCAATCCAAGTACTTCTCCTTGGAGTTCAGTACTATTCAATGATGCTGTGTAAGCTTTTTCTTACATTTTGCAGACCAGTCTTCGTGATGAAATTTGTGCTCCCAATTCCATCCACAAAATGCAGACAAAAATTATCTGAAAAAATTTGTATCTGTTGACAGTGCATATACTTTTATTTTTTATTACCAACATAGAATGTAGTACAAATTTTCATAGTAATTACACTGCACTAGGTTGTGGGCAGATTCTAATGTAAATAATAATATATTGTGTTCATGTAGAGTAGTTGAGTATCCGATGTTTTAATATGCCTGTGGATCTAAAACCAATACCTTACTGATATTGAGTGACAAATAAAACTTCCTACAAGTACAAAAGTTTTCCTTGTATCTTTTATATATATATATATATATATATATATATATATATATATATATATATATATATATATATATATGTATGTATAGTAAAGATACTGTACAGAGGGGTTACAGTTACATAAGTAAGGTAATGAGTACAATGTTTTTCTTTATTATTGGTCCTGGCCTTGAACTCTAGGCCTGAGCACTGTCCCTCAGCAATTCAGCTCAAGGCTATTGCTCTACCACTTGAGCTACAGTGCCACTTCCGGTTTTCTGGAAAAAGAGTTTCACGGACTTTCCTACCATGGCTTGCTTTGAACCACAATCCTCAGACCTCAGCCTCCTGAGTAGCTAGGATTACAGGCATGAGCCACCGGCACCTGGCATGAGTCCATTTCTTATTGAGCATTTTTACCCCATCCTTTGTTTTCCCCTACCATCCCTTCTCTTCACACCTCCTCAACTCATCCCTCCACCCAATCTCTGATAGTGTCTTATTATTACATTATTATTATCTCATTATTACAATGGGTCAACCTGAATCCTATCTTTGTATATTAAATGAAGAAATGCTGGCTTGATTTATGCTTATTCTATTGTGTAGACACAAGTAAAATCACTCACCAAGTCCAAGAGCATATAAATGAAATGGACACCGTTTCTTTTCTGTCAGTTGGTTTAGTTTGTGTTCTACACATTTATTGACAGGTAACAAATTATTCTCAAACTTTAATATATTAAAAATAATCTCTCCTTTTCTTATTTTCTTGGCCAGAAAATCAGCAAGACCTCAGTCAGCATTTCTCTCATAGGACTTTTCACATGAGTTGGTTACCTGTTGACCTGAGGTCAAGTTTTATGAGGACTCACTAATCTGCTTAGGAATTGATGCTGGCTGTTGGAAAAGAGCTCAAAGAAGGATGCCATTTAATGGCTTATAATTTTATTCTTTACCATGATATTCTCCTGTTACTTTGGTTGTTGAGAGTGTGTATAAGAGCAAGCATTCCGTGGGGATCAGGGAGACACCATATGATCTTTACATACTGACATTTCCGAGTAACTTGCTATCATGTGTACTGCAATTTACAAGTCCAATCTGTCAAAACCTACCAGTTTTAAGAGATAAGAGGAGTGGTAAAAGAACTCTTAGAGACAAATACATCTTGAAAATATTTTGTTCCAAGCATTCCATCTAAGGCATTTTCAGCAACTAATGAAACTTGTGTTGGCTGTAATTATATGTCTTTCTCCATGTGTGCATGTATATGTGTATATGTATATGTGAATTGTGTGTACAGTAACATATATGTGTACAATATAAGGGCATATACACACATATATGCATATATAAATAAATATACATATACAAATATATATGCATATATATCATTGTTCAGTTCCCAGAACATTGTCATTCTCACAAAGTGTTCATGATAAACTGTTCTGAGGACCTTGCTCTATTGTACTCACTTCCATCATTACCTTCTTTTTCATCCCTGTGAACAACTTCGGTCTAGATTCCATAGGAGAGCTTTATTTTCATTACATGTAGTTACAAACTGATAATCAAAGACAAAGGTTGTTTGTGAAAGAAAAACAACTTTTAGGTCACAGGTTAAAATATCTTTTTTTTGGGGGGGTCCAGCCTTGGTGCCTGAACTCTGGGCCTGGGAACTGTCCCTCAGCTCTTCAGCTCAAGGCTAGCGCTCTACCACTTGAGCCACAGCACCACTTCTGGCTTTTTTTCTTTTTGCTTATGTGCTGCTGTGGAATCGAACCCAGGGCCTCATGCATGCAAAGCAAGCGCTTTACCACTGAGCCACCTTCCCAGCCCAACTTAAAATATCATATCCATCCAAATGATTCCTATGAGATAAAATTTGTAATAGTAGTAAACGTGAAAAGGAATTCCTAGACCTTTTGTTTTGCCATTTACAATGTCAAAGGATAATATCACGTCACTCATAATTCTTAAAGAATGCAAGGGAAAATGTTAGTCTCCATCATGTTCCCACAAAGTGGGATCCTCAAAGATAATAGTAGACCAGCAGAAATTCTATGTAGCAGACATGGAGCATGAAAGAGAAAGAGGAAATGAGAGAGCATGAAAGAGGGAGAAATACCATAATACTGAAAGTGCATAACAGATAAAAAAGAGCTGTATGAGAATATTCATACTGTTATCTTTAGACTGTACATGTACATTTGAAGGTATTTGATGTATGATAATCCATCAACCCAAAATATAAAATGATTTTAATAAAAAATAAAAATGACTCAGAAGTAATTTAAAATGCTAAAACAATTTTCACATTAGCAAACTCTCAGAGATATTTCATGACTTTGAAAAGAATAAAGTGGCTGGGGTTAGTATAAATTTAGAAGTATAAAAATACACAAAAATATGAAAAGATATTCATATATTTCATTATATAACCCAAAGCAGAAAGCAAATGTTGTTTAGATGAATTTTTAAAACCCAGTCTATCAGGAGCTGGGATGGTGGCTGTTGTAGAGTGCCTGCCTTGCATGCATGAGGCCCTGGGTTTGATTCCTCAGCATCACATAAGTAGAAAAGGACGGAAGTGGTTCTGTGGCTCAAGTGGTAGCACTAGCCTTGAGCTGAGGTACAGCAACCAGGCCCCAGAGTTCAACCCCATGGCCAACAAAATCAAAGTAAATAACAAAACAAAATAGTCTCTCACTTTTGTGACTTCAACTCTCTAATATCACTGCTTCAGCCTAGGGCTAAGATTTTAAGTATGGATATTTATCATCCCTCCTGATTCTGACGGTATTGATAATTTTTTAATCAATATTTTGTTCTTAATTTTGCTTTATGTAAATTCACATGCAACTATAAAAAATGGTTTGGCTATCCCAGTAACCTTCTCAAAGTACCTCCTGATGATGAATAACAAAAAGTTTTATTATATTACAAGGGAAACAATACTACAAATAAAGAAACACAATAAATAAATATTAATGATTAATAAAATAAAATATCAAAGAATTACCAGTGTTTTCAGTATTTGAAGTGTACTTACATATTTAATTTTACTATTCTCACATTCCTGTACATTTAACACTGAATAAGATTATGATGTTCAACAAAGTTTTATAGGCTATGTTTAGTCTTTAAAGTTACTGACTAAGATTGCTTTTTATGACTCATCTCATCACTTGTATATGGCTTATATCATCATTTGTTCCTCACTAACATATAAAGTAAGGAAGCCCTAAAGTTTTAAGAGAAACTGCAGTTAACAAAGTCTTAACTCTTCACTCTGCTTCTTTACACTAAGACTTTGCAACATATCATTAGTAATGTTTCTATAAACTCTGAAATGTACTTTTTAGTAGCATATGTCTGCTACCATAAATCTTAAATATTTATAGAAAAGTTGTATGACCTGACAAACAGTCCTAATTTTGGCCTATATAAGCAAATACACAAAATTAAATATATTTAAAACATTAAAACTTTAACAAACCCTAACACTTGCCGCAGTGTTCATTAGGACAGGTGCCTTGTACAGAATAATTGAATTCGTCCTCCTACACATCTCATTTATTTTTATTTTTATTTTTTGTGAATATACTGTACAGAGGGGTTACAATTACATGGGCAAGATAATGAGTACATTTCTTATCAAGCATTGCAGCCTCCTCCTTTGTTTACCCTTCACATCCCTTCCCAGCATTCCTCCACCCCCCCACCCAATACCCCCCCCCATCCTACACATCTCTTGAACAACAATATCTGGGGTTATTTTGTTTTTGACATGTCAATTTTGACTATTCTTAATGTGTGCTTATGTAAGTGGTACATGGTTATAAAATTTCACGAGAATTCTTCAAAACTTACTTTTCTTTGAATTGTCTAGTTTAAGAAAATCAATTACACTTTATATATAAAAAATGCTCTGTGCTCAATTCAGCAGCACATACACTAAAATTGGAACAATACAGAGAAGATTAACATGGCCCCTACGCAAGGTTGACATGCAAATTCTTGAATCATTCCATATTTTTACAACTAAAGATTCTGGAGATGTTGTGGCCACAAGGGAACTTTACTTGATTCTTGGTGGGAGTGTTAACTTGTTCAACCACTTTGGAAAGCAGTATGGAGGCTCATCAAAAGACTCCATATAAAGCTCCGCTATGACCCAGCAATCACACTTTTGGGGATTTACCCAAATGATCACAAAGAAGACCATACTAAAACTACCAGAACAACTATGTTTACTGTAGCATTATTTACAATAGCTAAGATATGGAGCCCACCTCGATGGCCCAAAGAAGATGAATGGATCATGAACATGTGGTATATATATGCACAATGAAATTCTATGCCTCCATCAGAAAGAATGACATCGCCCAATTTGTTAAGAGTTGGAAAGACTTGGAAAAAAAATTATTAAGTGAAGTAAGCCAAATCCAAAGAAATATAGGTCCCATGGTTTCCCTTATTTTCAACAGATAATATATGTCTAGGATAAGAATAGATCATAAGCTATGTGCATATCAGATAAGATGATATTACAGGAAATGAATCAGACAAGTGTTTTTTCTGTTTCTTGCTATTGTTTCTAAGATACTTATAATGTGTGATGTGATGTTTTTTGTTCCTTTATATGTTCCTCCCCTACGCTCTAACCCCTGTTTTCACTGTATTTGAAGTTGGTACGCCTACATCCTGTGTATAAGTTTCTCTAACTTGGGGAGGGGAAAGGGAAATACAAAATTCTTAAATAGGGATACAGGTTGAGATGCACAAGACACTATGTTGAAAAATGAACTTTACAATTTAGACAGAGGAAGGGGGAGGGGAGTGTATTTGTGGAGGTGGGAGGGAAGGGATGGTGGAAGAAAAGGAAAGGAAGAGGTAACAATGCTTGTTAGGAAATGTACTCATTATTTTGTCATATAAATATGACACCTCTGTACAGTTATTTTTACAGGTGGACCCATTGCAACAATGAGAAGTACAAGTTGTTATGTCGAAAACGAACTTTACAACTTTGGTGGGGGGGGCAGGGAGGATTGGATGGGAGGGCTGAGGGAGGATGGGAAGGGATGGGAAGTGGAAACAAAGGAGGAGGCTACAATGCTTGATAAAAAATGTACTCATTATCTTGCCCATGTAATTGTAACCCCTCTGTACAGTATTTTCACAGTAAAAAAAAAAAAAAACGTATAAAAATATTCTGACATAGAAGAGTTTATTTCCTCTATTTTACCCAGATAATAACGTTAACAAAGAAATTAATGCAGAACACTGATATGCTGATATGAAGGTATTTTGAATAAATGTGTGTGGGGGGTGTGTGTACACACACACATGCACACATGCACATGCTTGTGTATTGGCATGCTCAGAGCTTGAAATCAGGGCTTCAAGGTCTTGCTAGGCCTTTCCTCTCTACATTGATGAGCTAATATATGAGCTACATCTCCATTCCTGGCTCTTTGCTAGTTCATTATAATTTCTGAAAAATAATCTCATGAATTTATTCTGCCCTGAGTGGCTTCCAACATTATCCATAGATCTCAGGCTCCTGAGTAGATATCCCGAGTAGATAGGATTACAGTTGTGACCAGCCAGGACAAGGCTTTCAGAATAATTTTAAAAGTAGGAGAATGTTTACTTGATGGGGGCCTGTTTTATCATCTCCTACTTTTAAAGCATTTTGGAGTGATTATATGTGAATTTACTTCATTTTCGGATTCTTAAAAGATAGTAAGTGTTGGTATTTAAAAGTTTTAGTACTTTTTAAAAAAGGATACTGGAGCTGTGGGACAAAAGAAATTTGACTCTATTTGGACATCAATTTATAAGCTCAGTTCTGTGCATGATAACCCAATGTCACCAACACAGTCTGTGTTGGAGACAAAATGTAACAGAAAACAATCGCCATGGGCAATATTTGGTATGCTATTATTTATAGGACAATATGAATATTGAATTGAGAGTGTAAGAGAATGGAGAGATTTTACCTACAATTTTTGTATTGCTAAAAGGCTTTTGGAGACTGTGACTCATTTCCTTCCTCACTGTGTGTCTTTGGGCCATGCACTTCGTGCCTTTAATTATAATATTTCCCAACACTAAAATGACAATAACATTAGCATTATAGCAAATATTATCTTAAGAATTGAGAGAAATAAAACTTGCAAAATACTTAACATAAACTTCTATGAATGAGCTTTGAGTTTAGCCATAATTTTTTAATACTAAATAGAATGCAATAATATTACAGAAAACATTACAGGTAGTGAGCAACCAGAAGGAATATGATATATTGACCATGCTCTGCTTCTAAGGAAGCCAGGTGTACAACGTCTCATGCTTTAAATCAAACTGGTTATCTTATGTCTTGGTAGTGTAAAAGTATCAAGGACAGGATAATGAAGGAACGTTGTAGACTGAGGTAATGTCCATATGATAATGTGCAAAACTGATAAAACGTAAAAGTACCTGAGCAGTATATTGTGTTTTATATCATTTAAGTTGCATTGCAAAGATAGGGAATACCTAGAACAATGAATTCTCTTTTTGATATCCTATGATAGGTCCTTAGCAAGATGAACTCTTTCTTCATTCTTGTAGAGGCATTATCAGATGAGAGGAACTGTATTTTTTGTTTGCTTCCTTCAATTTATTCTTCAATTTGAAATCTGATCTACTTGAGAATGAAAGAAACCAAGGGAAATTAGACACGCAGGCTTTGGAAAGAACAATCAACATAAAATAAATAAAATACACATAGCCTTATGAAAGGTCTAACTAAATTGAGTTATATAGTCTAAAGCATAAACAGAAAATGATATAAGCAATATCATGTTATTGAAAATTGAAAAATGTAAGGAGTTATTAATTTTTTCCTTTCTCCTACCTTGAATTAATTATTGATTTTGTATAAAGAGATTAAAGATGAGATTAACAAGAAATGATTAAAATTCAAAAGAGTTCTGGGAAGATGGAAAGGGAGAAGCTGGAGGCTACAGGCTCTCTCATAGAAAACAGTTTAAGTGTTCCAGTGAACAGTCCTAAGCAAGAGAATCACATCAAGGGTGCCATCACAGTACAGGGAGTTTGGCCAGAGAGGGAAAATCCAGGCAAGGGGACAGGTCCATGCACTTGCCAGCAGGCTCAGCTGCGGTTTTGGCGGTGGCTGTGGCAGCCATAGCCACCAAACCTGAAACACAGAGAGTCCGGGAAGAAGGCCCCAGATCAGCGGGCTAGGGGATTCTACACAACACCAGCAAGAACTGACAAGGAACAGACATCTTCATCCTGCAGATCGAAGACCAGAGACGACCCAGGAACCAAGACTCTGCTGTGAGTAGAAGCCTGACATCCTCACTCCTTCTAAGGGAGCAGAGGAGGAAAGGCAACCCCTCCCTTCCCCACTACTGGAGATCTCCATCTTTGATACTGATAAAGGACTGGCTGAGCAGCTAGCTCCAACTCAGGCCTTGGAAGAAAACAAGAGTCATTTAGCAGGTCACAGGAAACTGACCTCACCTGCCAGGCTCAGCTCCACCCATGGAAAAGTCATCCAGCCCAGGCAGAGATAGCTCTGCCCTCCTCAAGTGTTGATTTCTTCACTGGCTAAACAGAGCCAGAGGCTGCCCCTCCCTACAACAGTCTTGACAATCAACTGAAATTCAGTAAACATAAACCCTGAGGATGTCTCCAGGCTAGGCTCTGTAAGTGTCTCAGAAGCTAGCCCCTCAGGGAAACTCTACTGCTTGCTGAAAGGCCTCCACTCTACCCAGAACCAAGACTCATCAAAGCATCTCCAGACTAGAGGAAACAGCCATCTCACTCTTTTGTGATACTCAAAGCAGATCTCCCTCCCATTGAACTAGCCTAGTAGGAGGATCACAAAATTCTGGGTAAAGCAGAACATTTTTCTGCATGCTCAAACAAACTGACTTAAGAAACCAATCAATCCACAGGAAAATCAAACATCACAAGCAGACCAGAGACTCCAACAAGAGACTGGTTACAGACACAAGGGAGATACAGGATCTTCCCACCCCCTCCAAAAAATCAAAGAACTCATATTTTGTACCTTTTAAAATTTGTTTATTTTTTTTGTTTTCATTTTTTATTTTAAAAAATTGTTCGCTGTTAACCTTTTTTTTCTTCCTCTTCTAATTTTTATTTTGGGGGAATATCTGTGCTTGTGTGTGTGTGTGTGTGTGTGTGTGTGTGTGTGTGTGTGTGTGTGTGTGTGCTTTAGATCTACTGAACTTTTGATCAGTTTTTTCTTTCTCATTCTTTTCACTTTTTTCCTCTTTCATTCTTTTTTGCGTGACTTAATTGCTGTTCTGCTAATCCTCAGATATACGAATAGTCGAGTATTAGACCTTATCCCCCATTGTGTACACAATCCAGAAATTTATTACTCAATTCAAAACCTCTTTGACTTAAGTTTCTTAATAGCAGTACTACCTCTTTATACCTATATAATATTTTCAGGATATTTTTTTTTACTTTTTCGCATCTCCTTTCTATCCCTCTCCTTCTCTCATCTTATCCCTGTTCTTCTGTGAATATTATGTTGTTAAATTTGCATAAATTTTAAGTGTTTCAATTAATAATTTTTAATATTTGTTTTTCTATTCTTTCTAGTCTCTTTTTTCTTTTTCTTAGTTTTTCTTCTTTTTTTTCTCTCTCTAGTATCATTCCATCCGAACTATTTTCCTTATTGAGATTAGGACTTAGTTAATTTAACTCTCCTTTTACCTTTCCACATCCCTCTATTCCTATTTTTACCCACATCTCTCCCTAAACCTTATAATTTCTGGTATGCCAAATTATTCTTTGTTGTTCATAGCCCATTAGTATATAGTTGTTTGATATTGAATAAATATATCTGTTGAACTAGATTGTATCTGTGGACTTTTGACTGTGAAACTACAGACTTTGGATGATGCTTGCCTTAAGATAGTGTTCTAGCACAAAACTGGTGTTACTTTCATCCCAAATTGGCAGAACAAGCAGAAAAACACAAGAAAAATGGCAAGTCCGGGTATCTAAACTCCCATTCATGATAATCAGGGGACAGAACAGATAATGAATAATCCAGGGGAGAGTTCTCCAAAAGCTATATAAAAACTACTGGTAAATATGGTAAATGAAAAAATTGAAAACCTTCAAAGGACTCAGTGTGAGCATGACAGTGAGAGAGAGGAGGCAAACCAAAGTTCAATACAGGAATATCAGGAGCTTGAGGAACTTACTCAAAGATTGACACAGGAATTGAATGAGCAGATTGAAAACACTCAAAGAGAAATACAGGGATGGCATGAGCAGGCTGAGTCCAGTCAAAGAGATAGACATGAATTGCATGAGCTGGCTGAGAATAGACAAAGAGAAAGTCAGGAATTGCATAAACGTGAGGAAGCTAATCAAAGAGTAATACAGGAATTGAGATAGCGAGATGAGATAGACAAAGATCTTTAGAGGCATTTATGGAATCCATAAACAGAGAGCTGAAGTCAGGGAGACCACAAAGGGAATGCTGAATGGAACCCAACAGAAGTAATGGGAGTCCAAGGAAACCATAACTAATCAACTAAGTGATTTGAGAGTAAACACTGACCAGTAAATTAAGGAAGCAAAGAAGTTCATAGAAGATCTAAAACAAAGCTCCAACAAAGAATTGAAGTGATCAAAACCGACAAATTAGAAAGAAAAGAAATAAAAAACAGTAGAAAGTCTTGACAGTAGGTTACACCATGTAGAAGATCGAATCTCGGGGATTGAAGACAGCCTAGGTATTATAGAGAAAGAACGTACAAACATCAAGACAAATCCAAGAAATATGACAGATCTATTCAACATTTAGAAGACACCATCAGAAGGCCTAACCTGAGGTTAATGGGTATAGTGGAGCACGTAGAGAGAGAAGTTAATGTTCTAGGAAATTTGCTTAACAGGATCCTAGCAGAGAACTTCCCAAACATGCAAAACGATAGGCCTATTCAGATACAAGAAGCTTTTGGAACTACAACTAGACCAGACCAGAACAGGACATCCCACCATCACATTATAATCCACACAGGATCAATTCAGAACAAGGAAAAGATCCTTAAAGCTGTCAAGGAGGAAAGATCAATCACCTATAACTGGAAACCAATTAGAATCACCTCAGATTTCTCAGCAGAGACAACTAAAGCAAGGAGAGACCGGGATAAGGTATGCCATGCCCTAAAGACAAACAACTATAAACCAAGAATACTGTACACAGCTAAACTCTCCTTCATAACTGAAGGTCAAATATAAACCTTCCATAGCAAAGAAAAATTGAAACAATATATCTCTGCCAAACTAGTCCAACAAAAGACTCTTGAATATATCCTACACATAGCAAACCAACAAGACCACAATAAAGGCCAAGAAACTGCACCCAAACTAAAAATCCAAGAACCATAGTAAGAACCCAGTTGCCACAAACCCAAGAAGGTGGATAAAATGTCAGGAACTCCCAAATCCCTCTCAGTCCTATCTCTCAACATTAATGGAATGAACTCTCCAATTAAGCAACATAGACTGCCTAGTTGGATTATAAAGCAAGATCCTTATATCTGTTGCCTTCAGGAGTCACATTTTACCCATAAAAACAAAGACATTTTGAATGTGAAATGCTGGAACAAAATCTAACAAGCAAACGGCCCCCATAAACAGGCAGGTGTTGCAAGCCTCATATCAGATAAAATAGACTTCAAATTAAAATCAATGAGAAGAGATAAGGAAGCTTGATATATACTAATTAAGGGATCCCTCCTTCAGGAGGATATTACAATTCTAAGTATCTATTTTCCAAACAACAGAGCACCCAAATTTATCCAAGAAAAACTACTTTCCCTCAAATCCCACATAGATACAATGACATTGATTGTTGGGAACTTGACAAACCACTCTCCCCACTAGATAGATGAACTCGGCAAAAATTCAACTGAGAAACCGCAGATCTAAACAACTGCATAGATCAACAAGATTTCACAGACATCTACCGAATATTTCACTCAGCAGCATCAGAATACACGTTCTTCTCATCAGCACATGGAACAAAAATAGACCACTTTTTAGGTCACAAAGCAAACTTGTCCATATTCAGAAACATTCAAGTTATACCTTGCAGTCTCTCAGACCACAAGGGAATAAAATTAGAACTCAAAACCAAAAGCCACCAAAGAAAGTCCTGTAACTTATGGAGGCTGAACAACACACTGCTGACTCATGAGTGGCTGTTGGAAGAAATTAGAAAGGAAATTCAAATGTTCATGTTATTCAACAAAAAAGAACACACATATTACCAGATCCTCTGGGACACAGTAAAGGCAGTACTCAGAGGCAAGTTTATAGCTCTAAGATGCTATATCAACAAATTGGAGAGATCTGAAACCAACAATTTAACAAGACATCTGAGCCTCCTTGAAAAAGAGCAGCAAGATAAACCCCAATCCAGTAGATGGAAAGAAATTATTAAAATTAAATCAGAAATAAATGAATTAGAATCCAAAAAAACATGGAAAGAATCAACAAAACAAAGAGTGGGTTATTCGAAAAAATTAAAAAAATTGATAGCCCCTTAGCAAATCTTATCAGAAAAACGAAGAGAATACATCCAAATAAATAAACTCAGATGAGAATGGTAACATCACCACAGAAACAACCAAGATTCAGAACATTAAAAGGGAATAATCCTCAAAATTTTATGCTAATATGTTTGAGAACTTGGCAGAGACACAACTTTTCCTACCAAATATTGACATGTTGAAACTGAACCAAGATGAGTTAAACCATCTGAACAGGCCCATTTCAAGCATTGAAATAGAAAGAGCAATAAGAGACCCCATCTATGAAAAGTCCAAGACTAGATGGTTTTAGAGTGGAATTCTACAAGTCCTTCAAAGCAGAGCTCACACAATTAATACTTCAGCTCTACAATGAAATTTGAAGAGAAAGTTCACTACCGAGCTCATTCTATGAAGCCATCATAACTCTCATCCCAAAACCAAGCAGGGACTCATCAAAGAAAGAGTACTATAGACCCATTTCTTTGAAGAACATTGATGCTAAACTTTTCAACAAAATTTTGGCCAATCGATTTCAACAATTTATCCAAAAAATCATGCAACATGATCAAACAGGATTCATTTCAGGAATGCAAAGCTGGCTCAATATACACAAATCAATTAATATAATTCATAACATCAACTGAAGCTAGGATAAGAACTGCATGGTTATCTCAATAGATGCAGAAAAAGCATTTGACAAGATCCAAAACCCCTTTATAATGAAGGTTCTGAAAAAATTAGGAACATTCCTCAATACAATAAAGGCTGTATATGACAAAGCTACAGCCAGCATTAAACTTAATGGTGAAAAACTGAAGCCATTCCCTCTTACCTCAGGAATGAGACAAGGATATTCACTCTCTCCACTTCTCTTCCATGTAGTTTTAGAATGCCTAGCTACAGCCATAAGACAAGATACAAACATAAAGGGGATCCAAATAGGGAATGAAAAAGTAAAACTCTACCTCTTTGCAGATGATATTGTACTTAAAGAATCTCACAGCCTCCACTCCCAAATTTCTCAAGTTGATTCAAAACTTTGGCAAAGTAGCACGGTATAAAATTAACCCTCAAAAATCAATGGCTTTTCTGTTTACCAACAATGAGAAAAGTGTGGCTGAAATTAGGAAAGCAACTCCATTCATAATAGGCCTCCAAAAAAATAACTTGGAATTAAATCAACCAAAAAGTGAAGGACCTCTATGATTAAAAATGTAAAAACCTGAAAAAGGAAATCAAAACAGAACTTAGAAAGTGGCAAAAACTCCCATGATCTTGGATTGGAAAGATCAACATCGTGAAAATGGCAATACTTCCAAAGACTATCTTCAAATTCAATGCGATATTTATCAATATTCCAACCTCCTTCTTCAAGAAAATAGAAGCTGCAATCGAAAATTTCATATGAAACAATAAAAGACGCCAAATAACGAAAATGATCCCTAACAGAAATCACAGGGCTACAGGAATGTCAATACCAAATTTCAAACTCTACTACAAAGCCATAATAATCAAAACAGCTTGGAACTGGCACAAGAACAGACCTCAGGACCAATGGAATAGAATTGAAAACCCAGAAATGAACCTATAGACCTATAGCCATCTAATTTTCGATAAGGGAGCTAAAATATAGAATGGACGAAAGACAGCCTTTTCTGTAAATGGTGCTGTCAAAATTGGTTAACTACTTGAAGAGAACTAAGGGTAGGTCCTTAGATATCACTCTGCACCAGAATCAACTTCAAATGGATCAAAGACCTTGGAGTCAAAGCAGACATTCTGAAAACATTACAGAATGGAATAGGATAAATCCTAGTTCTCCTTGGCAGAGGCCTAAATTTTCTTAATAGAGACCCAGAAACACAACAAATCAAAGAAAGGTTGGACAAATGGGATTGCATGAAATTGTAATGCTTGTGCATGGCAAAGGACATAGCTAGCAACATCAATCGAAAGCCCACTGATTGGGAGAAGATCTTCACTAGCCATACAACAGACAAGGGTCTCATATCTAAAATATATCTGCAATTCAAAAAAATTAAATCCCCCAAGAACAAATCTTCAAAGAAACAACGGCCCAATAAGTAAGTGGGCTAAAGAAAAGGAGAAACTTCTCTGAAAAGGAAAGAAGCATGGCCAATAGACACATGAAGAAATGCTCAACCTCCCTAGCCATAAAAGAAATGCAAATCAAAACAACATTGAGATACGACCTCACCCCAGTTAGAATGGCGATAATCAAGAACTCTAATAGCAACAGATGCTGGAGGTGATGTGGAAAGAAGGGAATCTTACTGCATTGTTTGTGGGAGTGTAAATTTGTTCAACCACTTTCGAAAACAATATGGAGATTCCTCCAAAGGCTCCACATAGAGCTCCCCTATGACCCAACAATCCCACTTTTGGGCATTTACTCAAATGACCCCAAACAAGACCACACTAAGGCTACCAGCACGACTAAGTTTATTGAAGCATTATTTACCTTAGCAAAGACATGGAACCAACCCAGATGACCCTCAAGTGATGAATGGATCAAGAAAATATGGTATATATGCACAATGGAATTGTATGCCTCCATCAGAAAGAATGGCATTGCCCCATTTGTTAGGAAATGGAAAGACTTGGAAAAAATTATTTTATGTGAAGTAAGCCAGGCCCAAAGAAACATACGTCCCATGGTTTCCCTTATTTGCAATAACTAGTATATGTCTGAGTCAATCAGAAATGATCAGATAAATTGATGTTAGGAAAATAAACCCTAAGATATGTATTCAAATGTTATTTTTTTGTTTAATGCGATTGTTCCTAAAGTATATATAAGATTTTTGTTGCTTTCTATGTCCCTCCCCCACAATATAACCCCTGCTTTCATTGTATTTGATGTTGGTATATTTTGTGGAGGGGAAGGAAAAAACAAATCATTTAAATAGGGTTACAGGTGGACCCATTGAAACAATGAGTGGTACAAGTTATTATGTTGAAAAACTAACTTTAAACTTTTATGATGGGAGAAGAGGGGGAGGAAGATTGGCTGGGGGGCGCGGGGAGGATGGAAAGGGATAGGAATGGGAAACAAAGGTGGAGGCTACAATGCTTGAAAAGGAATGTACTTATCTTTCACATGTAATTGTAACCCCTCTGTACAGTATTTTCACATTTAAAAAAAGAAATGATTAAAATTGGACAAAAGTTCGGAATAGACCTGTTTTCCAAATAGCCATAAAAGCCGCCAGTGGGTTTACAAATTCGTGTTTAATACAACTTCTATGTTGGCTTAATGCGTTTGGAACAAAATTCATTAGAGAACTGCAATTCAAAATTACTATGATACTACTTCATAACTATTATAACACGTATCCAAAAAATCAAAGGAACCTGGTGTTGTGGTAAAGGCTTGTAATTCCAAGCATTTAGCAGGTTGGAGTAATAGGATTTTATTCTAAGGCCAGTCTGGGGTACTGCACATAGTAAAAACCTGCCCTTAAAAAAAAACAAAGGTAATAATGTTGGTGAGAATGTGGATAAAAGAAATTTTCTAGGGCTGGGAAGGTGGCTCAGTGGTAGAGCGCTTGTCTTGTATGTCTGAGGCCCTGGGTTTGATTCCTCAGCACCACATAAGCAAAAAGAAGAAATTTTTACACTCTAAGTCAAAATACAGGTTAATATTCTTGTTGTAGAAAGTAGTATGCAGTTTCTAGAGAAATGTAAAGTTGAAATATCATCTGACCCACCGATCATGTGTTTATTTCTCTTTGGGTAACTGATAAATATCTGTAGTTCATTGTTATTCACATTATTCACAACAACGGCCAAGATATAAATCGAAGTTAAGGGTTCAACTACAGACTAATAAAGCACTGTGTTCCATGCACAATATATTTTTGTTTCATCTTTAATATAGCAAGAGTCTTCTCCCAGTAGCCATAATTTACAATAACCTCAAAGATGTATTCTAAATGAAGAAAATGTCTTCTGATCTTTTTAAAACCACACACACACACACACACACACACACACACACACACACACACACACAGAGACACCAACATCAAAGATTTAGAGAGAAATGATTTTTTTTGTTCCCAAGAATTTTATTTTTTTTATTGTGAAAATACTGTACAGAGAGGTTACAATTACATGGGCAACATAATGAGTACATTTCTTGTAGTGCCCACGTTGCTGGACCCCCACCAAGAAGACCAACAAGAGTCAGACGTTCTGAAATGCAAAAGCAAGGTTTTATTTAGACAGGCTGCAGCTTGGGCCTCGTCCTACACTCCTACACAGTGGAGCCAAGAGGAGAGCCCTGAGCTAAATAAAGATTTGCAGGGTTTGTAAAGGCAAACAACCAGGTGTTTGGATGACCACTACTCTTGCTCTGCTAGCTGAGATAACCAAGCATCAAATGGTCACTGACTCAAAAAATGGAGTTACTTTAACCTTCCTCCCCACTTGACTTATGGTCCTGAGACACAATATTGTGGCTCCGGCCAAAAACTACACTCCAACAGCTCTCGATCTTGACTAGTCCCTCTATGACCATAGCCATGTTGTCTTTTGCTATTCCTGAACGGTCAACGTGAAAACAACACTCTTCTCTTAGGGCAGCACAAAGTTCCCCTTGTTGTACTGAGCGGCTCCCAGGAGTTATGCAAATGATAATTGAAACAATACCAATAACAATCAGTCCATTTTTCTTTTTTTGAGTTATATATGGAGTGGTTGGGTAGGATGCTTAGAGACTTCCCATGTTTCCCCATGGTCATCCAGGGCAAGGGGGTCAGCTGGTCTTTCATGGGTGCAGTGGATCCAAGCAGCAATGCTGTCCACCTTAAGGGCAGTGGGTGTAGCCAGAGGTACTATGTAAGGTCCCTTCCACCGTGGTTCCAAAAATCTCAAATTGTACCTTCGAACAAACACACATTCCCCTGGTTTAAACAAATGGGGGGTAGGAATAGAAGCAGAATCATATAATGCTCTAAGCTGGGGCCACCCACTTTTGTGGACAAGCTATAGATAGTCAAGTTTACATAGAAATTCAGTGTCACTCAAATGAGCAAGCAATCCAGTCTGAAGGCTAGGGATAATGGGTGGAGGATGTCCATACATTATTTCAAAAGGAGTACAGCCAAGGTGATAGGGTGAATTTCTTACTCTAAACAGGTCAAAAAGAAGGAGTGATACCCAGTCTGTGCCAGTCTCCAAAGCCAATTTAGTTAAGGTCTCTTTTAGAGTCTGATTCATTCTTTCTACCTAGCCTGAACTCTGGAGTCTATAAGCAAGGTGCAATTTCCAATCCGTCCCCAGTGCCACAGCTATTCCCTGACTTAATTTTGAGACCAAGGCCGGTCAATTTTCCGACCTGATGGTGGATGGGAAGCCATAGATAGGTAGGATTTCTTCCAGGATCTTCTTAGCAACGAAGTTCGTGGTCTCATGCTTTGTTGGGTAGGCTTCAACCCAACTAGCAAATATTTATATCCAACTTTTCCGCTTTAAATTTCTGTGAAGTCTAATTCCCAATACACATCTGGCCTATCTCCACGGAGACAAGCTCCTTTTGTAACCGGTTGATTGGGGGCATTAGTGAGCTGACAGGCTTTACAATTTTTAACAATGTTCTCAATGAGTTGATTTCCTTGCTTAATTTTTACTTCTGAGTGTTGGAGCAAGTCCTGCATTCTTCGGGTTCCCATGTGAGAGGCCTGATGGATTCTCTTAAGAATCCCCTTGCCCAATCTTTGTGACAAGGTAAGTTTCCCCTCACCAGTTTTCCACCAGTCTTTATTTTCTTCTCTGCCTGGGGGATTATAGGCCATGGGAATTTTTTATCCACTCCAAGTCTTCTTGGGAGTACTGAGACTCAGGAGGCAAAGCTCGAGGCCCTGCGTCTACTAGAGTAAGTACTTCCCCTCTGGGATGGAGGGCCACCTCCTTAGCTGCCTGATTGTACAAGTTATTTCCTTTGGTTGTTGAATCAGTTCCCTTTTGATGGCCAAGGCAGTGCATAATGGCAATATTTTCTGGTTCCCATAAGGCCTGGACAAGGCTTAAAATTTCTTGTTTGTTTTTAATAGCCTTTCCCTCAGCTGTCAGCAGCCCCCTCTCTTGGTAAATGGCTCCCTGGACATGCATGGTAGCAAAAGCGTACCAATTGTCGGTGTAAGTGTTTAATCCCTTCCCTTTTCCCATCCACAGGGCTTTTGTTAGTACCACTAGTTTTTCTCTTTGGGCAGATGTTCCCTAGGGGAGTGCTTCAGCCTACACTATCTCAGTGTCCATGGTGACTGCTGTGCCCGCGTACCTTTATCCATCTCGAATGAAACTGCTGCCATCTGTGAACCAGCTATGCACGGCATGTGATAGTGACAAGTCCAACAAGTCTGGCCTCTTTTCCTTGGCCTAGTCTTTCTTTTCATGCTCAATTTCACGTTCTTTGCCCTTCCTTTCCTTTCTTTGCTCCTCTGTCTCTCTCTTACTGTAAACCTTTTCCACCATGGCTATTAGATCCCTAATAGACTTTTCACCAAGTCTTTCTAGAGCCTGCAACTTTTGCTTTATGTCTGGTGCAGATTGATTTATATGGGAAAACATAATCATCTGAGCTGACTCCTGGGTCTCAGGATCATACGGGGTATATTGACTAAAAGCTTCCATAAGCTGCTCAAGATACACTGCCGGACTTTCACTTCCTCTCTATTTAACATCATAGACTCTGGCTGTATTAGTAGGTCGGTGAGCTGCCACCTTGAGACTTACCAACAGAGCCTGGTGATAGATGAGGAGTCGCTCCCTACCTTCAACCATATCGTAGTCCCATGTTGGTCAGATCTCAGGAAAATAAGCAGCGATCATGGCAGGATCTGTGATGGGCGCTCCTGTGTGGCCAGGGATATGTTTCCGGGCAACCTCTCAGATACCGTCTCTCTCTTCGGTGGTAAAAAGGACCTGTAAAAGCTGACTACAATCATCTCAAGTGGGCTGATGAGTAAAGAGAATGGCTTCAAGCAAACGAATTAAATCCTGGGGTTTCTCAGAAAAGGGGGCATTTTGGGTACGCCAATTGTATAGATCACTGGTAGAAAATGGCCAATATTAGAATTGCTGTTGACCATTCGCATCCACAGGACCTACTGTGCTTAAGGGAAAAACAGCTGCATTAGAAGCGGGAGAGGGGCTGATCCCATGGCTTCCTCTAGTGACTGGCCGCTCAGAAACTTTAAGGGCAGGTGCCGAGGGTTCGGCTGCTGGTTCTATAGCTACCTCCTCCTCTTGATCATTCTCAGGCTCTGCAAAAGGCACCTGGGAAGCTGAGTATGGGGTAGGAAATATTTTTTCCACGTTATCTCCCTGAAAAACTGGGGGGTACAATATCTTTTCCTCTTTCTTAGTTTTTTCCTTTTGTAAGTCTAGGTGGTTAGATGGAGTGTTACCCGTGATTTCCAGTCCCATTAGTGGTACAGTCCAGAAAACAATAAACAGTACAAACAAAACACACAGGCCTGACAGTTATAAAAAAAGAAAAGGTTACGAAGTGGAGATCTCCTGAATTGGTCCGCTGACCCCTGTAATAGGGAAGCAGAAGGAACAGACCCACAGTGTGTGAGTTGGGCCTAGGTTAGGAGGCCCTCTTTCTCAGTTCTGGCCCAACATCAAACCAACCCATGCACCACAATTCTCACGGCAGGGTTCCAAGGACCATCTCCCTCACAAGAGGATCTGGGATATCTCCCAGTTCCTCCAGGGTTGTCATGCAAGCGCGTCCGCTATGACAATCCTTTACACAATACGAATTGGAGCGGCTGTCCTCACAAACAAAAATGAAAGTAAACCAGACAAAGAGAGGAACGACAGGACAAGACAAATTTGACAGCACTGTTTTACCTTCGGAGTCTGAGGTCTCGTGGGTCTCTTGAGGAATACTGGATGAGCCCTCACTAACATGTAGTGACCATTTTGCAGGACCCCCACAAAGAAGACCAACTAGAGTCAGATGTTCCGAAATGCAAAAGCAAGGTTTTATTTAGACGGGCTGCAGCTCAGGCCTCATCCTACACTCCCACACAGTGGACCCTAGGAGGAGAGCCCTGAGCTAAAGATTTGCAGGGCTTATAAAGGCAAACAACCAGGTATTTGGATTACCACCACGTGTTGCTCTGCTAGCTGAGATAAACAAGAAAGAAATGGTCACTGCCTCAAAAATGGAGTTACTTTAACCCTTCCTTCTTATCAAGCATTGTAGCCTCCACCTTTGTTAACCATTCCCATTCCTTCCCATCCTCCCCCCCACCCAATCCTCCTCCTCCCCCAAAGTTGTAAATTTCATTTTCAACACAACGACTTGTATATCTCATTGTTGCAATGGGTCCACCTGTAACCCTATTTAAATGATTTGTTTTTTCCCTTACCCTCCACAAATTATACCAACATCAAATACCATGAAAGCTGGGGTTATACCATGGGGAAGGGACATACAAAGCAACAAAAAAAATCTTATAAATACTTTAGATACAATTGCATGAAAGAAATAAAACATTTGAATACACAGCTTAGGGTTCATTTCCCTAACATGAACTTATCTGACCTTTTCTGCTTGACTCAGACATATACTAATTATTGCAAATAAAGGAAACCATGGGTCCTATGTTTCTTTGGGGCTGGCTTACTTCACTTAAAAAATTTTTTTCCAAGACTTTCCACTTCCTAACAAATGGGGCAATGTCATTCTCTCTGATGGAGGCATAGAATTCTATTGTGTATGTATACCACATTTACTTGATCCATTCATCACTTGCGGGGCATCTGGGATGGTTCCATATCTTAGCTATGGTAAATAATGCTGCAATAAACATAGTCGTGCTGGTAGCTTTAGTGTGGTCTTGTTTGTGATCATTTGGGTAGATACCCAAAAATGGGACTGCTGAGTGATAGGGGAGCTCTTTGTTGAGTCTTTGGAGGAACCTCCATACTACTTTCCAAAGTGGTTGAACAAGTTTACACTCCCAATGCAGTAAGGTTCCCTTCTGTCCACATCCCTTCCAGCATCTGTTGTTACTAGAGTTCTTCATTATAGCCATTCTAACTGGAGTGAGGTAGTATCTCATAGTTGTTTTGATTTGCATTTCTTTTATGGCTAGGGAGGTTGAGCATTTCTTTCTGTGTCTATTGACCCTGCTTCTTTCCTCTTCAGAGAAGTTTCTCTTTGTCTTTAGCCCACTTACTTATTGGGCAGTTGTTTCTTTGAAGATTTGTTTTTGAGGTATTTAATTTTTTGAGTTCCAGGCATATTTTAGATATGAGACACTTCTCCGTTGTATGTCTAGTCATCAATAAAGGAGCTAAAAAACATAGAATGGAAGAAAGACAGCCTCTTCAGAAAATGGTGCTGGCAAAATTGGTTAAGTACTTGTAGAAAACTAAAGTTAGATCCTTAGATATCACTCTACACCAGAATCAACTCCAAATGCTTCAAAGACCTCTGAGTCAAAGCAGACACTCTAAAAACATTACAAGATGGAATAGGAGAAACCCTGGGTCTCCTTGGAATAGGCCAGATTTTCTTAATAGAGACCCAGAAACACAACAAATCAAAGAAAGGTTGGACAAATGGGATGGCATGAAATTGCAGAGCTTCTGCATGGCAAAGGACATAGCTAGCAAGGTCAATAGAAAGCCCACAGATGGGGAGAACATCTTCACTAGAATGAATTTTTTTAAAAAGTAAAGCGAAGTGGAATTCCTGGGGCATTTAGGTCACAATGTATAAGATAGTAGATATACTGGATGATCAAGTATAAAGTTGTAATGTACAACATGAGGATACAGGGGGCAACACTGGCGTTACAGAGGAATGAAGATAAGTAAATAGGAGTTCTTCTTCCTAATAGGGATTGCTCTTTTAGTTGTTCTTCCTTCAGTAATGGATAAGCTGAACATAATTCTTTAAGTATATCTGCCTTTTGCCCCATTTGTCCAGGAATGGAAAGACTTGGAAAAAATTATATTAAGTGAAGTAAGCCAGGTGCAAAGAAACATACGTCCCATGGCTTCCCTTATGTACAATAACTAGTATATGTCTGAGACAAGAAATAACAGTCAAATAAGTTGATGTTAGGTGAAATGAAACTCAAGATAAGGACTCTTTTTTTTTCTTTCTTGCTATCGTTTCTAACATTTTTATAAGTTATTTCTTTGTTGCTTTGTGTGTCCCTCCCACACGGTATAACCCATGTTTTCACTATATTTGATGTAGGTATAATTTGTGGAAGTGAAGCAAAAAAACAAATTGTTTAAATAGGTGGACTCATTGCAACAATGAGATGTACAGGACTTTAAGTCAAAAATCGAACTTTACAACTTTTGCACTAGAATTGGAGGGAGGGATAGGAATTGATGGTTAGGGGAAACAAAGGTGGAGGCAACAATGTTTGATAAGAAATGTACTCATTACCTTGCCATGTAATGGTAACTCCTCCATACGGTATTTTCACAATAAAAAATTATTAAGAAGATACACTATATTAAACCTTATACAGTGGCTACAAACTTCATTTTAATGGTTAAATAAATGTTAGCCCTCCTCAAAAAAAGAAAGAATAACAAACAATATAGTAATAATGTTGTATGTTCAACATAGAACAAAATTTCAAATTGAAATACATGAGATTTTCCTTGATGTAAGCTAATTATTACAAATAAGGACAACCTGGGGACCTATGTTCCTTTAAGTCTGGCTTACTTCACTTAGTATGATGTTTTTTCAAGATCTTTCAATTCCTTATGGATGAGGTGGTATCATTGTTTCTGATGAAAGCATAGTATTCCATGTATGTGTATGTTTGTATGTCTTTGTGTGTGTGTCACATTTTCTATATCTATTCATCTACTGAGGGGCATCTGGCTTAATTCCATACCTTAGCTATGGTAAATAATACTGTAAAAAACATAATTGTGCTGGTAGCTTCAGTGTGGCCTTGTTTGTGGTCACATGGTTAAATGCCCAGAAGTGGGTTTACTGAGTAATAGGGGAGCATTATTGTGCAGATCAAGGATAATCTTAGTAGATGTGCAGAATAACTCAATAGCTATGTACATATGACCATAAAAGGTGATTCCAAGTGAAATGAACTCCAAGACATGTTCTTTGTTGTTGTTGTTCTTAATGTACTATGTACTTTTCATCCTTTTGCGTTTTCCCCACATATGGTTTATCCCCTGTAGTCACTGTATTTGATTTTGATACCCAGGTTATCACAACTAGGGAACTAGGGAAGGATAAGAGAAAAAAACAAAATGGTGAGACAAAGGACAAAGGGGGAACCTATGCAAAAGTGAAAATCATGAGACAATATGTTAGAAATAATCTTGGAGGGGATGTTGGGAGGGAGGAGGGAGAAAAATGGGGGAAAGTTAAAAAGTTATAAAAGAAATGAATTCATTACCTTACTTATGTAACTACAACCCCTCTGTACATTACCTTGACAAAAAAAATTTAAATAAAAAATGAAATAAAATACTTGAGAGCAGCAATACAGGAGATGGGAGTGTGGGAAATATAATAGTATACAAAGAAGAGTAGAACAGCTGTTGGGAGCAGTAGTTTGACTTTAACATAGGAAGTAATAAACTACCATACAGATTTTCAGCCTCATGTCAGTCACTAAAAAGGGAAATCAAAATGCACAATCAGCAAACCAATAGAGATAAAATAGAAAACTAAACAACTAAGGTGAAGAGATGACATGGACCAAGAATAAGAAATGACACAATTAGAAAACAGATAACAAGCTGGTAAGTTTAAAAATTACTACCCACAATTCTATTAAAAGTTTTTTTTACATCAGGGCTGGGAAGGTGACTCAGTGAAGAGCGCTTGCCTTGCATGCATGAGGCCCTGGGTTTGATTCCTCAGCAAGACATAAGAAAAAAGAAAAAAGCCAGAAATGGTGCTGCAGCTCAAGTGGTAGAGCACTAGCCTTGAGCTGAAGAGCTGAGGGACAGCGCCCATTCCCAGAGTTCAGGCCCCACGACTGGACCCCCCCCCCCAAAAAAAAGGTTTTTACATCACAATTTGTTAGAACTATAATTCAAATCACAGTTTAATAGTAGATCATTTTAATAGTAGATAATTTTAATAACAGGTTACTTATTCCTGATTTCTTAATATTAAATGTTTAATATATAATTTAAATTTAATATATAAATTAAATTTAAATTTAATATATAATTTTAAATTTAGAAAAGAAGAAATTGAAACTAATTTTAATAATACATTTCATGAATTGTAAAATTGACAAACAGAATTTAAAAAATAATATATCATTACTGTTTCATTTATGTGAATTAATGGAATAATTCAAAGTGTATTCTACACTTAGCACTCATCTTGACATCAAATAATAAATTATTGCACATGACTCTTGGTATTAGGTGCAAGGATTCAGCACTGTGGTAAAATTCACACCACACAGTACATGAGGGTATGACTCCTCTCATCTAGCGTAAATTGTGGAAATTTGATTTCTTCATGCATGTTAAATTCCTTTCTAGGTGATATCTACACAGTTATATGCAATTAGATACACGAGTAGCATTTCAGATGATTCTTAAAAGTCATATTCATTGATTAAATTTTTATTATTTTGTACCAAATAAATATTTATAGAGAGACTGAATTTTTGAGTAGATGATGGTGTATATGTGCCAGATTACACATCTTGAGGTTCATTTTATATTCCTGACATTGTTTATACTGTTGGATTTAATATTCCATAAGGGGATAAGTGTATTATATTGGATATATGAAAGTAAATTAAATGTTTATTCCATTAATCTTTTGCCACTTGTCTAATTGCAATATAAATTATCCATGTGTTTGAAGTAATGAAAATAACAACAGATATAAGCCAGATAAATCAGTCTGTAGTAGACAAGTATTTTCACCTTTATTTTGATAATTGGTCCTCTTTTACACTACAGAATATTCTTGGAAAAATGTGCTCCAGGATGGCAAAAACTGCAGAATATTATGTTTTGATCTATCGTAAGACAAGGAAGGAAGGCCAACCTTCCACAAGAAAAGTCTGCTCCCAGTGAGGTGATCTGTTTTATGGTGGTCACTTGGAAATGAACCTTTTTCACAGTCAACCTTGAAAAGCCATATTGATAGACCATTTCTGTAAGTGGTTACAGATGCTCATTGATGGCTTTGCAAGGATCCAGATTGCCTCATTTTGAGACAACTGAAACAAGAATTTAGTCAGTTGTTTTTGTATCTTTAGGAAAAAAGCCATTGACTCTAGGCCAGGGGATCACTGGGGCCCAGAGAATCTACTACCTTGAATAGTAATCCTAGATCTCTAAAAAACACACAAACAAACAGAAAACTCCAGTAAGTACAGCCAGTCAGGGCTGCTATCACAGCCTACATGAAGTCAGGCAAAAAACAGAAGCTGAGAGTCATTTAGCTAATAACTAATATATTTTTTATGAGGCAGACTGAAATGAGATTCCCGAGAGAGGTTCAGAAAGACTGATCAGAGAGACCAAAATTGATCACACAAAGATTGGATAATAGAATTCCTTGTAGAACAAATAAATCATAGAACACTTGAGCATGTAAGAACAAGACATAAGACCAATTCCAGAAATACACATTTTCTTAGAGATCAGCTTAATGAATTATCAATGGAAATCTTTGAATTCTTAAATATTTGACCACATGTGGGAGAAGGCCAATAGCTGAAGAGAAAGAAAATGTCATCACTCTGTTAGGAGGTCCAATATCACATTAGGAAGTAATCAAACACAGATTTGTGATAAAAAGAGAAAACAATTATTCCAAATGAGGGTTTTATTTGTTTTGATGTAACAGTTCTTGATTTACATGCTAGCAATTAACATACAATTGATCCAGTCCCACAGCTGAATTGATATTGACTGCAGTGTTCCCACATGAAGGAAAAGAGAAAATTTACAAATGTCTGATGAAATGAGTTGAGGGTGCCGTGTTCTAATAGTGATATCTGATATTTAGACACAGGTGAAGAGGTGGATTTTCTTTTATAAAAATCCCCCATTTTTAGCCTGGTACCAGAGGCTCATAGTTGTAATCCTAGCTACTCAGGAAGCTGAGATCTGAGGACTGCCGTTCAAAGCCAGCCTGGGCAGGAAAGCCCCTGATCCTCCTATCTCCAATTAACCACCAGAAAACCAGAACAGGTCCTGTGGCTCAAGAGATAGAGCCCTTACCTTGAGTTGAAGAGCTCAGGGCCAGTGCCCAAGCCCAGACATCAAGCTCCTCAACCAACAACAACAACAAAATATTCTCCCTTTTCTTGGACTGCTTACAGCTTTTCCTAACATTCAATAAATAAGCCATTTTAAAACCGACTACATTTAAGTCCTATCGTAGCTGTTGCAAATAGAATGATTTGGAATCTTATGTCAAAAGACTCATATTTGGGGAAACAAATACCAGCAATGTAACTTTTTTCCAATCTTGAACTCTGGGCCTGGGTCGTGAACATGGTTATGCTGGTAGTTTTAATGTGAACTTCTTTGTTATTTTTTGAAATACTGACTCTGAGTGGAATTACTGGGTAATAGGGAGATCTATGTTTAGTCTTTTGAGGAAAGTTCATACTGCATTCCAGAGTGGTTGAACAAGTTCAATTTCCTACCAACAGTGTAATAGAGTTCCCATTTGGCTACATCCACCTCAGCATTTGCTATTGTCAATTTTCTTGATAATGGCCCTCCTAACTGGGACGAGGTAGACTCTGTCTTCTTATTGTAGATTTCTAGGCACCTTCTAGCTACCATAAATGAATGAATCCATGAAACCTATATTGCTCTGAGTGTGCATTCCTTTCTCTTAGTATAATTTCCCCAAGCCTTTCATTTTCCTTAAGACTAGTGAAAAGTCATCCCTTCTGATGGGTGAATAGAAATCCATTGTGTGTGTGTGTATGTGTGTGTGTGTGTGTGTGTGTGTGTGTGTGTGTGTGCGTGTGTGTGTGTGTGTGTGTGTGTAAAATGACTATAGGACCATGAGTTCATTTCTAAGCCTTCTGTTTCATCTGTAATTTTGTAATTTCATATTAAATTTGGATTGCTTTCCCTACTACATTGAAGAATATTGTTGGGATTTTGCTGGGTATTGCATTGTCAATTGTTTGGGGGTAATATTGCAGTTTTCACAATGTTAATTCTTCCAATCAGGAGCATTGAAAGACTTTCCATTTCCTTGAATCTCCTTCAATTACCCATTTTAGAGTTTTAACGTTTTTACAGTAGAGGTCCTTCTCATTTTTAGTTAAATTAATTAATTCCTAGTTTCGTTGTTGTTTTGTTCTGTTTAGATTTGATTTGATTTTGAGCTAATATATATGAGGTTGTTTTTTGGATTCCAGCCTGGATCTTCCCATTGTTGGTAACACAGAACAACTACTGATTCTTGTGGGTTTTATACCCTGCTACGTTGTTGAAGGTTAGCATCACCTTTACTAATTTGAGGGAGGAAGTTCTAGGGTCCTTTAAATACAGGATCATTTCATCTGTAAAAAGGGATACTTTTCCTTCTTCCCTATTTGGATCCCCATTATGTTTTTCTCTTCCCTATTGCTCTTGCTAGGAACTCCACTACCATATTGAACATTAGTAGAGAGAGTGGACATCCTTTTATCATTCCTGATTTTAATGTCTTCATGCTTCCACCATTAGGTACATGTTTATTATCACTTTGTCATATACATACTCTGTATTATATTGAGGAATGTTCCATGCATTCCTAGCTTCTCAGTCCTTTAATCATAAAGGGGTATTGGAGTTTGTTAAAAGCTATTTTTACATCTATGTATATATGATAATGTGGTTCTTGTCCCTGCTTCTGCTGATGGTTTATGATATGTTTATTGACAAGTATATTGGATCCAATTGGATCCTAGAATGAATACTGTTTGATTATAGTATACGATTTTTTTGTTAGTTGCTGAAATTGGTTGGTGAGAATTTTATTGAGAAGTTCTGTATCAATGCATATCAAGAGTTCAGTTCATAGTTCTCTTTCTTTGATGAGTCCCTATCTGATTTGGGGAAGAGTCTAATTCTAGCTTCATAGAATGTGTTTGATAATTTCATTTCCCTTTCTATTCCATTGAAGAGTTAGATCTGAGTATTGCAAGCTCTTTGCAGGCCTTAATTTCATGGTAAATCCATTGAGTCCTAGATTTTTCTGGTATGGGAAATTGTTTATTGACATTTCATTTTCATTACTTCTTATGTATCACTTCCTGTTTCAGTTCGAGTATATGAAAGCATAAATTTCTCTAGAATACTCCAGGTGACTGGCATACAGTTTTCAAAGTACTTTCTTAAAGCGTTCTCAATTTTGCTTATTTATGTTGTGATGTCTAATTTTTTCTCTAATTTCTCTATTTGGGTGAGTTCTCTTATAGTATTTTCAGGGTTTTATTTTATTATGAAGGTGTTAGACAGGAGGGGGGGTTACATTAAAATAAGTAATGAGTACATTACCCCCAACCTTGATATCCCATACCCACAAAGTTATAAAGTTCATTTCTAACATAGTGTCTAGTGTTTATCACTGTTGCTTTGGTTAATCTTTGTCCCACCATTTCTGTGATTTCTCTTCGTTCCCCAAATCAAATTAACTTAGGTATAAGACAAAGGGTACGGAAATCAAAAACAGTGACTACAGGGAATAAACCAAAGGGGGAAAAGTAAATAGAAATAACTAAAAACAGTGCACCATACAATTATCTTGTATCAATTTCTTGGAGCTCATTTCAGTAAGCATCATTTTCTATGGTGATATGCATATAGCTATTGAGCTATTGTGCTCTTTTCTAGGAATATCCTAGATATATTCTAGTTTTTCCAAATGAGTGAAAACATGTAGCCTATGATTTTTTGGGTCTGGTTTTTTTGACTTATTATGTTTTCCAAGTCTTTCCTTTTCCTTACAAATGGGGCAATGTCATTCTTTCTAACAGAACCATAGAAATTTGTTGTGAATGTATATGACGTTTTTTTGACCGATTCATCTACTGAGGGGCATCTGTTTTGGTTTCATATCTTAGCTATGGTAAATAATGCTACATTGGACATAGTTTTGATAGTAGCGTTAGTATGGCTTTGTTTGTGGTCATTTGGGTAAATGCCCAGGAGTGGGATTACTGGATCATAGGGAGCTTTTCTGAGAAACCTGTACACTTCTTTATGGAATATTTGAGCAAGTTTACATTTCCACCAATAGTGTAGTAATGTTCCTTCTTGGCCATATCCCCACCAGCCCAGCATCTGTTATTATTAATTTTCTTCATAATGGTCATTCTAACTGGGGTGAGGTGGAATCTCAATGTTGCTTTGATTTGCATTTCTATGGCCAGAAATGTTGCATATTTCTTCATGTGTCTATTGGCCATTCATATTTCTTCTTCAGAGAGGTCTCTCTTTAAATCTTTAGCCCACTTATTAATAGGGTTGTTGGTTTTTGATTATTTGTTTTTTGGGGGTTAACTTTTGGGGCACTAAATATATTTGAGATATGACGCCATTGTCTGTTGCAGAGCAAGTAACGATCTTCGCCCAATCTGTGGACTTTTTATTTATCTTTCTATCTATATAAATTCTCTTCTTAGTCGGATTTGGTAAGGGTCGGTCAATTCTGTTAATTTATTGACAGAACAAACTCTGTTTTGTTGATCTTTTTATGTTTTATTTTGTCTTTATTTAGCTATTTCTGATTTAATTTTTTTTGGTAGGTCGTAGGGCTTGAACTCTGGTCTTGGGCACTGTCCCTGTGCTCTTCACCTCAAGGCGAGAGCATTACCGTTTGAGCCACAGTGCCACTTCCGGGTTTCTATTGGTTTATTGGAGATAAGAGTCTCACGGACTTTCCTGCCAAGGCTGGATTTGACCCCCGATCCTCAGATCTCAGCCTCCTGAGTAGCTAGGATTACAGGCGTGAGCCACAACCTGTGCGCGTCTCTGCTTTAGTTCTTTTTTTTTTTTTTGTTTCTATCTACTGCTTTGGGTTTGGACTTGTTCCTGTTTTCAAGAAGATTGAGGTATATAATTAAAATACAGACTTGAGATTTCCCCAATTGCTTGATGTAGGCACTCAGAGGTATACATTTTCCTCTATGTATTGCATTTACTGTGTCCCAGAGGAGTTGGTATTTTGTGTGTTCAATTTGTTAATTTTCAGAAACTTTCAGACTTTCATTATAATGTATTCAGTGCCCCACTGGTCATTCAGTAATGTGTTGTTCAGTCTTCATGTATTTGAGAATTTTTTTTTTTTTGCTTTAGCTGTTTAATTCTAAGTTTATTCTGTTGTTGTCTGACATGATTTGGCAAGTCAATTTATTTTTCTTTCATTTTGGATAGAATTTCTATGTAACATAGGATATGTTCTATTTTGAAGACTCTTCCAAGAGCTGCTGAGAAGAATGTTTCTATTGATGCTGAATGTATATTCTGTAGATGTCTGTTAGGGCTAGGCGGTCAATGTAGTTATTTAGGCCTGCAATTTCTTGGTTGAGTTTTTCCTGGATGACCTATCCAAGGATAACAACGATGTGTTGAGATGTGTTTTTAGATTAAGTATTATTTGGTTGATGAAGTGGGGGTGCTCCAGGATTCAGGGCATTGATGTTTAGACTTTTTATATCCTCCTAATGGAGAGTTGCTTTCATCAATATATAATGTCTCTTCCTCCTAATTTTAATTTGAATTCTATTTTATCTTATGTTAGTAATTCTACTGTGGCCTGTTTATGGTGTCCTTTTGCTTGAAATTTTTCCTTCCAGCCTTTCAGTTTGAGTATGTGTTTGTTTTTGTCAATAAAATATGTCTCTTGTAGATACTAGATGTATGCATCTTGTTTTTTGATACTAGTATCTAATCTATGTCTTCTATTTGGAAATTTAAGTGCAATGATATTGAGAGTTAAGACTTTGAAATATTTGATAAGTCCTGCTGTTATGCACCTGTTGTGAGGAGCTGTGCCTCATCTACTCTTAATATATTTACCTTGTTCTCTGGTAGGGAGCATTCTATGTAACCAGTTCCTGTTCTTCTTGATCTTCTCTATGTAGGATATATTTGATTAACTTCTATCGTGCTGATTTGGTGGAGATACATTGTTTCAAGTTTTCTTTTTCATGAATATTTTTATATATCCTTTTAATATAAAGGATAGTTTGGCTTGGGACCGTATTCACGGTTGGTAGTTGTTTGCCTTTAATGTTTGTCATACATCATGCCAGGCTCTCCTTTTTACCATATCAGCTAAGAAATCTGTATTTATTCTGACGCTATATCTTTTATAAATAATCCGTCTTTTGCCAGGTGTTGATTTGATCTTCTGTTGTGATTTCTTTTTCTGGATTTAGGTTTTTGTCTAGACCATTAAGTGTAGGAGAAGAGATCAGTTGTGGTGAGATGTTGTCATGTTAATACTTGTGGTTACAATGACAGTTTGGACTGTCCAGTGGTAAGGTGAATTGAGTCTGTGTTTAGATGTGACTGTCTCTGTTCATGATTTATTTCCCATGTGGCCCTTTGTTTCCACACTGCAGTTGTGCTTTTGAATATGTTGGCCAACACAGTCACAGCAGTCACCTGCTTGGTTGGGTAACTTTTCATAGATTTATGTTTTCTTGTGACGACAGTATAAAATCTGCCTCTGAATTTTATATCTATACATAATTATAGCTGACTTGGTGTGAACCTCTAGAATTGGAGTATCTTCTAGGATTCTCAATATCTGTTTCATTAGAGAGAGCTAGGGTAATTTTCTGTTGTTATTCTGTCATTGTTTTTCCTCTTCCCCAGGTTTATTTATTTATATTTTGGATTTTTTCACATAATTTATGATTTGTGATGGTTGTATCAGATTATTTTTGTTTTTATATTTGTGTTACTTTGAAATAGTGATTTCAGGCTTGTATGAAGATACAGTAATAATACGAAATGTGAAGAGCCTAAGGCTTAAAGAGGTACAATGAAGGCCTAAGTAACTCCATTACAGGCTAGCAACCATCTTGTAAGGTATGAATTATTAAAATAACCATGTGTTTGACCAAGAAATGACACAAAAAGAAAAACAATTCCTGGACAACTGAGACATAAATGATCCTTGGGAAAGCCACAGGAATTTTCTCCAGATGCATTGACCAAACACTGGGTGGCCATGCAGGACACAGTGACCCAGTGGCCAGACAATTCCCATCAATATCACATCCATAATAATATTAGCCAATCACATATGTATAGTGTAGTTTGCTTAAAATGTTAACCAATCTTGTAATTTCTCATGTAAAACTTCCTTAAAGTTGTTTGTTCAATACTATAAAAAAAAAAAAAAAACTGTGCTTATTCTATGCTCGGGGCTTCTTAGCATCACCGGTTACTGAGTGCGTGAAGGATCAACCTCGAGCTTGCAAATAAACGACTCCTTTGTTATTTGCATTGGTCGTGGTCTCTGGTGGTCTTCGGGGGGGTCTCAAGACCAGGTACAACAAATAGGGGCTCATATGCGATCTCCCTCATAAGCTCACCCAGACACCTGATCAGGGAGTAGTAAAGAACAGCCAGTAAGTTTTGTAACTGTGATATTTGTGTAGTTTTCAGGTTGGGTCTTGTAGTTGGCAAGAAATCCTGGCGGACGTGCTATAAGGCAGCCAATGGGACCAGTGGGAGATGTCCCCCAGAAGCCCAGGGAAGGTAAAGTATTCACTAGTGCGGACATTTGGGCCCATCTGTAGTCCTGAACTGTCTGCTTGATAGTTTACAGGGTAGACTGTCCACTAGTGCGGACATTTGGGATGTTTCCTGTCTTTAGTCCGGCAATTTCTGTCTGATAGTCTACCACCCAGTCTATCACCCACATGCTGTTAATGTGTCTTCTCTTAAAATCTGTGTGTCTGTCTGTATTGTGGCTTTCATGGAACATTTCCTCTTTCATATTCATCCTGACACAGATGCCTGGAAACCCTGCTTGCCTCCATGTAAAATTGTTATTCTTTGTTCAGTTTCTTGTCCAACAATAATTACTTTCTCTTTCAGACTCTCTTGTCTTCTGCTTCGAAGGGTGAAATTTGGCTTAGAAAGTTGGCTCACTTGAAGCAAAGCTAGAGTCGGGTAGTCTTTTAACCGATGACACTGCTGAAACATCACCAAGTGTTTCCATCTACCTCTTTGGGATCCTAAACAGGCCAGCGAATCCACACTTTTCTCCTTGGGACACTCTGAGTTGTGGTTTTATCCTAAATCCCCAAAAGCACCAGTTGTTTAATTTTGTGACATTTGTGACATTTCCTCCTTTTTTCTTGTCTTGTGTGTGGATTGATATACGCTGAAATGAGTCAGAACCAAAGTACACCTCTTACCTTTCTGATAGATACTTTTAAAGATGTTAAGGAAAGAGCTAACAATTTAGGTGTTGAAGTTAAAAAAAGAAAAATTACTTACTTTGTGCAAGTCAGAGTGGCCTACTTTTGAGGTTGGATGCCCGCCCCCAAAGAACTTTTAATCTAAACACCATTTGGGAGGTTAAATGTAGGGCTTTTCTCCCAGGAAGTGCAGGGCACCCCAATCAGATTCCCTGCAGAATTTGGTGCAGGAACCTCCAAAGTGTCTGTTGCCCTTTCTACCCCTTTCTGTCAATAAAAACAAGATTTTAGCATTAGAAAAGGTTGTGTCAACTACCCCCTCAGCCTCCTTATATACCATTTTACAGGAAGGGAGTGAAGATCTTCACTTATTAGCCTTTGATCTCCTCCCATACCCTTCACTCCTGCCTCCTCCACCCCTCATGGAGGAAGGGGAGGCAGTAAGAGATGAGAAGCAAGGAGCCAGCAGCAACTTGGAAGGGACAACAGGAAGAACTCTTGGTAGCATTCAGAGAGCTGCCAGCCTGAGTCTCCCTGACACCACCATGATGCTGCTGTTCAGAGAAACTGGGCCACCGGACAAAACCAGAAACCCCTGACTTCAGTGTTGGCCCTTTCCACGAATGACTTATATAATTGGAAAACACAAAATGCAAAATTTTCAGATAATCCCAAGGATTTGATTTATCTCCTAGATAATGTAATGTTCATGTGTCAGCTGACCAGGGATGATTGCCAGCAGTTACTTCGGGTCTTGTTCCACACGGAAGAAAGAGAAAGGATTCAAACTGAGGCTAGGAAACTGGTTCTGGGGGATGACGGGTAGCCTACTGCTAACCCTGATTTCACCAATGCATCTTTTCCATTAACCAGGCCTCCAAATGATGGTTGGGACTACAACACGGCAGAACGTAAGGGGAGATTAAGGGTCTATCGCCAGACTCTAATGGCGGATCTCAGGGGAGTAGCCTGCAAACATAACAATTTGGCTAAAGTATACATGGTTTTACAGGGAAGGAAACCCTACGATGCCCAAATAGTTGAGGTCTACACAGACATTAGTTCACTTACTGCCAAGAAATATTGCATTAGGTCAAAGAATGTGCTAAGAAAGGGAAACTGAACAAAGCAGTGGCAGCCCCATAGAACCTCGACACTAATGGCTAACAGTACTGCTAATAATGAAGAGAAATGTCAGGGTTCGATTCCCCTCCCTGAACCCAGGGTAGCACTGAGAGTGGATGGGACTCCAGTAAAATTTCTAGTGGATACCGGGATCCAATACTCTGCTTTAATAAAGCCCCAAGGAAAAGTCTCAAATAAAATCTCTTGGGTGTTGGGCTAGGATGTAGCTCAGTGGCAAAGCGCTTGCCTAGCAAGTACAATGTCCTGGGTTCAATCCCCAGTACCAAAAAAAAAGACAAAAAAATGCAGTTAAAAAAACTCAAACAACAACAAAAAACCTCTTGGGTGCAAGAAGTAATGGGAATTAAACAATACTCATGGACCACTGAAAGAACAGTGGACCTGGGGATGGGATGAATGTCCCACTCATTCTTCGTTATTCCATAAAGCCCTTATCCCTTATTGGGAAGAGACTTGTTAACCAAGGTCAGGACACAGATTCACTTATATCCAGAAGATCCCCAGTTGGAGGATGCTCAAGGAAGACCAATACAAGTATTGACTCAGGGCCTGGAAGATGAGGACTGGTTGCTCCAACCACCCTAGACTCCTGACCAAGAAATCACCTATTGGCTGGAAAGGTATCCAGAAGCTTGGGCAGAGATTGGCGGAGTGGGACTAGTGAAACATAGACCAGCTCTCTTCATCAAAGTAAAATCAGGGGTGGACCCCGTTAGAGTTTGACAGTACGCTATGTCCATGGAGGCACAGGGGGAATTACACCCCACATTAGGTGTCTGCTAGACCTGGGTGTATTGTGACCCTGCCAGTCAGAGTGGAACACTCCCCTGCAACCAGTCTGCAAGCCCAAATCTAATGAATATATGAGAGTACAGGACTTCAGGGAAGTCCATAAAAGGGTAATGGACAATCACCCTACCATACCTAACACCTACACTCTCCTGAGCACCTTGCCTCAGGGGTACATTGTATTAGATTTAAAAGATGCCTTTTTCAGCCTACCCTTGGTGCCCAAAAGTAAAGATCCCTTTGCCTTTAAGTGGACAGATGTCAAAGGAGGTGTCAATGGATATGGACAAGACACATTCAAGGATTCAAAAACTCACCAACACTCTTTGACGAAGCTCTGCATGAGGACTTGGGTGAGTTTAGGGGAAGCCACCCTGGTCTGACTTTGTTGCAATATGTTGGTGACTTATTAACTGCTGGTGAAACTGAAAGAGAATGCATCCACGGAACAGATTTACCCCAGATATTGGGAAACCTTGGTTAATGAGCATGGGCCAAGAAAGCGTAAACCTGCAAATCAGAGGTAACTTACCTGGGCTATTTATTGAAATGGGGGCAGCGATGTCTCACCAAAGACAGAAAAGAAACTGTCCTTCAAAATTCCAACACTACAGTCACAGCACCAAGTAAGGGAGTTTTTGGGTTCTGCCACCTTTTGCCATCTGTGGATCCAAGGGTTTGCAGAGCTGGCTAAGCCTCTTTACGAGGAGAAGCAACTGTTTCAATGGACAGAGGAAGCTGAATGAGCCTTTGAACAGATAAAAACTGACTTATAATAAGCCCCAGTGTTGGGACTCCCTGATGCCAGTAAACCCTTTTACTTATATGTGGATGAACATAATGGAATAGCAAAAGGAGTCCTAAACCAATATTTGGGCCTGTAGAGAAAACCAGTAGCCTACTTGATAAAGAAATTAGACTCAGTAACAGTAGGATGGCCACCATGTCTGAGAATGATAGCAGCTACTGCTCTGATGGTAAAACACACGGATAAACTAACCATGGGACAAGAACTGTATGTGACAACCCCCCACACTATTGACAGTGTGTTAAAGCAACCACCAGATTGGTGGCTCAGCAATACCCAACTAACCCATTACCAAGGAATGCTACTCAACCCTCTCAGAATCAATTTCCAGGCTCCTTCGGCTCTCCACCGGGAAATGCTTCTACCAGATCAGGATCTAAACATGCCACTACATAACTGCTCAGAGATCCTGGCACAAGTCCATAACATCCAAGAGGACTTAAGGGTCCAGCCATTGCTGGACGCTGAACTAGTGTGGTTTACAGATGAAAGCAGCTTTATTCATCACAGAGAGTTATGCACGAGTGGCAGTAGTGACTGAGACTGATGTGGTCTGGCTGAACCTCTACCAGTAGCCATATCAACCCAGAGAGCCAAGTTAATAGCCCTGACCCAAGCTCTAACGCTAGGAAAGGATAAAAGGATAACTGTGTTCACTGACAGTCCGTATGTATTTGCAACGGCTCATGTACACAGAGCTATTTACAAAGAAAGATGATTACTGACATCTGAAGGAAAATCCATCAAAAATAAAGATGGAATCTTGGCTTTAATTACTGCTCTTTGGCTGCCTAAGTTAGCCATTGTTCATTGCCCTAGACATCAAAAACCTAAAGATGCTGTGAGTAATGGCAGTACCCTGGCCTACAGAATAGCCCAGGAGGTGGCATTAAAAAGCCACTCTATAATGATGATTAAAACCCAGACCCTATTACAAGAACTCTTCAGAATACTCCAATATACACCACAGATGACTTGAAATGGATTGATCAACTGCCAATGGCACAATGGCTAAATGGTTGGTGGAGAGATTTTAGGAGCAACATTATCTTACCAGAGCAGTTAGGGAGTAAAGTACTGCTTAAGTTGCATTGAAGCACCCACATGAGTGCAAGGAAGATGCAAGATCTGGTGAGAAATACTGGACTTTGGATCAAAAATAACCATGCTAAAATAGAACAGATTGTCAGGGATTGTAAGGCATGTCAACTGACAAGTGCAAGGAAGAAACAGGCAGTCAAATCAGAGGAGATACACCAGGAACTTACTGGGAGGTGGACTTCCAACTTGGCAAGTATGGATATAAATATCTGTTAGTTTTCATAGATGGGTAGATCCTTTACTACAAAGTGTGAAACTGCACAGGTAGTGGCTAAGAAGTTACTAGAAGAGATCTTTCCCAGGTTTGGCTTCCTTATTATGATAGGATCAGATAATGGACCAGCTTTCATGTCCAAGGTAAGTCAAAGAATTGCAAGTGCTCTTGGGACAGATTTGAAATTGCATTGCGCTTATAGACCCCAAAGTTCAGGAAAGATGGAAATGTTGCATAGAACTCTAAAAGAGTCAATGACCAAATTGACCATGGAGACTGGCGGTGACTGAGTAACTCTCCTTCCCTTTGCCTTATACAGGGTATGCAACTCCCCTTTTAAAATTGATCTTTCCCCTTATGAAATTGTATTTGGAGTGCCCCTTCCACAATTCCTAACTTGTCGCAACAGTTGCTTAGAAAAGATGATGACTCTGAACTTTTGTTCTCCCTCAGGGCCCTACAGAGGGCCCACCTTGATGTCTGGCCCAGACTGAGGGCGCTATACAAGTCGGGCCCTCCACCAATCCCATATCACTTCTGCCCCAGTGACTGGGTCCTGGTGAAAAGACACTGACAGGAAAACCTGGAGCCGAGGTAGAAAGGAACTTATGTGGTCATCTTCACTACACCGACAGCCCTCAAAGTCGACGGCATTGCTACCTGGATCCACCATTCACATGCGAAGCCTAAAGATCACATAGCAGATCTCGTTGAGGACCCAGATTGGCAAGTCTCATGCTCCAAAGACAATCCTTTAAAGCTCAAATTCAGTTGTAAAAAGACTTAGTCACGAATTGGTTATTGATGCATAACTTACTTGGAAATTGTATTAGCATAGTAGTAAGTGCAGGCCATCCCCCCACCCATAAATTGATCTTGGATTGTTAGTAATCAGGTAACGGGTAAATGTGTCCCTTTGGCCATGAAAGAGGGATCATCCCTATGGTTTCCAGACAAGCTCACATTTAACTTGTGTCAGTTTGCTGATGGAGTATGGGAAGGACCTAGGCTTATAAAATGTAGATGGAGACACTGGTATATATGCCCAGGAAAAAGAAGGACTAGTAATTTTGGAGGACAAGAGGACTTTTACTGTAAGAGCTGGCACTGCAAAACAAGTACCTCAGGAAAATGGAAAGGAATGGGAGGAGACCTTGTTACGTTTACCAAACCAGAACGTGCAGCCATCCAGTTTAATGGACTGCCTGTACAAAACAAATTAGGGTCTTCCAGGATTCTGATGCCAGATTGTAATTTCGGTTCACAGACAAGGGCAAACAAGCCCTAGGATGGGAATTAGGAAAGAATTGGGGACAAAGATTGTACAGGGGAGAGACACATGATGGCATTCTCATAAACCTACAAGCATTTGCCACAGCCAGTTATTCCTCTTCAGCGATGGGACTAACAAATTTTTAAAACCAGTCTCTGCTGTAAAACCCAAAGTAGACAACAAGAAAGAGACCTGGGTTGTAGTGACCCCATCTGCTCTGAAAAAGGGAGACGCCCTTAGGGAGAGCATCCCCTTGCCAGAGGATTCCCTATGGCAGCTGTTGGTTCAAACTTACATTGTGATCAATCAGATACGTCCTGATATTAGAAGTTCTTCTTGGATGTGTTATGATATGAGACCTCCATTTTATGTTGGTATTGCAGTAGTACAGAATGTAACAAATGCTAAAAACAACTAAATCATGTACGTGGGACAAAAGGAAGCAAAACTTACTCTACAGGCAGTTATAGGACAAGGGTTATGTGTGGGACGAGTACCAACTAACTTTACTCACTTATGTAATCAGACCCAAGAATGGATTCCAGAGGAAGGATATCTATTACCTCCCCAAGATGCTTGGTGGGCATGTTCAACTGGCCTAACTTCCTGTGTCCACTTAGAAGTATTTTAGGACTAACAGTGTTTGTGACATGGTACAACATATCCCTCGACTGCTCTACCATTCTCATGTAGACATGATGATAAAGAAGTCTGCAGCAAGTTATTGGCCCAGAAAACCTAAAAGAGAAATAATAACAGCAGTAATAACTGGGCCCTAGTAGGCTTATCTGGACTAGGAACTGGGGTGGCATCCCTAATTACTCAGAGAACATCTTACACTAGCCTTCGTGCTGCTATAGATGAGGATAACAAAAACCTGGAAAACTCTAAAGGCTACCTTAAAATATCACGTGAATCCTTAGCCGAGGTAGTGTTGCAAAACAGATAGGGGCTGGACTTAATTTTCTTGCAACAAGGAGGTCTATGTCCTGACCTCGGGGAAGAATGCTGCTTCTACCCTAATCATTTCGGAGTTGTAAAAGAATCTTTAGCTAAAGTAAGAGAGGCACTAGCAAAACGAAAAAGAGAAAGAGAATAACAAGAAGGATGGTTTGAATCATGGTTAATTATTCCCCTTGGATAACCACCTTAATATCCACTCTGTTGGGCCCCATTATCATTCTGGTACTTGTGTTCACAGTAGGGCCTTGCGTTGTAAATCGACTAGTGATGTTTGTTAAGGAACGTGTAACACCATGCAGATGATGGTATTGAGAACCCAATATCAACTGATTCCTGACAAAAGACATAGTGCAGACCCATAAGGACCATGATTTGCCCTTAAGGTGCCTATTAGAAAGGGGGAAATGAAGAGCCTAAAGCTTAAAGAGGCACAAAGAAGGCCTAAGTAACTCCAATACAAGCTAGCAACCATCTTGTGAGATATGAATTATTAAAGTAACCATGGGTTTGACCAAGAAATGACACAAAAAGAAAAACAATTCCCGGACAATTGAGATATAAATAATCCTTGGGAAAGCCACAGAAATTTTCTCCAGATGCATTGACCAAACACTGGGTGGCCATGCAGGACAAGGTGACCCAGTGGCCAGACAATTCCCGTCAATAACATGTCAATAATGATATTAGCCAATCACATATGTATAGCTTAGTTTGCTTAAAATGTTAACCAATCATGTAATTTCTCATGTAAAACTTCCTTAAAGTTGTTTATTCAATAGTATAAAAACTGTGCTGATTCTATGCTTGGGGCCTCTTAGCGTCACCGTTTACTGAGTGTGTGGAGGACCAACATCGAATTTGCAAATAAAAGTCTTCTTTGTTATTTGCATTGGTCGTGGTCTCTGGTCGTCTTCAGGGCGTCTCGAGTCCAGGTACAACAAATGTATATTAGTACATTGTAAGAAAGAAAGCAGACATTTTAACCTATTTGCTACTAGTAAATTAATATTAAACAAAGCTAATTAAAAAATTACTTACTGTTCAGAAGATGAGTATAGTACTCTAGTATATCTTGGAGGAAAAGACTTTAGACTCATTGGAATTGATGCCTTACATTGAAAGTACTGGCTAAACTTTCTTCTTCAGAAAGACAAAAGCTCCATGTCTTTCATATTAGTATTATAAAATCATAATATTTGCATGTTGAATTGTTTTCCTCTGCTATTTTCAATACCATTCTTCATCCATTAGGTATCCAGGGCTTTGAATGACCAATTCCTTAAATTACCTATATTGCTTATATTGTGATAGAAATCTCCATAATATTAATATGAATTTATCTCTGAGTCTCACCTTGAGCTACATTCATATAAAATTTATACAGTCTCAAGCAAGAAACCTATTTTACTCTTTTCTATGTTTTAATCAATAAATCTATTCTCTTTAGACATATTCTCATCTTTTATATTGCTCCAGCAAACATGTATTTCTAGTACATTTATTGAAATAAATATAATATATGGAACATGAAAACAACCCCCCCCCTTATGACTTTAATGTAAATCCTTGGGAATTTGCATTAAAAGCGCAATTCACATGTCTATACATGAATAATGTAATGGTTAAGTCAATTAGACACAAGCACTACCATACCACATAAAGTCTCAATTTACTTAAAGCCACCAAAATATTGGTGTTTATGATATCACTCATTTTTAGAAAATGACTAGTCACAACAAAGTTTATATTATATTTCAAATTTAAAAAATGGAAATGATGTGAATATACTGTTTCCAGGAATAGATTTATTCAGCAAACAGGGAAACAAAAAATAAGGGTTTGTCATATAGAATGAAAGATGTAAAAGCAGACTGTCTTTCCTTCAGATGGTAAGTACATGCAAATCGTGTGATTTATTCAGATACTATAAAAATTCATGAAAGGATTTGTGATCAGAAGTGATAGGTAAGCAAAGTAAGTGGAAAACTGAATATGTAAATTGTGCTTTCAATATAGGATGAAAATTTTCCAATAAATGAGCCTATAGATGATGATTTTGTATCTGTAACACACATCCAGTATTCTACATTTTATTCTTCTAATTTCATGATGTCAATTGCTACTAAAGTATCAAGATGGGCGCTTTCTTGGTTCCTAGATCCAATAAATTTTAGTATTTTGGAACAGTAGTATAAATTCATGGAGTTTGACTTGAATATCAAGTTTGAAGATACAGTTTTTAGGGTATTGTTAATTGGCCTGAGGCAGCCAGGAACATATTATGAATACTCAGACCCACAATAAACTAAGAACTAGGGACTTGATCTCGGTCCAGGCAAGATCTGAAGCTGAAATAAAGCAATGGAGCAAACATCAATCAACAATCATTACAGATGAATGCAATTGATCTCTGATGTGTGTGGGTGGCAGCTGTGTGTGTGTGTGTGTGTATGTGTGTGTGTGTAAGAGAGAGAGAGAGAGAGAGAGAGAGAGAGAGAGAGAGAGAGAGAGGAGTGTGTAGAGAATTTTAATGTGGCTTCCATATTTACAGTCCATAGAGCATTACTTGTTAGGGAGAAGGTGCTCATACCAGAGATCTTATACCACTGTCATCTCTTTTAACTGCAAAAACACTTGCTTAATATCTAATTAAAATGGGAAAAATAAACAAACATTGTACATGATTGTTTTGAAAATTAATTGGCATATTGAAGGCCAAAGGGAGAAATTGGAGATTAATATAATCTTTTTTCTCTCTTCTGATTATTACACCACAATAGGTGTGATTTTCTGGAGTCTCCTGTAATGTACTCATTGATGAATTACTAATATGCTTAATAATATGAAACATATGATAGAGAAATAGATCAGCCAGCAAGCACAATGAACTAGTGATAAGATCGAGCTTTTGAGAAAGGTTGCCACATCTTTGAGGAATGTAATTCCTTCATATGAACTTCAAATTTTATGGCTTTCCCTGTGTTATTAAAAGGTAAGAAAGTACTGTAGAAACAAAAATTCCTGTTCAGCCAAGTAGAAAGTGCTCATGTTCCCATCCTCATGTTGCCAATTTCCATTCCATAAAGACTCTTTGTTAGAGAGCTTTCATTTATTGTACTTCAGCACATCATCCTTCCCTGTTGGAGACAGGAAAAAAGATAATTTTGTTTGAATATTATTTTACATAAGTTAGTGTGTACAGGCATGATATGTATAATTGCAGAAGTTTGTAATAAATGTAAGTAGGGATTATGTCACAACTAAAAAATATAATTAAAATCACATAACAAGATTAGAAGTCACAGTATTTTGTGGATGAAAACATACATAAGATTAGTTGCAGAATTTCTATTTTGAGATAAACTTTATATTAAAATATAAAGCACTTTACTAAGGGTTGAAACATTTTCTTCACAGATATATTTCTTAGAGATATTTTTGCTTCATAATTTTAAGAAGAAAAATGGCCTCAAAGTAATTTTTTAAAAAAACATTATTTTCCTGTTACCATGTGATTAACCTCCAAATTGGAAATCCAGTTATAAGATTTAACTTAATTTAACCAAAAATATTTATGAGTATAAGAACCTTCTGCTCTCTACATTCTTCACACTAAGTTTACAAAATATGATGAGTCTCAAATAATTAGTCTCTTTGTGACCTGTGTTGATATTATTTACAATGTGAATGAAATGTTTAAACAGTAGTATTTATTTTAGCTTAGTTGCTCTGAAGAGACAATAAATAATGTAATCAAAGGCTAAAAATGTCTAGATTTAATATTTAGAATTCAGGAAATGTTTTTGACCACACTGGTTACTGGAACCTTCTCAACAACCTCATGAGATAATTTCTATTGATGAAGCAAAAATCCCAGAGGTTAGACATTTAAGAATAAAAAAAATCGTGGCATTCTGAATATTTAGAGCTATGTATCAAACATAGAAAGTTTAGCTTTTAAATATCTGAATATATTAATTCATTTAATAGCAGGGTAATTACTTGTTCTGAAAGGAGATAAAATTGCATTTATTTTGAAAAGTAAACCTAATTATTCATTTGAATAAGAGACAATATTTAAAATATCATTCATTTGAGAAACAAGATGTACAGTTAGTTGTTTTTCATGCCAATTATGTTCCCTAGCTTAGTAGAAATATTAAATTAGTAAACTTAAATCATTGCTTTGTAGGGAAATAGAAATTTAGTTTCCTAAAACTCACGACTATAACTTTTTCTCAAACAATTACTAAGTAATAATTTTCTGTTTTTTTCTTATCATGGAATCTTATTTAATATATTTTTATTCATTAAGTTAAATAACTGGCCAATGATAATATAAAATATTCACGAACAAATTTTATCTAACACAAGTATTTTATTCACAAGACATATCATGGTTCTCTTAAAGAACACTAGAAGGCAGTGTGTTCTTTATTAACTTTTATTTATTTTGTTAAAATTTATTAATTGTCAGAAGTGGCAATTCCATAATATATTTAAAGCATTTGATTATACTCCCTCTATTTCCTTTTCATTACCCTTTTTTCCAAAGATCTTCTGTTTTTCACATAAAATTACATCTTTATATATGCACATATAATCTAATTTGTAAAAAATAGATTTAAGCTAAACTGCAACATAAGTCAAGATGTACAGTGGAATAACAGGATGGAAAAAACTTGAATATTTTTGTTAACTTCTGAATTGAACTATTATTATGATGAGGATTAGGGTTAGGATCCCAGACAAAATTAGAATTAGGGTTAGAGAAATAGAAAATTTAGGTTCAACACAGGATGACCCATTGCAACAATGATACTCAAAGACCCTATGTTGAAAATGAACTTTACACCATGGGGAGGGAGGACTAAGGGAGGTGAGGTAGTAGGAGAACAACAAAGAAGGGGGTAACAATGCTCAACAACAAATGTACTCATTACCTTACACATGTAACTAATCCTTATTTAAAGCATCTTTACTATAACATAAAATTTAAAAAAATAATGAAGACGGGCACTGGTGGCTCACGCCCATAATCCTAGCTATTCAGGAGGCTGATATCAGAGGACCACGGTTCAAAGCCAGCCTGGGCAGGAAAGTCCCTAAGTCTCTTATCTCCAATAAACCACTAGAAAACCGGAAGTGGCATTGTGCCTCAAGTGGTAGAGCACTCACCTTGAACTGAATAACGCCGGGACAGCACCCAAGGCCAGAGTTCAGGCCCCAGGAGAGACCAAAAAAAAATGAAAAATAAAACCTTACAGGAAATAGAAAAATACTTAAAAAATTTAGGCTCAAAATGCAAGTAAAATTTAGACCTACACGCTGAGCAAGAGAATAAATGTGCAATAGAGGCTTGCTATTAACATTATGATTTGCTTATATGTAGGCTAAGGATTAGGCAAGGTCTTCCAGTTAGAGCTGGGGATCGGATGAGAAAATGATGCAATATATAAAAAGGTGTATATAAGTAAGGTGCATATAAGATGTAAGATATAAAAAGGTCTAAAACTGAAGCATATTTTAAGAAGAATGAATGGCATCAAGGTTAAAATGAATGAGAACCAGTGTCTGTGTTACTTTAAACATTCAGATATAATTTGGCTTAAAGTGTGAGTTACTTTTTGTTCTGGTTAGGGTTAGAGAAGGATAAGTTTTAGGGTAAAACTTTGCTTTCCATTAAGAAGTAGAAGCAAAAAAATTGTTTGATTGAATAGTTATCCTTACATTAACCACTTGGTGTTAAATCAGATTGTGATTAGGATTAGGTTTCTGGTTAATGGGGGTTGAGAATAGGATAAAGAAATTGGTTAAACTAGTAACTTGTGCCTGTTATCCTAGCTACTCAGGAAGCTGATTTCTGAGGATCACAGTTCAGTGACAACCAGGGCAGGAAAGTCCATGAGAATTTTATCTCCAATTAAACACCAGAAAACCCAAAAGTGGTGCTGTGGCTCAAGTGGTAAAGCGCACACCTTGAGCTAAAGAACTCAGGGATCACATCCATGCCTAAAGCTTAGGGATCTTGCCCAGGCCCAGAGGTCAAGCCTCATATCCGACAAAAAGAAAAAAAAAGAAATGTGTTAATGTTAAGTAAAGCTGAACTTATTTCCTGTTTCTAGGAATTCAGAAAAAGCTAGGATAATAGAAGTACAATGTATTTCATAATATCAGGATTTGAAATCAATGCATATATGATTCCTCTTAAGGAACAAGATAGATTCTGAGATAAGAGTGAGAAAATCTGTAGGGTTTAGGAAAAACCTGCAATTTATTTCGAGAATTACAAGTGCAACTTCAGTAAGGATGACACAAAAAGAGAATTTTACATAAATTTTAGAATTGGGATATCATTAGTGTCTTGGATAAGGTTAGGATTCTAGCCATAGTTAGGATTAGAGTGAAGGAGAAAAAAATGGGAGTCAAATTGAAGGTAAATTTTAGAATAAGCCTGGTAGGAATTAGAATGAATGTGAACAAGAGTATTGCTATTAATATTAGAATCTACTTACAATTAGGCTTATGGTTATTCTCAATGCTCCAGTTAAGTTTAGGGTTAAGTTTAGGGTTAGAAAATGACTATGATCTTGGACACAAATTGAAACATATTTTTTGGAAGGCTTATTTGAATCAAGTTAGGATGAGGGGAAACTAGTGTACTTGTGTTAGTGTTAATATTGACATATAAATTGGATTAATATTAGGGTCAGTATTTTGTTCTTATTATGATTAGTGTTATTAATAGGAAAATTTAAGTATAAAATTGAGTTTTCACTAACAAGTAGAAGCAAACATGTCAGACTGAATAGTAACTAGAGCATTATCATTATATTTATTTCTCAGTGATCATTCTTGTAATGATTAATGTGAGTTTTCCAGCCAGGTTTACGTTGAGAGTTAGAGTTAAGTAATGGACAAGATGTAAGTAAATCTGAAATTGCTTTAGGGTACAAGGGTTCAGGATAAGGTAGGATAAATGGAAACTACAGTATTTTTCCTGATAAGAGAATTTGAGATCAAATAATATAATGGTTCATGTTAGGGAAAAAGATCACTTCAGCAGTACAGTCAGGAAATTTGTGGGAATTAGGGCAAATTGAAACTCATTTCCAGAGTGCAAACTGGAGTATTCATTAGAATGAATAAAAACTAGAGTATTTTTCTGAAACATTAGAATTGGACTATCATTAGGGTGAAAGTTAGGTTTCAATTGCAGCTGGAGTTAGTGTTAGCATGAGGGAAATGGAAAGTTTAGGGTAAATCTTCGAATAACAAGTCGAGTTAGAATTAGGATGAATGTGAAATAGGAAACTGCTAATAATATTAAGATTAGGGTATAATTAGTGTGAGAGTTAGCCTCAATATTCCAGTTAGGGTTAGAGTTACAAAAATGGTAAGATATTGAGTAAAACTACAAACTGTTTTTAGAAAGATGAGTCAAATCAAAGTTAGGATTAATAAAAACTAATGAATTTCTATGGCTTTTAGAATCCAAAGGCTATTAGTTCTAGGGTTACTTTTCTAGTTCAGGTTATACTTAGGTTTAGGGAAGGGAAAGCTTTAAGGTAAAACTGAGTTTTCTGCTAACACTTTCAAGTAAAATAAGTTTGAAATTTAACAAAAGCTATAGAGTTTTCCTAAGTCTCCTATTCAGCGTTCAATAGGGCTAAATTTAAAGTAAGTTTTATAGTAAGGTTTAGATATATAGTTAGGGTTAGGAACTAGACTAGATTTTAAGTAAAACTGCAACTTCTGTTCGGAGATATAGGAGTTCAGTAAAAGTTAAGATCAGTGGAAACTATGGTAGTTTTCATGATATGAAATTCTGAGATTAATGATTCATAATAGGGAACGATTTCAGAGTCCAAATCAGGGAATTTGTAGGATTTGGAGCAAACTGCAAATCATTTCATAGTCGATGAGTATCTGTTATGATGTGTTTACCCTCGAGTATTTTCCATTAATTTTAGGATTGGGTTACTATTATCATCAAGGTTACTCAGCGTTCTGACCAGGATTAGAGTTAGGATTAGGGAAATGGAAGATTGAGAACTTGAGTGACTTACTTCCTTTGTGTATGTATATGCACTATTCTAAGGCTTGAACTCAATGCTTGGGTTCTGTCCCTGAGCTTTTTGTTGTAGGCTGGCATTCTACCACTTGAGCCACAAGTCCAATTCCAGGTTTCTTTGGCAGTGAATTGCAGATGAGAGTGTCACAGAGTTTCCTATCTGAGCTGACATTGAACTGAGATCCCCAGATCTCTGCCTTCTGACTAAAAATAGGATTAAAAGCATGAGCTACCAGTGCCCAGGAATGTTCCTGACTTTTACTGAATGTTTTTACTTTTATTTGAGATCGAGACTTGAATTCAATATCTGACAGCTTTGCTCACTATGTAGCACTCTGCCACTTGAGCCACATCTCCAATAATAATTATTTTAAATAGCTGGAAATCATTAAATTTTCTTCAGATCATATGTATCATTACTGTTGTTCTAAAATTTATCCTAACCAAAGAAGTTTTATAGACCCTGGAGATGATCTCAACAGATTTTTATGCTTTGCTTCTAATTGCATAACATTTTAGGGACATGATTTTTAAATTATTATTTTAAGTAACAAAGGAGTTGTCATTAAACAAAGCAGTTTATGCATGCAATATATCTTTATCAATGCCAACGCTTTGCACATTCTCATCCATCACTCCCTATGCACCTCTTCCTTCACTCCTCTTAATTTTGAAGGATATTTACTAGATTCTTCTCTGCATTTTCCCCCTTTTCTCCTGTTCATACTTCTACCTTTTCCCCATTCACTCCTCTTTTGAATACCCACTTCCATATGATACAGCAACTCTACTCCTGGGCATTTACTCGAATGATTACAAACCAGGATATAGTAAAGGTTTCAGCACAACCATGCTTACTGAATCAGCCCAAATACCCCTCAAGAGAGAAATGTATCAAGGATATGTAACACACACACACACACACACACACACACACACACACACACACACACACACACACACACACTGGAAATTCTATTTACCCATCAGAAAGAATATTGTACTAGTTGTATCTCTCATTTCTCATTTCATCTGCCTGGTATCGCATTGTCATCATACTGTCCCTATACTGCAGTAACTGACACATGCAAACTGATGTAAAATATTTTCATGGTTATTGGCTAGCCATAGATTCGTGAATATGAATTCTCTGCTCATTCTCTTTGTCAATTCATGCCTTTGAGTAGTGATTGTACAGATTCATTGTACCATTTGTTACACAGAAAAGAAATGAACCACTTGTTTGTATATATATGTATATACATAACATACATGGACATATGCACACATATGGATATCTATTAAATACTCGAGTGTATTTTATGTTTTCAAGAATTATGGCGCTAACAAAAATCACATGCATTTTCCTTCCTTTTCATTTTTTTCAAAACCTAAATAACTGTCTCTTTTGAATATATAATTTTAAAAAGAATGTCACCATCTCTGATCTCTCAGTGGCCTTGAAATTAGATGTGCAAATAGGAAAAAGTTATTTAGTATTTTTGGTGAAAGAGAGGAATATTACTAGGGTTTTATTCAGGGGTTCTCTGCTTGCTAGACAGGACTTTGGTTGTATAGCACCAAGCAGCTCAACTACTTTTGCCATACTTTTAGTCCATTTTATGAACTTGAGGTCTTGAACTTTTTGCCCAGGTGTGATCTTAGATCTGAGACTTTGCTACCTATGTCTCCCACATAATTAACTAGTATTATAGAAGTGAACCATGATGGCAAGCGTATTTGTTGAAATGGCTGTCTTGGGAGTTTTTTTCTCTGTCCTGGCCTTAGATCATGATCCTTGTCATTTCTGCTTCCCAATCAGCTGGGATTACAGGTTTGGGCTACTATACTTGGTGTACATGACACCTTCTGTTTTTTAAAAGAGTTTTTACTCTAAAAATACTGTATAGAGGGGATTATAGTTACATGAGCAAGGTAATGAGTATATTTTCTATCAAGAATTGTTACCTCCTCCTTTGTTTTTCCCTACCCTCCCTTCCCTCCCACCTCCACAACTACACTCCCCCTCTCCTCCCTTCCCCAGTTCCCTGCCTAAATTGTGAACTTCCTTTCTCAACAAAGTGTCTTCTGCATCTCATTGTTATAATGGGTCGGCCTGTATCCCTATTTAAACATTTTGTTTTTTCCCTTCCCCTCCCCAATCTAGAGAAGTGTGTATACAAGATGCAGGGCACCAACATTAGAAACAGTGAAAACAGGGGTTATACCGTGGGGGAGAAACATACAAAAAATCACATGATAGATAATAAACCCTATCTTGGTGTTCATATCACTTAACATCATCTTATCTGGTCATGTCTACATAGCTTTTGGACTTTCATGCTTGTACCAGACATGTACTAGTTATTGCAAATAAGGGAAACCAGAGGACCTATGTTTCTTTGGCTCTAGCTTACTTCACTTAATATAATTTTTTCCAAGCCTCCATTTAGAGTTCTCCTATGACCCAGCAAACCCACTTTTGGCCATTTACCAAATGATCACACACAAGACCATAATAAGCTACCAGCACAACAATATTTATTGCACCATTGGTTACAACAGCTAAGATATGGAACCAACCCAGATGCCCCTCAGTAGATGAATGGATAAGAAAATATGATACACACACACACACACAAACAAACACTAGAATTCTTTGCCTCCATCAGAGAGAATGACATTGCCCCATTTGCTAGGAAATGGAAAGATGGGGAAACAATTACATTAGGTGAAGCCTAATTATGTAAGCCAGGCTTACATAACCATACGTTCCATGGTTAACCTTACTTGCAGTAACTAGAACATGGTTCCATATAACCATATAAGAGGATGTTATGTGAAATGAACCCAATGTTATGTGAAATGAACACAATTTTTTTATTCCATGAGATTCTTATCTCTATATAATCCCCCAAATAAAATTGGAAGGGGAACTGTGGTTCAAATACAGAGCACCACCCTTGATGGAAAAAGTTTGAGAAGGTAAGGTCCAGAGTTTAAACCATAATATCAGCACTCAAAAAAACTTGATTTCTTTTCCTTGAGGTTTTTATTAAATTTCTCAGAAAATAATCAACGTTGTATTTATGTTTAGGATTACTATTAGAATCATGTTATATTTATGATATTATTCTTTATTTTCTTAAATTTTACTTACACATTAATATCCAGTAATGAGAAGAGATGATTAATGTTTCACAAGTTTTTATGGCAGTTGAATATATGGATGAGAGATGCATACAAGAAGTTTGGACTGAAAATAGATATTTGCAAGCAGTAATAAATCTCAGAAACAGAACCCAGGCCCTGATTTCAAGCTGTCTGGACTTATTCTTAAAATATTTGTTCTCAAGATTCCTATAACTTGTCTAGAAGAAGGTTTTAAACTTAAGGATTTTTTATTTCTGTTGTCATTGATTTTTAAGATGCGCAGAGAAAAATAATAGTCAGAACTGGTTTGTATTGCTTTGAATTACTCATTGCCTCTACACCCAGAGATCAGCGGAAAAGCAGATGGCCAAATCCTGGCTGTTGGCAATGAAGATGGATATGTGTTTCTTAGCAAAGAAACAAACTTATGAAATGGTAGCCTTTATATATAACACCTTAATAGTAAAAATAAAATAAATATTATTACTACTATAATTTTTTGTCAATTGTGAGGCTTGAACTCTGGATCTGGGCATGGTCCCTCAGCTCTTCAGCTCCAGGCTACCAATCTACCACTTGAGCAACAGTGCCACTTCACATTTTCTGAACCTTTAGTTGGAGATAAGGATCTCACAGACTTTTCTGCCCCGGCTGGTTTTGAACAGAGACCCTCAGTTCTCAGCCTCCTTAGTAGTTAGAATAACAGGTGTGAGCCAATGGGGCTCAGCAATAAAATTATTTTGAAAAAGAAAAAACCCACGATTGTATACTTAAAAAAAATCACAATCTGGCAAGTGTATCTGTAACATTGTTGTATCAAGTAACCATAGGCAGCAATCATTTTTAGATCTCACTATGTCCTGTCCAATGCCACATAATATTTGATTAATTTATTTTGCTTTTTCCCAACAAAGTTCATTATGAATGCCCAACAGCCCAATTTTCTAGTGAGTATAAAGAATTCTTCAACTTATTTATTTCTTTTTTTATTTTTTATTTTTGTTGGTCATGGGGTTTGACCTCTGGGCCTCGGCACTGTCCCTCAGATGTTCAGCTCAAGGCGAGTGCTCCACCACTTGAGCTACAGCGCTACTTCCAGTTTTCTAGTGGTTTATTGGAGATAGGAGTCTCTCGGTCTTTCCTGTCCAGGTTGGCTTTGCACCACGATCTTCAGATCTCAGCCTCCTGAGTAGCTAAGATTACAGGTGTGAGCCACCGGTGCATGGCCAACATATTTATTTCAACAAACAGCATTTTCCAGTTGGTTATTTTTTGTTTTTGTTTTTTAATTTTGCCAGAGCTGGGGCTTGAAATCAGGGCCTGGGCACTCTCTCTGAACTTCATTTCCTCAAGGCTAGCACACTACCAATTGAGCCACAGCACCACTTCCATTTTTTCTGCTTATGTCATACTGAGGAATGAAATCAAGGGCTTCATGCATGCGAGTTGGCCAGCACTCTACCACTAACGACATTCCCAGTCATTGGGTCTTTGGTTGTTATTGTTGTTGTTTTAAGATAGCGTTTTACTATGTGTCTTTCTGTTTGCCTAAAACTTAGGCTGGTCTCAAGGTAACTTCTAAATCTGCCTCCGAAGTTCAGAAATTACAAACATGGACCACCATATTCGGCTTAGGATTCTTTGTGAGATAATACTATTCTCAGATATAGAAAGAGTTATTCTGTCTTCCTTGGGCTGGATGGTTTTTGCATTCAGCACTGTTAATCACATTTCTTGTCCTGGTATGTTTCCCCTTCTAGATCAATAGATGTATTTCAGGTTCTGAACTTGAAGCTGATCATTGTCATCAAGCAACATCACATTCTTGTGAATAGCACTAGCTGGCCTCATGAGCATAGCAGTCAGCTGGAGCTCAGCTATCTGATGGCCTTGGGCTCCATCAATGCAATCATTTCTGTGCACAGACTGAAAACTGTCATAGATAATTTTGATTTTTTCCATTCTGTTCTCAGCTACGTGCCATTCTCAGGTTTGTATGTTTTAAATTCTGCTAAACATTAATTGTATTACTATTTCCGGCCATTTTCAAAAGTAACTTATATGTCTTACTTTAAAATTCATTCAAACATGCAAAAATGTTAATGTAGTTGCTGTCCACCAGTGGCTCATGTTTTAAAACCTAGCTAATTTAGAGGTCAAAAACTGGGAATTCAGGCTTAAAGCAACCCATGCAGATAATCTGAGATATTTCTCCAATTAATAAACCATAATACAGAAGTAGATATGGTGCTCAAGTGGTAGAGTGTCAGCTTTGAGCAAAAAGACCAAACAAGAATTATAGATCTAATTCTAATTCCATTATTTTTTCGTTATGGTTGGTCATGGGATTTGAACTAGGCCTGGGCTCTGTCCCTGAGCTCTTCAGATCGAGGCTAGTGCTCTACCACTTGAGCCACAGTGCCACTTCCATTATTTTCTCATGAAAAACACATGTGTGTGCACGTGTAGGCTCATGCGCGCGCGCACACACACACACACACAAATCTACATTCTCCTAGACTCCCCTTCTTGAGTAGTATTCAATGCCATTAATTCAACGCATGTTTTTCTCCAAATTATTATGGAAGAGATTAAACTACATTTGTATTTATGATCATGTATTTTTTGTACTTTTTGTTTGCAATTTTGTGTACTTATATGAGAGAACAGTGTATTGCAGACTAAACAGAAATCAATGTGCCGGTAAATAGATAGGTGACAGATAGACTGAAAGATGAAGATAATACCACTTGAAATTTTATTTCTCCAAGTTTAAATATATATGCATACGTATGTATTTAAAATTTCTGCCAAGATTTTGTTTCCATTAACAATGATCTATTTGTATTATTATATAAATTTAACTGATTGTATGTTTCATAGTAGATTAATATTTATAGAATTTATTTCCTTTGGAGACCAGGTTCTACAGTGTAGACCAGGCTTTCCTTGCCTCCTTATTCTCCTATGTCAGGTTCATGATGATTGGCTGGCATTACCATGTGTTAGCACACTACCATGTGCAGCTATATTATTTGCATTTTGTACAGTAGAATATTACTGTGAACACTTTTTAGCCATATATCTTCATGAGTATGAATGAATTTCTTGCGAAAATGTTATAAATAGCGTTATTGAGTGAAGCAAATTATAGTAGGCAGGTCTGTAATTCCAGCACCCAGGTAGATTGTTAGTGTAAGACCAGCCTGAGCTACACAGCAAGTCCCTCTTAAAACAAAAAAAACAACAACTGGTGAGCTTAGAAGAGGAAAAGTATTGTTAAATGGGGTTATAGGAACATACAAAATTTAGAGTGTGTGTGTGTTTGTGTGTGTGCTTATGCAGGTCCTAAGGCTTGAACTCAGGGCCTGGCACTGTTCCTGAGGCTTATGCTCCAGTCTAGCACTCTACCATTTGAACCAAACACCACCTCAAGCTTTTTAGAGGTCATTGGAGGTCAGTCTGATCCAGTTTCCTGTCCAGGCTTAGAAACTTAATCCTTTTTTTTTTTCAGCCTCTTTTGTGAGTAGGATTACGGGCATGTTGCATTACTGTTAAGTAATATAGTAAACATCATGCCACTTTATACACCTTCTAGCAGTTTTTGGGTGTTGCAAACACACCTAAGATAAAACCCATTCCATGTTTGATGACATCCAGATCTCATAATCCCGTGAGATAAGTATTGTTATGCTCACTCTACCTGAGAAGAATTTGAGATCCAGAGAGTTTAGTTAATTTTGAATCCCCAGCTAGTATACAGTGGAGCCTGTATTCAAGCCCAACTAGTTCTGTATATTTCAGGAAACATGGAGTCATCATGTGGTCTAATCAACATTTGTTCTAGCAAGTACAGCTTTTTGCAAGTACAGTTTTGTGCCTGACAGATTACCTTTCTCTCTCTTTAATTGTTTGCACCACCTTTCATAAGCTAGGGACAGCACAAGTGATGAGAAGAGCCATTTTTGAAGGGGAAATTGATAATGGGGTTTGACCTTGGTAAAACATACATATTAATCTGATCTTCCATTTGAGTTTTGCCTCCAGAAATATATTTCTGTTTTTTCTTTTGTATTATTATTATTTTTGGGTCCAGTCGTGGGGCCTGAACTCTGGGCCTGGTCGCTGTCCCTCAGCTCTTCAGCTCAAGGCTAGAGCTCTACCACTTGAGCCACAAGGCCACTTCCGGCTTTTTTCTTTTTGCTTATGTGGTGCTGAGTAATCAAACCCAGGGCCTCAGGCATGCAAGGCAAGCACTCTAACACTGAGCCACATTCCCAGCCCTCTTTTGTATCATTATTATAAAGGCGAGTTACACAGATGTTACAGTTATATGTCAGGTATGGATATATATCTTTTTTGAAAGGTCACCTCTTCCCTTGCTCCTCAATTTTTCTCTCTCACTGGTTTGGTCTTCTTCTTCTTCTTCTTCTTCTTCTTCTTCTTCTTCTTCTTCTTCTTCTTCTTCTTCTTCTTCTTCTTCTTCTTCTTCTTCTTCTTCTTCTTCTTCTTCTTCTTCTTCTTCTTCTTCTTCTTCTTCTTCTTCTTCTTCTTCTTCTTCTTCTTCTTCTTCTTCTTCTTCTTCTTCTTCTTCTTCTTCTTCTTCTTCTTCTTCTTCTTCTTCTTCTTCTTCTTCTTCTTCTTCTTCTTCTTCTTCTTCTTCTTCTTCTTCTTCTTCTTCTTCTTCTTCTTCTTGTTATTATTGTGCTGTAGAGGGTTTAGTTACAGTCGCTTGGTAATGGTTACATTTCTTTTGTCTATGTTTTTTTTAGTCAGTAATGAGTCTTGAACCCAGGACCTGGAAACTGTCTCTGAGCTCTTTTGCTAAAGAATGGCACTCATATTGAGCCACAGCTCTACTTTCCTGAGTGCATTTGTTTTTGGACAATGTTACCCTTTCCTTTCATCTCTTCCAGTTTCCCGTCCTTCCCCACAAACAAGATGCATAGGTCTTTTTCAACATAGTACCAATTGAATATCACTGTTCCACATGTTCATCCTTTGACCCTCCTTTTCTATGATGCCTTTAACTTCTCAAAGAGAGATAAATTTTAAAAAATGACAAAAATGAAAGAAAATAAAGAAAAATATCATCTTATTTCTGTTTCCTGATCACTGGTTATTTTTGAGATAGGGTGTGTGTGAGTGTGTGTGTGTGTGTGTGTGTGTGTGTACTGGGGCTTGAACTCAGGGAGCTGACCTTTAGCTTTTTTACTCAAGGGTAACAGTCTACGACTTAAACCATATTTCCACTTCTTGATTTTGAATAGTTAATTGGAGATAAACCTTTCACCGGTTTTTCCTACCTAGTCTAGCTCCAATTCACTTTCCTCAGATCTCAGATTTCTTAATTGCAAGGTTACAGGTGTGTGCCACTGGTGGTGCTATGCCTACCTTCTTTTTTTTAAGTAGTTGAAATGTAAAAGACAGTTGAAACCATAGTTAAAAAATCAACTTAACTTTCCTAACTTCATTAACTTTTAATATTTTGTCACATTTGATATGTATGGGAAAACATTTTTTGTAAATGCTCCTGCAATTTGGTTTTCATCTGTGTTTTTTCCTCATGATGAACTTGATTTTATAACTTTTTACCTACTAAATATTGATGAGAATATGTCCAGAGGGCATTGTTGTTGGCTTTCATAATGAAATGGTGCACGCTAACACTTTTGATAAATTTGTGTACAGGGCCCCAATGGTATATCCACATTGTTAGCAAGAAGACAGTAGTGCCTGTTACAAATCATCTAGATCTGACAAAACCCTGACTCAGACCTTCCTGTAGGTCTTCTTACAGTGCAATCCTGAATCTCCAGTGACCATGACAGAACCCTGCTGGACGTTCTCAGGACACAGCCAAGGTCACCAGTCAGGCATGGCACCTACAGTGTGATGGGAGACTGTTGACTGCTTCCTATGATGGAACGACACAGGAAATGTTAGGTCCTTAAGCTGTCATCAGTCCCTAGGGCTCCTCATTGAGCATTTATCCTAGGATTTAAGGAGACATCAAACTCTCTCTACCTTGTACCAGTTGTGGACCTGTTTTTCTTCTATTGCTGTCATCTTCTGTGGAAAGAAATGATCTGAGCTCTACATAAGCCATTTTGCTTAGTCTAGGCCCCTAGGGAAAGTCTGTCTTTTCTACTTAGACAAAAAGAAATGTAGTGATAAAAAATATCAAACAACATTTTTTCTAGTCGATTTGTTACCCAAATCTGCTTTCAAATTCTACCAATAATTCTTATTAGTAAGATGTACTTAATTAGCAGTCACTTTCTCAAACTCCTAAGTTCCTCAGTGAGCTGTGCCAGAGAAACCACAGCGAGTATTAGGCATCCTCCAGTCTAACTTCTTGGCCAGGGAGAAGTGTCTTTATGCTAGGCCTCCAAATGGAACAAAGAATACTTCTTATACCTCAGATTACAGGTCCAAGCTATACATACCAAAGAAAGCTAAGGAAAAGACATTAATCTGACTTGGGAACAATGCAGATCACAAACGTAAATTCTAAGTAAATAGAAATAAAAAGAAATTTTCCTTTGTTTTTATAATACAATTAAAAGTGCTACTTTTCTCATTATGGCTTAATTGTGGTTATATGTACTTAGTACTACCTTCTTGGAAGTCCAAAACATCTCTTTGACATGAACTCAGAAGTTCCGTTGTTATCATATCAGCTTGAGATTTTATGAAAAAAACTTTTTAATTTTTATATTTCTAAAAATCTATTTTATTATAAAGCTGCTGTACAGAGGGGTTACATTTACAGGAGTAAGTTACATTTTTCATTGAACATTGTTACCCACTCCAGTGTTTTTTTCCCTCTGTCCCATCCCTCCACCCCCTCCCTACCATTACATTGTAAAGTTAATTTTTACCCTAGTGTCCTGTGAGTATCATTGTTGCAATGGGTCAGCTTTTGTACTTCTTTCAACATTTTGTTATTTCCCTTCCCTTCCCCCAATCAGATAAATGCATATACAGGATTCAGGGTATCAGAATCATAGACAGGAATTGCCATGGATTAAACCAATTGGAAAAGAAAAATGACAAAGTAAGAAGAAAGAACTAGCTGCAGTACATTGGCTACATCAATCTTGACAACTAAACAAGAGATGACCTGCTGTTTCTATGTCTTGGTGTTCATTTCAATTAGCATCATTTTGTATGGTCATATATATGCTCATAACTCTTGAGCTATTATGATCCACTTTCAGGAGTAACAGGCTATTGCTAACCATTGCAATTGAGGGAAATCATAGAGTTCATGTTTCTTTGGGCCTGGCTTGCTTCACTTAATATGATATTTTCCAAGTCCTTTCATTTTCTTACAAAAGGGACACTGTCACGCTTTCTGATAGAAGCATAAAATTCCATTGTGTAAATATACCACATTTTCTTGATCCATTCATCTACTTAGAGGTAATTGGGGTGGATCTGTATCTTAGCTATGATAAACAATGCTTTAATGAAAATAGTTGTGCTGGTAGATTATTGTACCCTAGTTTGAGATCATTTGGATAGTTGCTGAGCACTCGAATTGTTGGATCTCTAGTAGGAAGACCCCTACTCAGGCAAGCAAGCCCACCTAGTCGTCCAGGGTGACAGAGCTCACCACAACAAAGTTGTTAACAAAGAAGCAACTTTATTGAGAAGGTTCCTACACTGTCCTGTCAGGGCCCGAGCACAGGCTCATGAGCTGATACTGCGACCCCTAGCGGCCCACGTACTTTGTTTTTTAAACTGTTTATTTTTTTTTTTTTGGGAAAATACTGTACAGAGGGATTACAATTAGATGGGCAAGATAATGAGTACATTTCTTAAGAAGCATTGTAGCCTCCTCCTTTGTTTCCCCTTCCCATCCTTTCCCAGCCTCCCCCCATCCACCAAAGTTGTAAAGTTCATTTTCCACATGATAACTTGTACTTCTCATTGTTGCAACTGGTCCACCTGTATCCTTATTTAAACGACTTGTTTTTCCCCTTCCCCTCCACAAATTATACCGACATCAAATATAGTGAAAGCAGGGATTATCCTGTGGGGGAGGGACATACAAAGCAACAAATAAATAATTTTATAAATGCGTTAGAAACAAATGCATGAAAGAACAAAAAAAACATTTGAATACATATCTTAGGCAAAATTCATGAGGTCAATCCTGGTCATGTATATGACCAATGAGATTGTCACACACACAAAAGATTGCACAGTCAAACTCGAACACACACAGGTGGTCAATGAGGTTACAGTTTGTCACATAATGGCTGTTTAAACCAGCCTATCACTTTTGGTTTAAATGACTCACAAATTCAATGGGTAAGGCAAAGCATGTGCAAAACACAGAGTTTATGGTAAGCATACACAAAGGAGGAGTTTATTGGAATTTACCATAAGCAGGTGAAAAACGTGGAGTTTATGGTAAGCGTGAGATATTGCCAGTAGGAATCAGATTACAACCTATCTGTTTTATTGGTTAGTCCTAACAGAACAATCAAGGCGGTTTAGATTGTTAAGGGCCGGGGGGACGGGGGGGGGGGGGGGGGGGGAGGGGGGCGGGATAGGGGCATTCTTTCCATTCCAGAAACTGGGCTGGTTGGAGCCAAGGTCTAGTAAATCTTTTTTAAAGGTTCCTTTCCCTCTAAAATCCCTAAAACAAAGGCAAAGCCTAGAAAAAACTGTACTAGCTCAAGTCTCCTCTCAGGACCTACTTCAGATCTTAGGGGAGTTCTATGTTTAGTCTTTTGAGGAACCTCAATACTGCCTTCCAGAGTGGTTGAACCAGTTTACATTCCTACCATCAGTGTAGTAGTGTTCCCCATTAGGCACATCCACCCCTGCATCTGTTATTGTTTGTTCTCTTGATAATAGCCATTCTAACTGGGATGAGTAGAATCCAAATGTGGTTTTGGTTTTGATTTGCATTTCTTTTATGACCTATGATGCTGAGCATCCCCCTTCTCTTTCTGAGAAGTCACACTATTTCAGGTTTTTAGTGTCTCAACAGAGGCATAGAAACTTGTAATATTGTGTGTTTTTTGTTATTCATTCATTTCACTTGGAGCTTCCAATGACTCCTATAACACATAGTAAGTGTATACTATTTCCTTTACTGAAAAAGAAAACATTGATTTTCAAAAAGCATAGAAAAATATACCTTTGTCAGGGTCCCCAGTTAATACAAAGGAAGATTCCTTACTGGGAAATTTTATTTGGTTGCTTGTTCATTAAATCACTTAAACACATGTTGAATTTGGGTTTTCCCTACCAAATCTTCGACAAACCAGAAACTATGTTGCCTCATTAGATTTTGCTTCAAAAGTTGCAAAATATTTTGACGTATTTTTGATTTGGTGTTTTGGAGGTTTTTGGCTTATGGAGTGTTAGTGGGACAGAACACAGGCTTGAACTGAGTGTCTGGAGCTCTCGCATAGATTATTTTATTCAATGCTGTCACTGTGCCACTCAAACCACATCTCCACTTCTGGCTTTTTGCTACTTAATTGAAGATAAGAATATTGATGATTTATTAGCTTGGGTTGGCATCAAACTGTGATCCTCAGATCCCACCCTCCTGAGCAGCTAAGATTACAAGAATGAGCCAGAACCTGGATATATTAGCTCCCTATAAAACTTAAACAAGGGCAATTAATTCTGAAGCATGTATGTATGGTTACATATTTCAAAACTAGTTAGAAAAATATAGCCTTTAAAAAAGAAAAATATAGCCTTTATGCGTGTGTGTGTGTGTGTGTGTGTGTGTGTGTGTGTGTGTGTGTGTGTGTGAATGTGCTGAGGGAAATGAGGATGTATGTACTGATTTTGAGGAAAGATTTCACCTAGGGCTTTTCACAGACTGAGCAACCCTGTACAGAATGCTTGAGATTAAGGTGAGGTAAATGATGTCATCATCCCATTCATCTACATCCCTTGCTAACATATTCATATACTGTGGTGTTGTCATGAGTATTTTGTGTATTAGAGCCAGTACTGAGGCTTGAATTCAGGGCCTAGATTCTGTCCCTTAGCTTTTATATGCGATGATAGCACTCAACTATTTGAAGCATAGCTCAGCTTTCTTCATTTACTATTTAATTGGTCGTAAGAGTCTTTTTTGCTCAGTTGGCTTTGAACTGAGCTTCTCATATCTCAGGGTTCTGAATAGCTAGTTTTACAGGCCTGAGCTTCCAGTGCCTAGCTTTTGATTATAACTTTCAGAAGCTACATGCTCATGCACATTCCTTGCATTCAAAAACCTCAATGTTCAGGCTGCCTGACAAGTTGTGAGGAAAGATGGTTGAGTGGATACGTTACCAAATGGGCCTCTAGCCCCATTAACATCATTCTGGTCAGTTACTTACCTTTCAGTGAGTGAGTACATATTTTCACTTTCATTCGGACTTTTTTTTAACAGGAATTCATGAAATGTTTTTGATACGTCTTTTAAATATTATCTCCCAAACAAGAGATATTATTTGAATGTCTTTGATAATATTTCAGATGGGGGTGGTCTTGTGTATATGGATGTCTATGGGCAGAAACCGTCCATGTGGGCTTCAGGCACAGAGCTGATGCTTCTGTCTGCTGGTTGCAGAGAGGAAGGTTTTCTTCTAGGCTAGGCTTTGAATTGAGATTCTTTCATCATAGACTTCTAAGTAGCTAGGATAACAAGCATGAACCACCACCAACTGGCTTGTTTTAGAAGCATTAATTGCTTTTCATTCATTCCTTTTTTCCCTGGAAGATTTATCTAGACAGACTGCTTGTACCTCAAGATAAGGTAATTTGAATAATACACTTTGCCTCTGGCATTTCTGAAACTCATTTTCTCACTTCTAGGTAAATGAATTTGTTCTAAAGCCAATAGCATTTTCCTTCTGAAATGTTAGGTCGCTTATTTAAATCTCTTATCCATTCCTTTGGCAAAGCAATCAGAACATTTCTGTAAAACCTTACTTCTTGAGAGTATCATAGTTAGAAGTTGTTTGCACACTTTCATATAGTTTCTCCTTTTATAAACATATGTTACAATTTGGGTGGAAGAATGATGACTATTGAATTAATTTGATAACCATGGTAGAATTTTTAAGCCTTAATACTTATTAAATCAAAGGATAATTAAAAATATTCGTAGTAGTGGAATGTGGCTACTACTCATTTGATGTATGTGGAAAATGATCAGAATTCTTATGATTAATAAAACATATCTTCAAATTTCCCGTGGTAGACTGCTATGCTAACTGGGAGGAGACAGTGGTGATGCCAGGACTTTGAAAGCTGTTAATGAAGTAAAATATCCGGGGAGAGCATTTGCTAAAAATAAAATTTCCAAGGCTCATACCAAATATATTGAATTAGAATTCTAAGGATTAATGACCGCACCAAATTTTATTTGTTGGCTTCTTTGTTTTGTGAAGTCCTGGGATTTGGACCTAGGGCCCATGTGCTGTCCCTTAGTTCTTTATCAAGGCTAGTGCTCTACCAGTTGAAACACAGCTTCATGTCCATATTTTTCATGGTTAATTGGAGATCAATCTTGCCAAATTCCCTCTTTGGGCTTGCTTTAAACCTGATCCTCAGATATCAGCCTCCTGAGTAACTAGGATTCCAGTTGTGAGCCACAAGAGCCCAGCTAGATTCACATTTTAAAAGTATTCTTTACTGAATCAGATGTGTCTCATTACTATTTTTGCATTTTGTTTCCAGTGGGTCATGTCAGATTTAAACTAAAATCAGAACTTTTCTTCTTGTAACCGACATCATCCAATATCTATCTAATTTATTCCTATCTTAATTTCTGATCTCTTTTTTTCCTTTGTACCTTTCCATTCTTATTTCACAAGCAAGCATGTCAGTGCTATTTTCCTTTTCTGAAACAAGTCAGGTCCATTTCCATCAATGGGGGATATACTTACTGTTCTTACTGCCTGAAGTACCTGCTCCTAGATAATTGCCTGGATGATTGCTCTCATATAAACATCCCTCCTCAATGTTAAGTTGTTGCCACAAAATCACCAATTTCATGTCTCTGATTTATCGAAATTATCATTACGATTTCTGGTTTTCTTTCCAGTATGAAATTGGTGAGGAGAGAGCCACATTCACTTCTGTTTCTCCAACACCTCTAATAGTGCCTAGTCCTTAGTGCTCAGGAGCCTTACATGGAGATCAGGCTTCTCCAACTCAATTTATCCTAGCTTCTGGTCAGGACAGCTCTTCAAGCTGAAGTTTGTTGGCTAGTAGTCATTCTCTCTTATTCTTTGTACCTTTTGGTGTTGTTGAGTCCACTTCAGGGCCAAATCAGTGCCTGACACCTATTTGCTGCTATGGCAAAAGTGGCTGTGACATCACAGAATTTATGGCCATTTTATTGTGAAGCTGTGTGAGGACACCAACCCCCACATGATTTCCCCAAGATATATGTCTCCTTTGCCCAGGAGTGCATTCAACAATTCAGCAACCAATCACCAGTTCCTGATAAACTCAGAGTATGTGTCCAATTCCTTTAAAAAAAAAAAAAGAAAAATTGAAGACATGCCTTTGATGATTTGTCATTGAATTATTGAAACAGAGTATATAATTTTATGTATTTGTGAGTCTTTGACCATCTCGCTTGAGCCCTGCCATATTTCTATGTGTTTGCAGCTTGGGAACAGAAGTAAGTTTTATTCAATATAGTCAGAGACTATAATTCAGAAGTCTCTTTTTGGAACCTTTTGGAGGGAACATCAACCTTCCATTTGATGTTCTACAGGTGGCCATCTTGGTACAGGAACTGAGTAGACTGTCATAAGATCAGAGACTTGTCCTGATTTCTACTGACTTTCCTCTGAGGTCAGGGAGTGTGATCCCACTGTATATGTGTCTCTTTGCTACATTGGCAGGTACAGGCCTCCTCTGAAAATCTAAGGCTTGTGGTAAGAAATACTAGAACTCAGAACCCAGCTTCCCACATCACTAGGATTACAGGCCTGAGTTTCATGGGCTCAACTTTTTTACACATACTGCAGTCAGTTTCATAATATTCACTTTCATTATATTCACTTCATAGATATATACAAATATATGTATATGATTATTCATCTATTTATAACCAGTGTTGTATCTAGAAACACAAATATATATTCATATAATTATAATCAAATTATATCACTTCTTTCCCCAATAATAATTACACTAATGTTTTATGCAAAAAAATTACTCAAGACTAAAAATTTAAGTGCCATTTTAATTTGAAAATCATATTAAATCTTATATATCATATAATATACTCTATATAACATAAAGAATATAACATGTATTTACATATAACTTATTTAATTGTGTTTTTTCTTCCTGATTTTGTGTTTGTTCACATCTGTAAGCCTTCTTTCTTTTATTGATGATTGTTTTTACTTTCCAGTATACGTATCTCCTATATATTTTTTCAAATATTTTCAGCCCTAAGTAGACTTTTTATATTATTGGAGCCAAATTTTTCTTCCATATTTGCCCAAAGCACAATGAAGATGTATACAGATTGGAACTCACTGTTGAAAGCGTGTCCCACATACTACTATAATTATTGTGGCATTTGTCCCAATTGACAGAATAGTTTTCTAGGACATCTGATCTGCTATGTCCTCAACCTTTTGTAGCCACCTTATCACCCCATACAGGCATGGCCTGGCTTCATTGCCATTCCCTGTGCATTTAACATCTCCCATTATGTCCAGTAGGATCTCTTGTACAGCCCCCTGTCACTCTGTGTTTCCCATCTCACAGAACTCGTATTCATGATGCTTCAGTTTGTAGATTTAAAAGGAAACATTTAGGATTCAAGAATTCTAGAATATGTCAAAAACATTGACATTTTAATAAAGTTAGAAGAATAAATACAATGAACCTCTTACAACAATCAGGACAAAAAGAAAAAGAAGATTTTCTCAGAAAGGGGAGAAGGAATCTCAAAATCTAGATTGGCCTCTAAATTGCCTTCAGGCAGAAATTCTGCCTCAGAGTCCTCAAAGGGATCTACTTCCTCACTAAAGACAGGATTTTCTTCCTGAGTCCAGGTAGGGACAGATTCTAATTTCTCAATTGGAAATTGGATCCGCTGCAAGAGGACAGATTGGTCTGAGAATTCTGTGATGAAAGATTCCCTTTCCTCAGCTGAATCTAGATTTTGGACCTCACTTATTGGTTTTTCTGAACATAGACTGGGGTCATTTTCCATTAGCACACATTTACCCTGAACACCATGACATGATTTTTTTATTATTATTATCGGTTTGGAGCTGGTCTATCTGGATTGTGAACATCAGTGGGAGACATTCTGGATCGTCTTCTTCCTTGGTGGTATGTGCAGGTACACCTGCATCACATGTGGGGTTCAGAACCAGTGGGATGTCCACGGGACTCAAAATCTACTTGGGCCTTTCTACAAATTGAAAAAAATTGGCATGTTCACATGCTTTCTGGAGATCAGGGATGGATTCTGATCTCCATCAGTCACCATAGACCACATCACTGATGGGTTCTTTATCTGGAGTTCTACAGGAGCTGCTCTATGGTGATGCAAACCTGAGAATGGAAAGAGGTACAGGAGTCGTAGAGTACACCCTAGAAGATAAGGGGTGACTAAACTTCCATTAGGACCGAATGCGGGAAGCTGTAGGATTTGAGTTCGGACTGAAAACTGATGAGAAGGTAGGGTGTTTCTAATGAGTGGCTACTTCCAAGTTCTTTCAAAAGGAGAACAGATATTACCTGGCCTAGAATATCCATAAAAGGACGTTTTGACAAGCTGGGGAGTACTAAGTGCTCTTGGCCAATCAGGCCCATCCCTAGCGACACAGGTTCTATCCCTACTCATGAGGCATCTAAACAAGGACTTCTTCCGCTTTTTCCAGGTCTCATGGGTCATGGGTTCCTCCAGCTAGTCCAGAAGAATATATAAGTAGAAGAGCATGTCTGAAGAGGGCATGTTGAGCTTGACATACTGTGTAAGTTCTTTTGGGTGTCATGGTTCTTGGGATCATAGAAGTGATCAGAGTAGAAGTCAATCCACATAGGGAGGATGGAACAAAACATGCTGTGTGCAGATTGGTGACAAAGAAAATGAGAGCCCACACTCCCCATTCTGAGTCTTTTACTATAACCTCTTTCTGGCAGGACTTGCATGTTGGGAAGTGGGAAGAGACTCCTGCAAGCAGCATGCTCCTCACAACCCACTTCTCGAAATGTCTCAAATATAATCCCCTAAAATTCTCCCTGTAATAGGAAGAAAAAGTTGTTTCCCCACTGGATCGGATTTGCTATACACAGCCCTCCCTGTCATCCATGAGAATCCAAAACCACAAGCATATCCATAACTGTGTAATCTGCTATTCACTGAAGTGCCAAGCCTCAGCTCCCTGGTGAAAATCACAACTGGTGTGCAAAGAAGAAAATTGACTTTGATTCACAAACCTGAAAATACCAAGTTTTCAAGGACAAAACTTCTCTTTGTGCCAACATCCACTTACTTTTTCACTTGTTCATCTTCCTCCCAGTTATGGTAGAAGGATCTTTACCAATGGGAGGAGAGTAGGAAGTTAACTCTATGCTTCTCCATTTCTGAAGTTAACTCTATGCTTCTCCTTTTATGAACTAACAAGACACAAATGGGACTGGCTATGTCCCACATGGTAAAGGAAACATGACAGACAAAAAGTAGAGTTATGTCTATACAATTTCCTAGAAATTCTGTGCATCTGTCCCAATAAATACACAATGGCTCATGCCTTTAATCCTACTAATCAGGAGGGTGAGATCTGGGTGAGATCTGAGGATCACAGTTTGAACCCTCTCTAGTTTGTAAAATTCTAAAGACACTTATCTTCAATTGACCAGCCAAACTAGACCTTGGTCTCAATTGGTAGAGTGCTACAAATCAGACAACACTCAGGCCCCAAATTCAAGTTCAAGTTGCATCCTTTCTTCTGTCTATATTCCTTCAAAAGCCTCCAAGATAGTGATTTCCTAGGTGAGGGTGGACATTGGGTGGCACTGGCTCATTCCTTTAAACCTAGTCTCTCAGCAAGCAAATTGCTAAGCCTCCACTAACTTATGAGGTAAATGAAATATTCTGGCAGCCCAGTACTAAGGAATTAGCCGTGGAGTGCATTTCTTTGTCTCAAGCCAAGTTCCTTTGATAAGACCGCAGTGAAACAGTCTCAGAAAGATAACAATTATTCCAATACTCTGCCAGGGGGTCTCATCAGCCCTGGGTTTGTTTGTCATGGGGCTTAAACTCTGGGCTTGGTTGCTATCCCTCAGCCCTTCAGCTCAAGGTGAGTGTTCTACCGCCACAGCACCACTTCCGGTTTTCTAGTGGTTTATTGGAGATAAGAGTCTCATGGACTTTCCTGCCTGGGCTGGCTTTGAACCATGATTCTCAGATCTCAGCCCTTGACTATAGTGCTCTAACAGTTGTGCCACAGTTCCACTGCCAGCTTTCCTGTAGTGAACTGGAGAAGAGAGACTCATAGTATTTCCTGCTCAGGCTATCTGAACGAAATCTCAGGCTTCAACCTCCTGATTAGCTACTTATAAATATGAGCCTCCAGAACCTGGTGATAAAGCATTGTTACTGGAGACAGTGGGGTTGCTGCAAATTTTAGTCCACCTTCACAACACTCTATATCATAAAACAGCAACAGTAAAACCCTATATCAAAATACAATAATAAGAATTAATTAGAATACAATTTAGTGATATAGTCTGCGAGCATAAATTTCAGGAAAACTTGGTGTTAATGACTTAGCATCAAAAAACCAAGCAATATGAGATAATTTCAATAGACCATACAAATTTTTAAATTCCCTCTTAATAATTTCAAAACATTATAAGAAACAGGAAAATATTCATACTTATAAGGAGAATGTAAAAAGGATAAAAGATGGCAGGTTATGAAATGGAAAATTCTACACTGTAGGAAAATTGCCATGGTGAATATATGGTGGTATTGTCATGGTGAATATGATAATGTTCTTCAGAGAAGTAATATATATATATATATATATATATATACATATATATATATATGTGTATATATATATATATATATATATATATTACACATAGTCTAACTTTTCTATCTCTATCAACTTCCAATCTTCTAGTACACATTATCAATGAATTCATGTGTATTGTATATTCCAAAAAATAACTAGCAGAGTCAGGAGGTTACCAAAATACATTAGCTTCAATGTTTTAGGAGATCAACATGCTAATTATGTTTACTATTCTATATATTACACATGTAGTGTGTTATCATTGTATCTCTAAGTATATACAAACACTACTTCAAAGTGAAACGGAATACAACAATGTTTTGGAGGTAAAGCTACCTGTTTGGGACATCATTTCAAGACCAGTGTAGTTTTACCTGCAATTCTACCCAACCCCTGGCTCTGCGTGATGGAATACGTCTAACATCCCAGGTCCATGGGGAGCTGAGAGCAGGATTTCTATACCACGCCATTCTAGACAAGAACGTCCACATGGCTCCATCTCAACGAAAGAAGGTTCAACACTGGCTAGCACATATCTCCCCCACCTAGGTGAAAATAAAACTAAGACTTTGTAGTACAAGAAACAAACAATATTAAAACAAGCCAATACAAACCATCATGAACAACACACACCTAGTGTTTGTTTCTCATACCTATAATCCTAACTATAGCTAGGACTATATTGGTGAGCCTGAGGCACTAAGCAGTTTATCATATTAAAAATGACTATTTGAGTGTCTGTTTTGGCTTCGAGGTCTTTGATCTATTTGGAGTTGTTTGTGGTGGCGGGTGATATATAAGGATCTAGCTTAATTTTCTACAAGTGATTAACCAATTTTGCCAGCACAACTAACTGAAAAGGCTGTCTTCCATTGTATTTATTTTAGCTCCCTTATCGTAGATTAGGTGGCTATATGCCTGTAGTTTCATTTGTGGGATTTCAATTCTATTCCATTGGTCCTTGTGCCAGTACCAAGCTCTTTTTATTACTATGGCTTTTTAGTACAGTTTGAAATTTAGTATTGATATTCCTTCAGCACTGTTCTTTCTGTTAAGGATCATTTTTGCAATTTGGGGTCTTTTATTGCTCCATATGAATTTTTGGATTGCCTCTTCTCTTTCCTTGAAGAATGAGATTGGAATATTGATGGGTATCACATTGAATTTGTAGATAGCCTTGGGAAGTATTGCCATTTTCATGATATTGATCATTCAAATCTTAAAGAATAGGAGGTTTTTCAACTTTCTAAGTTCTGTTTTGATTTCCTTTTTCACGTTTTCAAAGTTTTCATCATAAAAGTCCTTCACTTCTTTGGTTAATTCCTAGGTATTTTATTTTTTGTGGGGCTATTACAAATGGAGTTGCTTTCCTGATTTCAGCCACGCTTTTCTCATTGTTGGCAAAGAGAATAGCCATTGATTTTTGAGCGTTAATTTTATACCCTGCCACTTTCCCAAAATTTTGAATCAACATGAATAATTTGTGAGTGCAGTCCGTGAATAAGAAAAACACTAGGTCACCTTGGCAGAGGCCAATATTTTAGTAAAAGAGACACAGAAACACAACAAATCAAAGAAAGTTTGGACAAATAGGATTGCATGAAATTGCAGAGCTTCTGCAGGGCAAAGGACATAGCCAGCAAGTTCAATAGAAAGCCCAAGTACTGGGAGAAGATCTTCACTAGCCATACAATGGACAAGTGTCTTATATCTAAAATATACCTGGAACCAAAAAATTAAATCCCCAAAAACAAATCCTCACAAAACAACTGCCCAAGTAATAAGTGGCCTAATACTTAAAGAGAAACTTCTCTGAAGAGGAAAGAAGGATGGCCAATAGACACATGAAGAAATGCTCAACCTCCCTAGCCTTAAAAGAAATGCAAATCCAAACAACATTGAGATACCACCTCACCCCATTTAGAATGGTTATAATCAAGAACTATAAGAACAATAGATGCTCGAGAGGATGTGGCAAAAAGGGAACCTTACTGCTTGTTGGTGGAAGTGTAAACTTGTTTAAAATCTTTGGAGGGGCTGGGAAGGTGGCTCAGTGGTAGAGCACTTGCCTTTCATGCCTGAGACTTGGGTTCGATTTCTCAGCACCACATAAGAAAAAAGAAAAAAGCCGGAAGTGGCGCTGTGGCTCAAGTGGTAGAATGCTAGCCTTGAGCTGAAGAGCTGAGGGACAGCGCCCAGGCCCAGAGTTCAGGCCCCACTAGCGGACCCCCCTCCCAAGAAAAACTTTGGAAAATAGTATGGAGGTTCCTCAAATGACTCCACATACATTTCCCCTATCACACAGGAATCCCACTTTTGGGCATTTACCTAAATGATCACAAACAAGACCATACTAAAGTTACTAGCACAACTATGTTTATTGCAGCATTATTTACCATAGCTAAGATATGAACCAACCCAGATACCCATTAGTAGATGAATGGATCAAGAAAATGTGGTCTATATACAAAATGCAATTCTCTGCCTCCATCAGAAGGAATGACATTGCCCCATTTATTAGGAAACAGAAAGCCTTGGAAAAAATTATATTGAGTGAAGTAGTCCAGGCACAAAGAAACAGGTCCTATGTTTTCGCTTATTTGGAATATCTAGTATATGTCTGAGACAACCAGAAAAATCAAATAAGTTGATATTAGGTGAAATGAACCAGAAGATAAAGATTCAAATGTTTTATTTTTCTTTCATGAGATTGTTACTAACATATTTATAAGATGATTTATTTGTTGCATTGTATGTCCCTCCCCCACGGTATAACCTTGCTTTCACTGTATTTGATGTTGGTATAATTTGTGGAGGGGAAGGGAAAAAACAATTTTTTAAATTAGGGATAAGGGTGGACCCACTGCAACAATGAGATGTACAAGACTTTATGTCGGAAAATGAATTTTACACTTTGCCCGGGGGTGAGGGGTGGGGAGTGGGGAATGGGGGGGGTAGGGGAGGTGTGTGGCAGGGAGATAAGAAGGAATGAGAAGGGGAAACAAAGGAGTGGGCAACAATTCTTGGTAAGAAATGTGCTCATTACCTTGCCCATATAATTGTAACCTCTCTCTATGGTATTTTCACACTCACAAAAAAAGACAATATCAAGGCACATGCCAGTTGGTCATGCCTGTAATCCCAGCTACTCATGAGGCTGAGATCTGAGGATTGTAGTTCAAAGCCAGCCCAGAAAGAAAAGTCCCCCTAAGACTCTTATCTCCATTTAGCATCTCAAATGGCAGAAGTGCCTCTGTGGCTCAATTGGTAGAATGCTACCTAACTTGAGCACAGGGTCTCAAGGACAGTTCCCAGACCCTGAATTCAAGCCCACAACCGACAAAAATATAAATAAACATCTAAATGTCTGAATTTCTTGTGAAATGCTAACCTCACTGTATATACCTTAGTAACAATTACATTTATAAAAAGAATCTGAGAAATCCCGAAGCCATGGGTCCTTATGATGTTTATTTTCTTTCCAAAATTTCAAAGTCCCACTATCTGAACTGGTAGCACACAGATTGTAACCCAGAGTGATGTGAAAATATGAAGCCAGAGATCCTTTCAGATTGTCCCACCAACTCTTTTATTACTTTAAACAAAAAAAAAGAAAAGCAAACAAAATAGACTTTATGGTTAATTAAACTGCTATTAAATATTCCAGGCAGGGGCTGGGTAGGTGCCTCAGTGGTAGAGTGCTTTCCTTGCATGCATGAGGCCCTGGATTCGATTCCTCAGCACCACATAAGCAAAATGAAAAAAAAAAAAGGGAGTGGCGCTGTGGCTCAAGTGGTAGAGCACTTACCTTGAGCTGAAGAGCTGAGGGACAGTGCCTAGGCCCAGAGTTCAGGCCCCATGACTTGACCTCCCCCCAAAAAAAGATTCCAGGCAGAATTATATTATTAAATGATGAGTCAGTACATATCTTTTGTAGATACTGAATTCCCATGTGTCACAAAAGTATCCATGGATTCATAGCTAGAAACTCTTAAGAGTAAAACATATTAATTAGGTGAGTTTCATGGGTAGTCAATGAAGATAACATCACACTGTATTCAGTCCGGTAAATTAGTTTATTTACTGAACTGCTGCCCATGCCATACATGGTAGAAAGGCATGTACAAAAATGGGGCGACTTAACCTCGGGCGAGGACGTATCCAGTGTGAAGTACCGGATGAGGTGTGGCCAGGTGGGGGGAAACACTGGCCACACTGGATCTAGATGTGACCTTAAGGCCTGGGACTCACCTCTGGTTAGGTGGAAAGTGTGACTAGAGGTTGACCAGGTTGTGACTTAGAAGGAGGGGACGGTGGCTGCCTCCAGGTGTACCAAATACATAGGTAACACTTAAAGGGTGAAAACTTAGTCAATAAGTGGGAAGGTGTCTGCAAAGGGTCTGCATGGCCTGGGGCAGACCTAATACAAAATACAGGAAGTACCTCTGCCATGTGATTCCTGACTCCAAAAAATTCATTTTCAATCCTTTTCTTTCTCTTCCTTCCTTCCTTCCTTCCTTCCTTCCTTCCTTCCTTCCTTCCTTTCTTTCTTTCTTTCTTTCTTTCTTTCTTTCTTTCTTTCTTTCTTTCTTTCTTTCTTTCTTTCTTTCAAACTTACCTTACATTTTAATATCAAATCACCTATATTAAACAATGATTAACTCGAATTACCTGTAATCATTTATTTCTGTCATATCTTCTAGAGGTAGGCAGAACTGGAGTTCACACCACTAACTAAAGAGGTAGAATTTGAGAGGATCACAGTTCTGAATCAGTCTAGGAAGGAAAGTATCTCCCATATCAACCTACTAGGTAGGGATCTTGGAATGCAATCATGATTCCTGTTTTTTGGGGTGGGTGCAAAAATTGTTACTCTATGAGTAAAGTAACTTAAACAAGAAAGGATTGGTGGAGTGACTCCAGTGGTGGAATACCTGTCTGGCAAACAGAACATCAAAACTCAAATCAACTTCCTAAAGATAAAATAAGAAAAGGAAAGAAAGAACAACTCATACTGAGCATGTGTTCAATGTAAATTATTGTCATTATAAATGCCATTATCTATTTTTAGGGGTAAACACATTTTGTGTCAAGCCTAAATGAAAAAATAACACACTATATATAAAGCTTTGGTAAAACACAGGTCTAGCTTACAATGATGAACACATAAGTATGCATGTGCAGTGGTGTTGCAAGTTTGTTATGGCTTATGGAAGTGCATCCTTTTGATGAACTTGACATGATGAAATTACCTAACCATACAGTTCACCAGACAGATACACACACACACACCCACACACACACACACACACACACACACACACACACACACATATATATATATATATTAAGTAACATAATATATAAAAATATAAAATTTACAATGAATAAATTTAGTGAACAGGTACATTTCCCAAAGAATTATTTACCTGAACCAATTCATGTGTTAAAGTCTCCAATGCTATATCACACTTACATGGTTGCTGATCCTTTTTAACTTTTTTAAGGTATTGTTTTTTCTTTGTTTTTCAGATGAAAAAGCCTGCCAATAAATATATTTGTATGACATTCCTTTCTTTAGAAAATGAAAAGCACATTTTGTTATCTGGCTCTTTATGTATCATCAAAATTTTTTTTTTATAATCTCAAGTACATATTGTCTTAGACTTAGATCTCACTCATTTTCTTCTAATAGTACCTATGGGAAAGAGAATATGAAGGATCAATCTGTTACTTTGGGAGCTTCTGTCATTAATCACTGCAATAAATATTATGAAAATGAAACTCTAAAATTATTTAGAGAGATGACTTGAAAATTAACTTTTTACACACTCATGCTACTCCCTCAACTGAATCATAGAACTTAAAATAAGTCACAATTTAGCTGTGTGCCAGTGGCTCATGCCTCTAATCCTAGCTACTCAGGAGTTGAGGTCTGAGGATGGTGGTTCAAAGCTAGTCCTGGAGGAAATCTTTGACAATCTTACCTTCAGTTAACTTATCTTCGGTTAACCACCAGAAAACCGGAAGTGTCACTATAGCAGAAGTGGTAAAGTGCTAGCCTTCATCTGAAGAGCCCTGGGAAAATGCCCAGACCCAGAATTCAAGCCCCATGAACAAGAAGAAGAAAAAAGAAACAAAGGGGCAAAATGTAACATTTTTAAGCTAATGTGCACATATGCACAAAAAATGTATAGAAATAAAACTATAACAGTCCCTGGACTGGCAAAGAAAAAGAGATTAATGTGAAATTGCCTTCAATAATTCATTTAGACACTCTATACCGAGAGCAGGCTACTGGAAAGCACATCACTAATTGAAGAGGTAAAATTTGAGAAGACCACAGTTCAGAACCAATGTGCAAGGAAAGTAATAAAAGTCTCATATCATCCTAAAGCTTGGCATGTTGGAATGCATTTGTGATCCCAGCTACTTGGCAGACGGAAGTGAGGAACTTAGCCTCTGTTCAGCCCTCAGCAAAATTGATAACCAATGAGAAAAGTAACTAAATTGAAAAAGGATTTTCTAATAGTAGGATACTTGTTCAACAAACAAAGAGAGAGAGAGAGAGAGAGAAAGGAAGAGAGAGAAAGAGACAGAGAAAGAAAGAATTGAAGGAAGGAAGAAAGAAAGAAAGCAAACAAGGAATAAAATAGAAATAAAAAGGGGCTGGGAAGGTGGCTCAGTGGTAGTGTGTTTGTGTTGCATGCATGAGGCCCTGGGTTCGATTCCTCAGCACCACATAAACAAAAAGAAAAAAAGTCGGAAGTGGCACTGTGGCTCAAGAGGTAGAGCACTAGCCTTTAGTTGAAGAGCTGAGGGACAGCACCCAGGCCCAGAGTTCAGACCCCACGACCGGACTCCCCCCCCCAAAAAAAAAATAAAGAAAGAAAGAGAAAGAAAAGAAAGAAGGGAGGAAAAAAGAAAGGGAAAAGGAGAGGTATAAATAAAAAAAAAACTCAGCATGTGTTAGATTTTAATAATGACCCTAATTTATTTTAGCTATAAATGCCATCATTTAATTCTGGGCAGAGACAATTTTCATCAAGCATGAATAATCTATAGCATACCACAAACAAAGCTTTGGTAAACTACAGGTCTTGCTTACTCTGTTGGTCCAATAGGAGTGTATGTCTAGTGTTGTTGCAGTTATGTTAAGGTGTGTGGGAGTTTACCATCCTGACGATCTTGCAATGATGAAATTGACTAATTACACAATTACTTGGGCAGATCCTTGCTGAGATCTATATTAAGTCACAGGTTAACAAAGAACAATATTTACAATGAAATATATTGAACGACCAGGCCTCATGACCAAAATTATTTTTACCTGATTCAGTGTATGTTTTACATTCTATATCACTTGTACATGTTCCTCATTCCTTTCTGTCTCATTATGTTGTCTTTCCTTGGTTTTGTTTTGTTTTCAGAACCATGGTATAACATAACATTTCTTGTATTTTGTCTTATAGTCTTCACAAAGTCTGCAGTTAAATATGCTTAAGTTCCTTTTGTTAGAAAATTTAAAGCACATTGAGTGGGATCTTCATCATAATTTTGTTATAATCTCAAACATGTTTTTATTTCTGGTATTTTACCTGTGTAATCACACTTCAATCTTTTCCAAAGGGCACTTTAGTGGAAGGAAGAAAATCAAAGTTGATTCTGATAGACAATTTCTGTTACTAAAAACTCTGGTATATAGTAAGGTGAGGAAATCCGAAATTATTCATTAGAGAGATGATTTGAAAGTCATTATTTTACATACTAATACTCTTTCCTCAACAAAACCAGAGGATTTATAATAACTAATATTTTTGAAGTTAATGAGCACTAATGTTCACGAATTTTCTAGAAATAAAATGATCACCCATGAAACCTTACTGAAACTTCAAAGAATACTTTCCAGTTAGAGGAATCATCTTCACACATTTTCGCACAATGTGTATCAGCCTGGTAACAGAACCCCAAACTAGACTAAGGCATCTAATAGCTATCTAATTTTTGTTGTCTTTATTTAATGTTGCTTTCTTATCATATTGACTAGTATGAATTCTATGACTAGTTTAAAATCACATTTGTACTAAAAGTTACTAGGTGGGATCTTCATGGATGAGGTGGTGTGGGGTTTCTGGTGGAGCCCTGTCTGGTACAAAGGAGGAGTTGGTTGTGGCACATCCTCTGTGGTGGAGCAGGGAAGGGCTTTGAGGGTGAAGGCCAGTCTGTGTAGGGCTTTGAGACAGCAGGGAAGGGACTGGAAGGACTAGACTTATTAGGGACTGTGTCTCTTGTGGAGTAGGTGGGATTTTAGGATGGAAACTGGCAGGTGGATGGGTTTTCATTTGAAGAAGGTGGAGTCGCTGGAGAGGAGGCTGTTTGGGGCAGAGCTTTGAGAAGAAGAACAAGACTAGAAAGAAGAGATTACTTAGAGGAGGGGTTCTGGTGGAGCACTGTGAGCCCTTGTGGGATATGTAGGGTGGGATTTCCCACAAGGCAGGGCGAGAAATGGAGGCAAGAGGCTGACAGAAGGTGGGGTTTCTGGTGCAGGAATGCGGAGCTATGAGGTAGAGGCTTTTCGAGGTCTGGCCTTGAGAGTGCAGGGAGGTGCTAGGAAGAAGTGGGCTAATAAGGTGCAGGGTTTCTGGTGGAGAATGGCAGGTCTTTTGGAAGTGTGTTAGGGTGGAGGTGGGGTTTCTGGCAGAGCAAGATGTAGTCGCGATGTATGGAGGAGTTCTTCAGGACCAGGGCTTTGTGAGAGCACTGATAGGATCCAGTGGACTAGACTAGTTAGGACAGGGTTTCTGGTGTAGCCAGTCACCACTTCGAAAAGAAGAGTAATGTTGGGTAAGGATTTCAGTATTGCAAGGCAGGACAAGGACTTTGGACAGGGTTTCCAGTAGTGCAAGGCAACCTTCAAAAAGGGACTTTGGAGGGACAGGGATTTACAGTTGAGCCTGGTGAGGCTTCCAGAGTGAGGCTAACTGGTGCAGTGTTTTCCAGTAGAGCAATGTGGGTGTCCAGAGATGGGATAGTGTGGTGGGGGTTTTCTGGAGCAGGTCAGGTCTTAGAGCCATGGGGCTAATTGGAGGAGGGGCTTTGAGAAAGAGTGGAAGGTCTACAAAGTTGTAGGATAATTATGGGCAGGGAATCTTTTGGAGTAGGGTGTGGATCTGAGGGAGGATCCAATAGGGGGTACGTTTATCTGGGGAGCAATGTAGGGCATTGAGAGAGTAGATTTGGGAGGTGGAGGGGCTTGTGGTGGAGCAGGGCTGGCTTTACAGGCAGGAGATGGGCTGTGTAAGAAGCTTCTGGCCAAGCTAGGTGGGGCTTCAAGGGCAGTTAAACGAAGGTGGAGGTTTTTTGAGTAGCATGATGGGCTTTGTGGGAAGAGGTAGGTTCAGGGCTGAGTTTGAGAGGTTAGCCCACTTAAAAGTAGGTTAGTTATGGGTGGAGTTTCTGATGAAACCAGGAGGGGCTTGAGGGAGCAGTCTGTTTGGGGGTGGGGTATGAAAGGGAAGTAGGAGCTTGGAGGTACTAGAATATGGGAGCAATGGGACTATGAGGGACTAGAGTAGTTATGGGCGGGGTATCTGGTGGATGAAGTGAGGATTCAAGGGAGGAGCCTGATTTAGGCAGGGTTCTTGGTGCATCAAAGCAGGACATAGAGGGAGGAGATATGGATGTGGCCTGGTTTCTGGTGGTGCAGAGCAGGGATTCCAGGAAGGGGTGGAGCGGAAGAAGGCTTTCCCTGTAGCAAAGGAGGGCTTTTAGGAAGGAGTCTGGTGGCAGTCAGGATTTGAAAATTTATAGCAGGACTACCAGGTGGTATGTTAGTTAAATTTGGGCTTTTTTAGAAAGAGGCTGACTGGAAGATTGTTTCCAGTGGATCTAGTCAAGTTTTATGGGACAGGAGAATAGGAAAGGGGCAAAACTTACTGAAGAGTGGGGATACAAAAAATAAACAGTTACTGCTAATAGGAACACCATTTTCTGTCAGTGTAGAATTATATTACTTATGTATGGGAGAGATATTGGAGAAAGTAACCAAGTAATTAACTTCCTAGTGAAATTTTTCTGTATTCCAATTGAGTTAAAATAAAACCACAGGTCGCATCAGGCTCAGAGGCATGCAGTAGACTAAGACACATGAAGCACTGGACTTGATTCTCCAGCACAACCTTTAAGGACGACAAATAAAAAGTGTAAAATTTCTCACTTGGTCATAATGGACACTCTATTGTCTTAAAATTGTGAATGAATAGAACTTTTACTCTGGCCATTTTAGAAATCCTAAAACTAAATAAGTAGTAATGTTTTAACCTTATATAATATTGGAAAGTATATTAAAATAATTAGGAAAATATAAAATTATATGCAGAATGTTCATTCTCCCACATCAATTTTTAATCTAAAAGAATTTAAAAGCACAAATTTTCCATAGAATGAGATTGCAGCATGGTTTCTTTTCAGTCATCAAAAGGGTGAATTCAGCAATGTGTCTTTGTCATTGGATGCATCGATGTTAAAACATATGTAAGAATGTGAAGCACTAAGATTTCCTGGTGAAGCTGGAGGCTAAACAAGCTCTCACATAGAAAGAAATTTTAGTTTTCCAGTGAACAGTCCTAGGCCAGAGAATTACACCAAATGTGCCATCACAATACAGAAAGTTCGGCTAAAGGGGGAAAATCCAGGCAAGGAGAATGATCTGAGCACTTGCCGACAGCTGCGACAGTGGCGGCTGCTGTGGCAGTGGTTGTAGCCGCCATACCTGCAACACAGAGAGTCTGGGACAGAGGTGTCAGATGCAATGGGCAAGCGGATTCTACTCAACACCAGCAAGAACTGAGAGGGAGCAGATATCTTCACCCTGCAGATCACAGACCAGAGACGACCCAAGAACCAACACTCTGGTAGTATGAGCAGAAGCCTGACATCCTCACTCCTTCTCAGAGAGCACAGGAGGGAAGGCCACCCATTCCCCACCCCACTACCAGAGATCTCCCTCTTTGATACTGGCAAAGGCCGGGCTGAGCTGCTAGCTCCAACTCAGGCTTTGGGAGAAAAACAAAGAATCATTTAGCAGGTCACTGGAACCTGCCCAGACTTGCCAGGCTCAACTCCACCCAGGAAAAAGTCACCCACCGCAGGTAGAGGAAAATTCACTCTCAGGAGTGGCTTTCTTCACTGGGTAAACTGAGCCAGATGCTGCCCCTCCCTACAGCAGCCTAGACAATCAATTGAAATTCTGTAAACATAAACACTGAGAATGGCTCCAGGCTGGGCTCTGTGAGTGTCTCAAGCTAGCCCCTCAGGGAAAAGCTACTGTTTGCAAAAGGCCTCAACTCTACCCAGAACTTAGCCTCAGCACATTATCTCCAAACTAGAATAAACAGCCATTTCCCTCTTTTGCAATACTCAAAACAGATCGCCCTCCTACTGAACTAGCCTGGGAGGAGGATCACAAAATCCTGGGTAAAGCAGAACATTTTTCTGCTTGCCCAAACTAACCTAAGTTACCAATGAAGCCACAGAAAAACTAAATACCACAAGCAGACCAGAGACTCCACCTAGAGACTGGTTACTAACAAAAGGGAGATACAGAATCTTCCCATCCCCCGTCCCCAAAAATAAAAGAAATTTTTTGTACCTTATTTTCAATTTTTTTTAAATTTTTAATTGTTTTTAAATTTTGTTTTCTATTATTTTTTTTCATCCTCATATAATTTTTATTTTAGTTGTATATGTGTGTGTGTGTGTTTTTAACTCTACTGATCTTTTGATCCTTTTTCCTTCTTCCTTTCTTTTCTTTTTTTTGGGGGGGGGTCCGGTCGTGGGGCCTGAACTTTGGGCCTGGGCGCTGTCCCTCAGCTCTTCAGCTTAAGGCTAGTGCTCTACCACTTGAGGTACAGCACCACTTCCGGCTTTTTTCTTTTTGCTTATGTGGTGCTGAGGAATCGTACCCAGGGCCTTATGCATGCAAGACAAGCGCTCTACTACTGAGCCACCTTCCCAGCCCTCTTTCTTCCTTTCTTTTCTCATTTTTTTCACTTCTCTTTCATTCTTTTCTGCGTGACTTAATTGCTGTTCTGCTCATCCTCAGATATACATGTCGTCAATTATTAGATCTTATCCCCCAACGTGTACACACTTAATCCAGAAATTTATTACTCAATTCATAATCTTAGACGTAAAATCCTTAATAGCAGTATTACCTCTTTATACCCATAAAATATTTTAAAACATTTTTATTTTTCTAGTTTTTCGTGTCTCCTTTCTATCCCTCCCCTTCTCTTATCCCATCCCCATTCTTCTGTGAATACTATTTCTTCAAACTTTCAGTTTTTAAGCGTTCCACTTTTTACTTTTAAATTTTGGGTTTTCCATTTTTTCTTGTCTCTTTTTTTCTTTTCCTTCTTTATTTCTTTATTCTTTCTTTTCTTTTTCTTTTTTTCTCTCTCTGCTATCATTCTGTCCAATCCATTTCCCTCTTTGAGATCAGGACTTGGTTAAGTCCACTCTCCCTTACCTTCTCACATCCCTCTAATCCTTTTCCCCCAACATTCTTGCTAAGCCTAATCATTTTTGGTTGCAAAATTCTTCTTTGCTGTTCTTAGGCAATTAAGACATAGTTATTTGATGTTGAATAGATTGTATCTCTTGAACAAGATTGTCTCTGCAGACTTTTGACTGTGCAACTACAGATTTTGGTTGATGCTTACCTTACAACAGTGTTCTAGCACAAAACTGGTGTTACTCTCATGCCAAATGGGCAGAATAAACCGGAAAAACACAAGAAAAATGGCAAGTCTGGGGATGTCAACTCCCACTCATGACAATCAGGGGATGGAACAGATAATAAATAATCCAGAGGTGAGTTCCCAAAAATCTCTACAAACACTTCAGGTAAACAGGGTAAATGAATAGAGTGAAAACATGCAAAGGTCTCAGTGTGAGCATGACAAGGATAGAGAGAAGGCAAAAAAGATCAATACATGAGAGTCATGAGCCTGAGGAAGCTAGTCAAAGATAGATACAGGAATTTTATGAGCAGATTGAGAACACTTAAAGAGAAAAATAGGAATTGCCTGAGCAGGTTGAGATCAAAGAAATAGACAGGAATTGCGTGAGAAGGTTGAGATCAGTCAAAGAGATAGGAATTGTGTGAGCTGGCTGAGAACAGATGAAGAGAAAGTCAGGAATGGCATGAACAGTCTGAGAACACTCAAAGAGAACTACAAGAATTGCGTGAGCGTGAGGAAGCTAATCAAAGAGAAATATAGGAACTGAGAGATCAGGATGAGAATAGACTAAGATCGATAGAGGCATTCATGTAATCCATAAACAGAGAGCTGAAAGAAGTCAGGGAGACCACAAAAGGAATGCTGAATGGATCCCAACAGAAGGAATGGCAGTCCAAGGAAAGCATAACCAATCAACTAAGTGATTTGAGAATATACACTAAACACCAAATTAAGGAAGTAAAGAAGTTCATAGAAGATCTAAAAAAAGCTCCAACACAGAATTTGAAGAAATCAAAACGGACAAATTAGAAGGAAAAGAAATAAAAAACAACGTAGAAAGTCTTGACAATAGGTTAGACCATGCAGAAGATCAAATCTCAGGGATTGAACACAGCCCAGGTATTATAGAGAAAGAACATACAACCATCCAAGACAAATCCAAAAAATATGACAAATCTATTCAACATTTGGAAGGCATCATCAGAAGGCCTAATCTGAGGATAATGTGTATAGAGGAACACCTAGAGAGAGAAGTTAATGGTCTAGGAAATTTGATTAACTTCCCAAACATGCAAAAAGATAGGCCTATTCAGATACAAGAAGCTTTTGGAACTCCAACTAGACCAGACCAGAATAGGACATCTCACCAACACAATATGATCTGCAAAGGATCAATTCAGACCAAGGAAAAGATCCTTAAAGCTGTCAAGGAGAAAAGAACAATCAACAATAAAGGGAAACCGATTAGAATCACCTCAGATTTCTCAGCAGAGACAACTAAAGCAGGAAGAGCTTGGGATGGTGTATGCAATGCAGTAAAGAGAAACAACTATCAACCAAGAATCCTGTACCCAGCTAAACTCTACTTCATAACTGAAGGTCAAATAAAAACCTTCCATAGCAAAGAAAAATTGAAACAATATATCTCTCCCAAGCCAGGCATACAAAAGATACTTAAAGATATCCTACACATAGCAAACCAACAAGACCACAATAAAGGCCAAGAAACTGCACCCAAACTGAGAATCCAAGAACCATAGGAAGAACCCAGTTGCCACAATCCCAAGAAGGTGGATAAAATAGCAGGAACTCCCAAATCCCTTTCAGTCCTATCTCTCAACATTAACGTAATTAACTCTCCAATTAAGCAACATAAACTGCCTAGTTGGATTAAAAAGCAAGATAGAAGATATCTGCTGCCTTCAGGAGTCAAATCTTGGACATAAAAACAAACACATTTTGAATGTGAAATGCTGGAACAAAATCTACCAAGCAAACGGCCACCATAAAAAGGCAGGTGTTGCAATCCTCATATCAGATAAAAAAGACTTCAAATTAAAATCAATGAGAAGAGATAAGGAAGCTCGCTATATACTAATAAGGGATCCCTCCTTCAGGAGGATATTACAATTCTAATTCTAATAATTCTATCTATATTCCAAACAACGGAGCACTCAAATTTATCCAAGAAAAACTACTTTCCCTCAAATCCCACATAGATCCAAAGACATTAATTGTTGGGGACTTTAACACACCACTCTCCCCACTAGATAGATCAACTCGGCAAAAACTCAACAGAGACACCGCAGACCTAAAAAACTGCATAGATTAACTAGATTTAACAGACATCTACCGAACATTTCAACTGGCAGCATCAGAATACACGTTTTTCTCAGCAGCACCTGGAACATTTCCCAAAATAGATCACATTTTAGGTCACAAAGCAAACTTGTCCAAATTCAGAAACACTGAAATTATACCTTGCATTCTCTCAGACCACAGAGGAAGAAAATTAGAACTCAAAACCAAAATGCACCAAAGAAAGTCCTGTAACCCATGGAGGCTGAACAACACTGTTGGACCACCATTGGTCATGGAAGTGATTAGACATGATATTCAAGTATTCATGATATTCAACAAAAATGTACACACAAATTGCCAGCTCCTCTGCGACATAGCAAAGGCAGTACTCAGAGGCAAGGTATAGGTCTGAGTTCCTACATCAACAAATTGGAGAGATCTGAAGCCAACAATTTAATGAGACATCTGAGCCTCCTTGAAAAAGAGCAGCAAGATAAACCCCAATCTAGTACATGGAAAGAAATAATTAAAATTAAATCAGAATTTAAATTAATTAGAATCCAAAAAGACCATAGAAAGAATCAACAAAACAAAGAGTTGGTTCTTGGAAAAAATTAACAAAATAAACAGACCCTTAGCAAATCTTATCAGAAAAAGATGAGAACGCACCCAAATAAATAAACTCAGAGATGAGAATGGAAACATTACCACAAAAACAACCAAGATTCAGAACATTATATGGGAATACTTCTCAAACGTTTATGGTCATAAGTTTGAGAACTTGGCAGAAATGGATCTTTTTATAGCAAATATCAATATGGGGAAACTAAACCAAGATGAGTTAAGCCATAGTAACAGGCCCATATCAAGCATTGAAATAGAAACAGCAATAAGAGGGCTCCCATCCAAGAAAAGGACCAGATGGTTTTACAGCAGAATTCTACAAGGCCTTCAAATCAAAACTCACACCAATACTGCTTCAACTCTTCAATGAAATTGAAAGAGAAAATTCACTACCCCGAATTCATTCTATGAAGCTATAATAACCCTCATCCCAAAACCAGGCATAGACTCATCAAAGAAAGAGAACTATAGACCCATTTCTTTGATGAACATTGATGCAAAATTTCTCAACAAAATTTTGGCAAATCGACCTCAACAATTCATCCAAAAAATCATACACCACGATCAAACTAGGTTCATTTCAGGGATGAAAAGCTGGTTCAATATATGCAAATCAATTAACATAATTCATCACATCAACACGAGGAAGGATAAGAACCACATGGTTATCTCAATAGATGCAGAAAATATTTGACAAGATCTAACACCCCTTTATGATTACTGTTCTGGAAAAATTAGGTATCTATGGAACCTTCCTCAATACAATAAAGGCTGTATATGAGAAACCTACAGCCAGTATTATACTCAATGGTGAAAAAATAAAGCCATTTCCTCTAAAATCATGAACGAGACAAGGATGTCCACTCTCCCCACTGCTCTTCAATCTATTATTAGAATGGCTAGCTACAGCAATAAGACAAAATGCAAACATAAAGTGGATTGAAATAGGGAAAGAAGAAGTAAAACTCTCCCTCTTTTCAGATGACATGATCTTGTATTTAAAGAATCCCACAGACTCCACTCTCAAATTACTCAAGGTGATCCAAAACTTTTGGCAAAGTAGCAGGGTATAAAATTAACCCTCAAAAATCAATGGCTTTTCTGTATGTCAACAATGAGAATAGTGTGGCTGAAATTAGGAAAGCAACTCCATTTGTAATAGCCCTTCAAAAAATAAAATACCTAGGAATTAACCAAAGAAGTGAAGGACCTCTATGATGAAAACTTTAAAATCTTGAAAAAGGAAATCAAAACAGAACTTAGAAAAGGGCAAAACCTCCCATGCTCCTGGATTGGAAAGATTAACATCGTGAAAATGGCAATACTTCCCAAGGCTATCTGCAAATTCAATGCGATACCTATCAATATTCCTACCTCCTTCTTGAAGGAAATAGAAGAGGCAATCCAAAAATTCATATGAAACATAAAAAACCTCAAATAGCAAAAACGACCCTTAACAGAAAGAACAGTGCTGGAGGCATATCAATACCAAATTTCAAGCTCTACTATAAAGCCATAGTAATAAATACAGCTTGGTCCTGGCACAAGAACAGACCTCAGGACCAATGGAATAGAATTGAAAACCCAGAAATGAACCTACAGACATATAGCCATCTAATCTTCGATTAGGGAGCTAAAAAAATGGCATGGAAGAAAGACAGCCTCTTCAGTAAATGGTTCTGGCAAAACCGGTAACTACTTGTAGAAAACTAAATCTAGATCCTTATATAACACCGTGCACCAGAATCAACTCCAAAATGATCAAAGACCGGAGACAAAGCATACACCCTGAAGACATTACATGACGGAATAGAAGAAACCCTAGGTAATCTTGGCACAGGATGACATTTCGTTAATAGAGACCCAGAAACACAAAAAAATCATAAAAAGTTTGGACAAATACTATTGTGTGAAATTGCAGAGCTTCTGCATGGCAAAGGACATAGCTAGCAAGATCAAAAGAAAGCCCACGGATTGGGAGATCTTCACTAGTCATATAACGGACAAGGGTCTCATATCTAAAATATACCTGGAAATCAAAAAATTAAATCCCCCAACAACAAATTTTCAAAGAAACAACTGCCCAATTAATAAGTAGGCTAAAAACTTAAAGAGGAACTCCTCTGAAGAGTAAAGAAGGATGGCCAATAGACACATGAAGAAATTCCCAACCTCTCTTGCCATAAAAGAAATGCAAATCAAAACAACATTGAGATACCACCTCATCCCAGTTAGAATGGCTATAATCAAGAACTCTAATAACAACAGATGTTGGAGGGGATGTGGACGTTGTTGGTGGGTGCGTAAGCTTGTTCAACCACTTTGGAAAGCACTATGGAGGTTCCTCCAAAGACTCCACATACAGCTCCACTACGTACCAGCAATTCCACTTTTGGGCATTTACCCAAATGATCACAAACAAGACCAAGCTAAAGCTACCAGCACAACTATGTTTCTTGCAACATTATTTAGCGTAGCAAAGATCTGGAACCAACCCAGATGCCCCACAGTAGATGAATGATCAAGAAAATGTCGTATATGTACACAATGGAATTTTGTGCCTCCATCAGAAAGAATGACATTGCCCCATTTGTTAGGAAATGGAAAGACTTGGAAAAATTATATTAAGTGAAGTAAGGCAGGCCTAAAGATACATATGTCCCATGGCTTTCCTTATTTGCAACAACTAGTATATATCTGAATTAAGCAGAAAAGGTCAGATAAGTTGATGTTAGGGAAATGAACCCTAAGATATGTATTCAAATGTTTTTTTTTCTTTCATGAGATTGTTTCTAAAATATTTAGAAGATTATTTATTGGTTCCTTTGTATGTCCCTCCCCCATGATATAACCCTTGCTTTTACTGTATATGATGTTTGTGTAATTTGAGAAGGGGAAGGGAAAAAACAAATCATTAAATCAGGGATACAGGTGGACCCATTGCAACAATGAGATATACAAGACCTTATGTCGAAAAACAAACTTTATAACTTTGGTGTGAGAGGGCAGGTGGATAAGGAGGATTCGCTGGGGGGGACCTGGGGAGGATGGAAAGGGATGGGAAGGGGAAACAAATAGGAGGCTACAATGCTTGATAAGAAATGTACTCATTATCTTGCACATGTTATTTAACCCCTCTGTACTGTATTTTCACAATAAAAAAAAAAAAAAACCAGCTTGGTCCTAGAACAAGAACAGACTCCAGGGCCAAGGGAATAGAATTGACAACCCAGAAATGAACGTAAAGACCTATAACCATCTAATTTTTGGTAAGGGAGCTAAAAAAATAGAATGGAAGAAAGACAGCCTCCTCAGTAAATGGTGTTGGCAAAATTGGTTAACTACTTGTAGAAAACTATAGCTAGATCCTTATATATTACCGTGCACCAGAATCAACAACAAATGCATCAAAGATCTCGGAGTCAAAGCAGACACTCTGAAAACATTACAGGATGGAATAGGCGAAACCCTAGGTCTCCTTGGCACAAGCCAAAATTTTCTTAATGGAGACCCAGAAACTCAACAACTCAGTGAACGTTTGGACAAATGGGATTGCATGAAATTGCAGAGCTTTTGCATGGCAAAGGACATAGCTAGCAACATCAATAGAAAGCCCACGGATTGGGAGAAGATCTTCACTAGCCATACAATGGACAAGGGTCTCATATCTAAAATATACCTGTAACTTAAAAAATTAAATTCCCCAAAAACAAATCTATAAAGAAACAACTGCCGAATTAATAAGGGGGCTAAAGACTTTTGGAGTGTGTTCTTTACTCATATAAAACTTGTCTGTAAACTTATGATTGAGAGTATTACAAAAGGAAACAATATGCCATTTGAGGGCCAGCATAGAACAAAGGGAAATATTTGTTTTAAAAGTGTTCTGCTGGAAAGAAACAAAGACATGGATGTTTTAAAGTGTCTTATGCATGGATGTTTCACTCCTGAGATGATTTTCTTGTTGCAGGACTCAGTTATCAATTCCTTTAGTCTGGTCCGGAGTTTTCCATAGCAATAAGGATTCCAGATAAGCAGTATCCAGTGAGTATGATCAGCAAAAGCAGCCTCTTCTCAGACCAGTACTCCTTTTAAGGAGGCTCCCAAAAAAATACCTGTTGTTTGTTTTGTTTGTTTAGTTTGTGCTGGTTCTGGGGCTTGAACTCAGAGGCTGTACCCTGTCCCTGTACAGTGTCCCTGCCCACCTGCCCCCAAAGCTAGTACTCTACTGTTTGAGCCAAAACTGCACTTCTGGCTTTTTTGGTTTTTAATTACAGATAAGAATTTGACACACTCTCCTGTCTGGTTTGGCTTTGAACTAAGACAGTAAGAAAGTTAAGTGACATCAACTTTATGGACTTCACTTTTGAACCAAGAAATACTAGATGAAGCTTATTATTAGGTTAATAATTGACAATTTGTAAAAGAAGAAAATATGTTCAGCAAAGGATCCATAACTTAAATAACTCAGGAAATATAGGTGCACTGAATCATTTTAGAATTATTTTCTTTGCTTGGCAAGATTACTATTGACTTCATCATTCCTTTTGGGGAAACTTAAAGTCATATTTGCAGTTTTTTCTTGGTCTTGGGGCTTGAACTCTAATCCTGGGCACAGTCCCTCAGCTCTTCAGCTCAAGTTGAGTGCTCTACTTTAGCTACAGCACCACTTCCAGGTTTCTTGTGGTTAATTGAAGGGTTTCATGGACTTTCCTGACCAGGCTGGCTTTGAACCACAATCCTCTATTCTCAAACTCCTGAATAGCCAGGATTACAGGCATAATCCACCAGCACCTGGCTCATTTTGCATTTAGTCACTTAATGACACTAAGTATACAAAGAATGGAAATCTGAATCAAATGATGTGACATTGCAGCTTTTCAGAATAATTGAGGTAGCAATAAATATGTCCTCCTTTTCCATTTTGTTACATTATTGCCTCATGAGCTATGGGACCCTTAAATTACCATCTCTTCCCTCTGTGTAGGTATATTTAATAATAGGAAATGTTCTTAGAGAAATAAAGAAAGACAGGTTTTTAGAAAGCAAAAGAGATCAGGTATGAAAGAACACGCTAGAAGGTTATATATTAATCACAGAGATTAAGAACTATCCTAAGAGATTTAGAATGTTAAAGGCAATGAGGAATAAGCCTAGTTGATAACTTGTTCTTCAATAACCAAAAATGGCTCCTTAGAATGGTTTCTTCTATACCTTATTGACTATCACTTAATCCTTTCATCTGGAGTTATTCCTTCTCTTCTGTCACAACTGTTAATTAGCCTCTGTGTTTTTGGTGCCAGGACTGGCCAAAAGGTTTCTAAATCTCACTTAGACTACCCTTCTCATTGTGATTAGCAGTGACCATTCAAAAGCCTGGAATTACTCTTCACCTGACATCTAAGCACATTCTTGGCATTAATTGCTGTGACCTAATGAACAAAACTTTTTTTTTCAGCACAGTATCCAAATATAGGTTAAGTACATTAATTAGGAAAGAAGTTTTCCGAGTTAAAATGAAATATAAATATGTAATGTGTCCCAACTGAATCAAAAATTCTGAATACATACAGGCAAAAATATTATCTTTCCACTAAAGTCTTTGAAGTAATACCATTGGAAATAGTGAGACAAGAGAAGGGAGAATTAAAATCATGTCAAACAATGTATGTTATTCTGCTATCCCCTCCACTATGAAGACCTGCCCATTCCCAGTTGTCACAAAATTTCAAGTGTCTCTCTTAGAATCTATTTGGAAAAGTTCTAAATCACTGTTATATGAATGTTATAATTTCTGTTATATGAAACAAAATATTGACACAAGACAATTGAAATAAAACACACACATATGTTGAAGTCACCACAACTGGAAAAACAACCAACAAAGTAGAACTCCGCCAGGAACAAAAACATGTTTTGCCCAGTTTTTTTTAAGCAAAAAAAACTCAAAAACGTGTTAACTTGGAGTAGAGCCATAAAGAAAACTGTGTTTCAGAAATATGGTTGTATTAATTTGTAATTAAATTCATCTAGATGAACCTAATGTAGCAAACCCCTTGAATGGATCAAAATGTTTAAAAGGAATGTGTCTGTATGCGGAGTGAGATCTGCAAATATTTAAAAGAATAAAATAACAAAATCAAAGCATACTTAAAAAATTCAGCAAAGCAATGAATAAGTCCAATATTATTCATATTGAGAACTAATTCCTACTGATTTAACAAGAAAAAATATGCAACTAATAGAATTTGAGCAGTGTACAAGAGTGAATATACTTCAAACTATTCCAAATTACACTTTGTAGAAGATTGAATGTGGGTAATCTAAAGGAGAACATCAACACATGATATAAATGAAAATAAAAATCTCATGAAAAGAGAGAAATAGTGTCTGGAAAATAATAGCTTAACAAATGGTGGTCAAAATCGTTCTAGTACTGACAAAATTGCATACCTATTTATTTAGATCCAAAGAAAGACCCCAGTTACTCAAGCTGATTTGAAACTTTGGCAAAGTAGCAGGATACATCTGTAACATTATTATGGATGTTGACTCTGGCATGGAATTCATTTCCTCTTTGATCTGACAAATGAATATATGAAAGAGCATAACTTCTCCAAATAAATATCAAGACTTAACTAAACATATCACGAGAAAAGTCATTATGTAATCCGTATTGCAACTGGGATAAGAGAAAAATCAGTCATAGTGATTCTGTGTTTATTGTAAATGTTGATGTTTTTCATAAATTATTTCCTTTAGTTTGCATTTTCAAAATATTGTGTTACATGATGTATATCTTGGTAACTAATTTTGAATGCCTCCTTAAATTTTGTTCTGTGTATAATGTCTCTCTTCTGTTCCTAACCCATGAAATGATTTTGATTCCAAAAACATTCTAATAACCACTGTTTATAATACACAAAATCTCATAAGCATGACACCAGTAAGCATTGGTTAACATTTTGATACCAGGGTCTCATTACTTATAAGGCCTATCTGCATGAGTTACATTGTACCTAGATTCCTCAGCCTAAATTTAGCCACTGTTAAAAAATGTTTATATCTTTATTTGTCACCCATCAGAGATTAAATCTGAGTATAAAGCCTAAGGAAAACGATAAAGTAAGAATTTAGCTTTTCTGGATATAAAGTAAACAAAATGCAGCATAGAGTAACTCACTGGTTTAAAGTCAACCTATCTCACCGAAACATTCTAAGCATTACCTTACAATGTGTATTACTCCCATGAAGGGAATGGGGAATATGAGAAGAGGACTAACCAAGAACTGTCTTCAAAATATATATAATTTGGATTTATCTCTATATTTCGCTGTAAACATTTCTGATAAAACTATTTGAATAATTGATTTATAATATATCCTAGTTTCATATACCAAATTACATTCAGAAAATGGGATATGAAAATTAACTAAAGAAAGTCCTGGCAGAAAAAATGGCACCTCTATACTATGTGACACCTGATTCTGAGGTATTTCATTATGCCTCCATTTAATGAATGTGATTGTTTAAATGTTTCATAAAGTACTAACTAAATTGATCAGTGTATTATAATCTAATTATTTACAATTTTATCCTAGAATCATTTAAGAACTTCCCATTCAATCATGACATACATCACATTCCATTTGTATTCATATGGATAGGAATAAGTTTCTTAGGATCTCCTGCCATTTGGAGGTGGCAGGACCAAGATTCGAACTGTGGGCTCCAGCTCCCATGCGAGGATAGGAAACTCACTGGTTTGTTCAAGAATTACAACAAGACCAATGATTAGGCAGGCACCAGTGGCTCTCAGAAGTCCTCCTTGATACTTACAAGGTTGTGATAGGAGGATCATGGTCAAAGTCACCCTAGGCAGAAAAGTCCTTGAGAGCCCTGTCCAACTTCAGGGCCAAAAAAGCCAGAAGTATAGCCATATGACTCCAGTGTTGGAGGGCTAGCCTTAAGTAAAGCAGCTCATGGACTGTGCCCAGATCCTGAGTTCAAGGTCCAGGAGTGGCAACAAACAGACATACACAACAATCTGTGTAGCCATCTGCCTAAAGCATGTCACCCTCAGCAGCCTTTATTTACATTTTATTATGAGGCCAATGCAGGAACAGTCACAAACCAGGCAGAAGATCAGGTTTCTTAGAAGTAACCAGTATTCAGAAAATTAAAATTAGGGACATAAAATGGTAGCATAATTATGTAAAAATTACCATGAAGAAAAAGATGAGCTGGCTGGGAATGTGGATTAGTGAGAGAGTGCTGTCTAGCATGCAAGAAGCCCTGGGTTTGATTCCTCAGTAGCACATTCAAGAAAAAGCCAGAATTGGACTTGGATGTCAGGAGGAAAGAAGGTAACACTTCCCAGTCATGAGGTCTTCTGCAGTGTGTCAGGACACCAACATGGTCTTCACACAACCACAGAACAGGAAGACTGTATCTTTCCCACTTCTCAGGCAGCCGAGGGCCCCAGCGTCAAGAGGTCAGAGGCAGGTTCTAACTCAGGTTCGTGGAGCCAGAAGAGAAAGGGCTCTGCCTCTCCTTGGACTGGGGATTTGCATTAATGATGTGGAGAATGAAGGAAGGATAATTGACTGGCGAAGGTAGAAGAAGGACCTTCAAATCTGACAGATGGAGAGTCAAAAACCCACTCCCGATCTTAGCTATGGTAAATAATGCTGCAATAAACATAGTTGTGCTGGTAGCATTAGTGTGGTCTTGTTTGTAAACATTTGGATAAATGCCCAAAAGTGGGACTGCTGGGTCATAGGGGAGCTCTATGTGGAGTCATTTGAGGAAACTCCATACTACTTTCCAAAATGATTGAACAAGTTTACACTACCATCAACAATGAAGTAAGGTTCCCTTCTGTCCACATCCCCTTCAGCATCTGTTGTTATTAGAGTTCTTGATTTTTGCCCTTCTAACTGGTGTGAGGTGGTATTGCAATGTTGTTTTGATTTGCATTTCTTTTATGGCTAGGGAGGTTGAGCATTTCTTCATATGTCTAATGTCCATCCTTCTTTCTTCTTCAGAGAAGTTTCTCTTTAAGTCATTAGCCCACTTATTTATTGGGCAGTTGTTTCTTTGAGGATTTGTTGTTGGGGGATTTGATTTTTTGAGTTCCAAGTATATTTTAGATATGAGACTCTTGTCCGTTGTATGGCTAGTGAAGATCTTCTCCCAATCCATGGGCTTTCTATTGATCTTGCTAGCTATATCCTTTGCCATGCAAAAGCTCTGCAACATCATGCAATCCCATTTGTCCAACCTTTCTTTGATTTGTTGTGTTTCTGGGTCTCTATTAAAAAAATTTAGGCCTGCGCCAAGGAGACCTAGGGTTTCTCCTATTCCATCCTGTAATGTTTTCAGAGTGTCTGCTTTGACTCCGAGGTCTTTGATCCATTTTGGAGTTAATTCTGGTGCAGGGTGATATATAAGGATCTAGCTTTAGTTTTCTACAAGTATTTAAACAATTTTGCCAGCACCATTTACGGAAGAGTCTGTCTTTCTTCCATTCTATTTTTTTAGGTCTCTTATCAAAGATTAGATGGCTATAGGTCTGTAGTTTCATTTCTGGGTTTTCATTTCTATTCCATTGGTCCTGAGGTCTGTTCTTGTGCCAGGACCAAGCTGTATTTATTACTATGGCTTTATAGTAGAGTTTGAAATTTGGTATTGATATTCCTCCAGCAGTGTTCTTTCTGTTGAGGCACGTTTTTGCTATTCGGGGTCTTTTATTGTTCTATATGAATTTTTGGATTGCCTCTTCTATTTCTTTGTAGAATGAGTTTGGAATTTTGATAGGTATCGCATTGAATTTGTAGATAACCTTGGGAAGTATTGCCATGTTCATGATATTAATCTTTCCAATCCAGGAGCAAGGGTTTTTTTTTTTTTTTTTTTGCCATTTTCTAAGTTCTGTTTTGATTTCTTTTTTAAGTTTTTAAAGTTTTTATCATAGAGGTCCTTCAGTTCTCTGGTTAAGTTAATTCCTAGGTATTTTATTTTTTGTGGAGCTATTACAAATGGAGTTGATTTGTAATTTTAACCCCACTTTTCTCATTGTTGGTATACAGAAAAGCCATTGATTTTGGGGGGTTAATTTTATACTCTGCTACTTTGCCAAAGTTTTGAAGCATCTTGAGTAATTTGGGAGTGGAGTCTATGGGATTCTTTAAATACAAGATCATGTCATCTGCAAAGAGGGAGAGTTTTATTTCTTCTTTCCCTATTTGTATCCCCTTTATGTCAGCATATAGCAGCATTATTTACCATAGCTAAGATCTGGAACCAACCCAGATGCCCCTCAGTAGATAAATGGATCAAGAAAATGGGGTATAGATACACAATGTAATTCTATCCCTCCAGCAGAAAGAATGACATTGCCCCATTTGTTAGGAAATGGAAAGACTTGGAAAAAATTATATTAAGTGAAATAAGCCAGGCCCAAAGAAACATAGGTCCCATGATTTCCCTCATTTGCAATATCTAGTATATGTATGAGTCAGGCAGACAAGGTCAGATAAGGTGATGTTAGGAAAATGAACCCTAAGATATGTATTTTCAATGTTTTTTTTCTTTCATGCATTTGTTTCTAATGCAATTCTAAGATTATTTCTTTGTTGCTTTGTATATCCCTCCCCCACAGTACAACCCCTGCTTTCACTGTATTTGATGTCGGTATAATTTGTGGAGGGGAAGGGAAAAAACAAGTCGTTTAAATAAGGATACAGGTGGACCTGTTGCAACAATGAGAAGTACAATTTGTCATGTCGAAAATGAACTTTACAACTTGGGGGGGAGTATTGGGTTGGTGGGAAAGGGAGGATGGGAATGGTTGGGAAGGTAAACAAAGGAGGAAGCTACAATGGTTCATAAGAAATATACTCACTATCTTGCCCATGTAATTGTAACCCCTCTGTACAGTATTATCCCAGTAAAAAAAACCCACTCCCTAAGACCAAACAGCAAGGCTCTCTATTGTTAACCTAATGATAGCCTGGGGTTCCCTTCACCTGGGGGAGGAAGGTTAATTAGTCATTGTTTGAAGAGGCTGAGAAAAGCCTGATCCTTGTGTAACTCTGACAAATGTGTCAGGTTACCCCTCATTGGTGGCCGTGTCTGGAATGAATGAAGTGGTTTTGCAGCTCACTTACCTGTTGATTGTGTAAATTCTGCCTCGTAATCCTGTAGGCCTATGTCTCTTCACCTAGTCTGGCTTTTGAAACTGTTTTCTGCCTTCAAATATTGTTACACTGGAGTTCTTCCTGCTAAGAGGTCTAGGGCTTAGAAGCTGAGAACTTCATGTGAACCCAGGATTGGTCAATGATGTTTCTTGCCTGCTTTTATAACTCAAGAACTCTAAGAACATTTAGAGTGCAAGTAACTTCTCATTACCAAGGGAAACACAGGAAGCTCTTGAACATCTGACCTGTCAGCAATAGAAGTCAGAGTGTCATAGACGTTCCAGCCCTGGCTGGCTTCATCCTGTGATCCTCAGACTTCAGCCTCCTGAGCTAGCGTAATGGGCTTGAGCTACTGATGCTCTGCTAGGTTCAGAATTGTAATAACATTGGCATTACAAGGCAACTGCTTATCACAAAGGGCTTGGGCATCATATTTGTTCTTTCAACATTGGACCTTTCAGACATAAGGTTATAATGCTAGAGTCTGAGAGGTTATGCATATGGATGGGCTACTATTGCAGCTTGAGCTCTAACTCCAATTCTGGTGTACATGAACATTCATTTTTCCAGAGAATGTTCTCCTAATTTACAAATAGGAAAGGTAATTTGCTTAACCCTCACTTTATTTCCAGTTTTCTGTCTCAAACTCAAGCCTGGGCACAGTCGCTGAGCCCTTCAGCTCAAGGCGAACACTCTACCACTTGACCCACAGCACCACATGTGGTCTTTTTGTGGTTCATTGGAGGTAAGAGTCTAACAGGTTTCCCTTGCCTAGGCTGTATTTGAACTGTGATCTTCAGATCTTAGCCTGCGGAGAAGCTAAGGTTCCTTCTGTGAGCCATAGGCATCTGGCCTGCTGTTTTCACCAGACCTGGGGCTTGAACTAAAGGCCTGGGTACTGTCTCTGAGCTCATTTTTCTCAAGCCTAGCACTGTACCACTTGAGCCACTCCACAGCTTCTGGCTTTTTCTGAGTATGTGGCACTGAGGATTCAAACCTTACCATTCATGCATGCTGAGCCAACTCTCTACCACTAAGCCACATTTCTAGCCCCACCCTTAAAATTTTATCCCTCAACTTACCTATCCCCAAGAAAAGGCTTCTAAGTAAAAATCATCTAAAGAAATTCCTATAGGAAGGTTCTAAAGATAAAGAAGACAAAGTTCATATTTAGGAGAGAACCTAACATGTGAAGACTGTGTCAAATGCTTCCATATAATTATGTATCATGTTTCAACACTTAATAAAATATTAATAAAAACGAGTCAATGTCCTAAATTATTGTGTATAAATTTATAATAGATGTACAACATGTACTAAATATTATGTGTATAATAATACTAAATACAATAAACAATATGTAAATGTAAAGTAAAAAATAAAATAAATACAAAATCAATCATAAAAATTATAATATGTAATAAACATACATAAGTAAATATATATCATATATTACACATATATAGAATTTTTTTTTCCATTGCAGGGTCTTCATTCAGACACTGGCAACTCTAGCCTGAATTTCCTTTCCTCAAGGACAGTGAGCTCTGCCTTCATCCATGGTGCAAAAGAGTTACCTGGATGGTGAGATCAAATCCCAGCAATGATGGAAATACTGACCCCAATTCCAAGACAGTGCCTTAATTTTTTTTAATGGTAGTAGTTTTCTTTATTCAGTTACGTATAAACATTAAAAAAAAGCAGTGTAGAATTTTGTATATCTATCAGACACCTTTTTCTTAACCCCAGAATGCTTGTCTGAGTACTACTTTTTTTCATTTTTTTTATTGTAAAAATGTTGTACAGAGGGGTTACAGTTAAATGAGGATGGTAATGAGTACATTTCCTATTGAACATTGTTGCCTCCTCCTTTGTTTTCCCCCTACCATTCCTTCCCTCCCATTTCCACAACTACTCCCCCTGCCGAGCTCAGTGACTTAATTTTTATTTTTGGATTTGCATGGGGTTTGAACTCAAGTAGTGCCAAATCTGCACTTTTCCTCACATTGGTACATATTTACCAAGACCCTGAATTCAAATCCCAGGCTAGGAAAGAAAACTGGTAGAATTTCAAAACAAGGTAGCTTTATTCCTTTTTTAATTTAGTTAAATAAATAATTAATATTTTTATTTATTCTGTATTTTGCCAACATGGGGCTTGAACTCAGCTCATGGCAACTCTGCCTCAGCTTCAATCGCCCTAGGGTGGGGCACCCTCGGACCCATAGCCAATCTAGGGATCCTAGGCCCAGAGGGCTTTCAGGAAGAAAAAAAAAACATAGCATAGCACAAAAAGTGGCAAGTTGCAGAGGGCTGAGGGTTTTCCTTTTTTTTCTTTGCACAGTGGCCATCCTGGTTCTGAATTACATGGCTGCAAAGTGGACCTGACCTGCCATATCTGAAGGCTGACAGACTATCAGGGAATCCATAGGCCAACCTGTGAACATAGGCCCCGTGTTCAAATCCCAGTACTGACACATACCAATGGCAGGAGATCACAAGAGACTTGTTCCTTTGCATAGGAATACCAATTGAAAGAGTAATTCATGTTTGGGTCTAGTCTAAAATTGGATGCAATAATCCTAGGACGCTGATTGATCTTAATTAATAGGTTATTATGCATGAAAAGAATAATATTCCTTCAATGGCGGTATAATAAATGCCTAAGAGTTGGTAGGAATGTCTTAGGTGTCATTCAATCATAGATAGATGGCTCTGGCACTCCTTACGAATATATGTTTATTTGTATACCACCCTCTGTCTATCCATGTATCACTGTTTTGGCCAAACCTAGAGCTGGAACTCAGCACCTGGAAACCACCTGACAGCTTCATTGGCTAGAGGCTGCCATGCTCACACTCATCCATTCATGAATTGGGCTTGCTAAACCCTGAGTTCACATCCCAGCACTGCCAAAAATTTAATGTTGGAGTAAGAAGCCACATGTGACACATGTTTTCCTTTTCTGTGAGAGTCCTGTGTGTCAGGCATGATGGAAAACATATTTACAAATCTGGATGCTGTGATAGGATATAAAAAAGGTAATACATGGTAGAGGGGTCATCAGAGTCAATGAAATAAATGGTAAATAAATGAAGAAAGCAAGAAATAATTTGAATAACCACACACAACAAAGTATGGTCTGACTAGCTGTATGGAAGTATAAATCCTATCTTTAAAATGGATATAAGGAGTATGTTTTCCAGCCCTGAGGCTTGAATTCAGGCTTAGGGAACAGGCCTGACTTTTGTCTTCAAGCATGTTCAGATTCCCTTGCGTCACCGTGCTGCATATTTACCCAGTCCTTGAGTTCAAATCCCAGGCCTGGCAAAAAAATATGTCATGAATTGCCAACCAGGGAGCTAAATATTTTTTTTTAATTGAGGGCTATTGGAGAAGCTATAGTCCCTCAAAGCAACATAGGCCTACAGTTCGAATACAGTCATGCCACTTCCAGATGGTGGGAGATCCTAAGAAATTCATTGCCATCCACAGGAATAATGATGGAATATTATCAATGTCATAGTTGAATGACGTGCTCATGAATGATACTTGTACACAATTAGACTTCATGATTTCAGTTGGCTGATTGATTTTATTTAATATTTTATGAAACATTAAAAGAATATTATTTCTCACAGGGATGCAATAATTTAAGGACACTGATTTACTTAATACTTTATTAAATATAAAAATAATAAACATTTATTTATTTATTTTTGTGGATCCTGGGGCCTGAACTCTGGGCCTGGGTGCTCTTCAGCTCAAAGCTCGTGCCTCATTCCATGGTTTCCCATATTTGCAATAACTAGTATATGTCTGAGTAAAGCAGAAAAGGTCAGATAAGGTGATGTTAGGGAAATGAACCCTAAGATATCTACTCAAATGTTTTTTTTTTCATGCGATTGTTTCTAACACATTCATAAGATTGTTTCTTTGTTGCTTTGTATGTCCCTCCCCCACTGCATAACCCCTGCTTTCACTGTACTTGATGTCAGTATAATTTGTATAGGAGAAGGAGAAAAACACATCGTTTAAATAGGAATAGAGGTGGACCCATTGCAACCAAGAGATGTACAAGTCGTGATGTCGAAAACGAACTTTACAACTTTGGTGCGGGGGTGGTGGTGGTGAGGGAGCAGGGAGGATTGCGTGGGGGGGGGCACAGGGGAGGATGGAAAGGGATGGGAAGTGGAAACAAAGTAGGAGGCTACAATGCTTGATAAAAAAATGTACTCATTATCTTGCACATGTAATTGTAACCCCTCTGTACATTATTTTCACAATGAAAAATAAAAAAATAAAAATAAATATTAATTACATGGAGGCATAATAAATATCCAAGAATTGGTAGGAATGTAGTATATATATAAGTGAACAATGGATAGACATCTCTGGCACTCTGTAAAGATATATGTATTTATTAGTGTACTACAATCTGTGTGTCAATCTGTTCTTATTTTGTCAAACCCCTGTGCTCGATCTCAGATCCTGGGAACTGCCTATCAATTCAATTTGTTCCAGGATGGCATCTGCCACACACGAATTCATGATTTTGGCCCTGTAGGCCTTGAGTTCAGATGCCATCATGACCAAACAATGAATCATGGAGTAAGAAACTGATGGTGACACATGTTTTCCTTTTCTGTGAAAGTCCTGGGTGTCAGGTAAAAGTGGAATACATATGCAGATCTATATCCTACTTAATCAATGTAACCAATGTTCTATGTGCCATATTAGTCATTAAAATAAACAGTCAATACATGTTGGGTCTTTGTTTGCCCCCGAAAGATGGATGGGGCCCAAGGAAAAGTAAGTACGCCACTCGCCCATTCCCCAGTCTCCCTTAGCCCAGGAGACATTCAGACACAGTGGAGAGTCAAGTCAAGCAAGAACTCATTTATTACCACACAGCAAACACCTTTTAAAGGGAAAAACTGCAAGGCATGGAAGGGGAGGGAAAGGAACCAACCAATCACTGTAAAGGTCACACCCTATCATGTACCTAAGCTTTATCCAGTCAGATTTTAAGGTAAACAATTGGGCTGTGCCCACTCAACTTCCTCTCAGCACCATCATTGCTGCCCATGTGCCCCACAAACACATGAATAAAACAAAAATTAAATGAATAACTACACTGAATGCAATATGGAGTCAACCTATGTATGTAAATATAAATCACATATTTAAAATGTACACAGGTAGGATGTATTCTAGTACTGGGGATAGATTTCAGACCTAAGGAACAGACATGAATTTCTTGGCTTCAAGAAGGCTAGCTTCCCCTTTCAAAACAGTGCAACAGATTTACCCAGACTATGACTTCCAATCCCAGTCCTAGCAGAAAAAGTGGCACCTTTATATTATGTGACGCCCAATTCTTAGGTATTTGGTTATGCCTCCATTTAATGAACGTGATTGTTTAAATGCTTCATAAAGTATTGATTAAAATCAAGCCGTGTCCTATAATATAATTGTGTATAATGTTATCGTAGAATTATTTAAGAGCTGCCCATTCAATCATAACATACATCCTGTTCCATTGGTATTCATATAGATAGGAATGTGTTTCTAAGGATCTCTTTCCATTTGGAGGTGGCAGGACCAGGATTCGAACTGTGGGCTCCAGCTCCCACCATTTTAACTCGAGGATAGGGAACTCACTGGTCTGTCCAAGAATTGCAAGACCAAGGATTAGGCAGGCACCAGTGGCTCTCAGAAGTCCTTATTGATGTTTACAAGGCTGTGATAAGAGGATCATAGTCATATTCACACTAGGCAGGAAAGTCCTTGAGATCCCTGTCCTACTTCAGTGTCAACAAAGCCAGAAGTAGAGCTGTGTAGCTCCAGTGGTCCAGTGGTAGAGGGATAGCCCTGATTAAAAGCATCTCACAACACAACACACACACACACACACACACACACACACACACACACACACACACACTGCAGTCTAATCATCTATCTGTTTATATATTGGCCATTCCTAGGGCTTGATCTCATGTCCTCAAATTTGCCCTCCAACTTCTCTTGCATCAAACTGGTGTGCTAACATTTACCCACTCATGAAGTGGGCCTGCTAGGCCCTGACTTCAATTCAGAGAACTGCCAAAAACTTAATCCTGGTGGAAAGCCAATTGTCCCACTTGGTTTCTTTATTGGTGAAATTCCTGGGACTCAGGAACGATGTAGAATGCACAGGCAAATCTATGTCTTATGTAATAGGATACAAAAACTATTATATGTGTAATCATATTCACTAAAATATATAAGAAACAAATAAAACAAAATAAAATGAATACACTAACTGCAATATGCAGTAAAAATTTGTAGGTCAATAAAATTCATGTACTTATAATATATACGAATATTATTTTTTCGAGTGCTAGGACTTGAATTCAGGCCCTAGAAACAGGCCTGACTTTCTTGTCTTCCAGAATGGTGATCTTCCCCATGCCCCACAGTGCTGCAGATTTACCCAGTTCAAATCCCAGGCCTGGCAGAAAAAATGGCATGAATTCCAAGCCAAGGAGCCTCATAATTTTTAAAATATTTTTAATGTATATATGTATGTATGTATGTATGTATGTAGGTAGGTAGGTAGGTAGGTATTTTTCTTTTGTCAAGCACAGGGCTTGAACTCAGCTCATGGAAATTCTGCCTCAGCTTTGATCACTCTAGGCTGGGGTACAGCCACAGGACCCACAGCCCAACCTGGGTTCCTGGGACCCAAAGGCTGACAAGAAAAAAAGTAATTAATGCGACACAGAAAAAAAAAAAAAAAACTGGCAACTTGCAGATGGCTACCAGTTTTACATTTGTTTTCTTTGCTAGGTGACCATCCTGCGTCTCAATGACCCGGTTGAAGAATGTTGGTAACTTGGCATTGCTGAAGGCTGGCGGACTACCAGGGAAGCCATAGGCCAACATGGCAATGTAGGCCCTGTGTTTGAAGCCGGGTCCTGACCCCTACCAATGGAGGGAGATCCTAAGTGTCTCGTTTCTATTCATAGGAATACCAATGGAAGATTATGAATGGCAAGGTTGAAGTAGTTTTTTTCTGAATACTACTATATGAATAGAGTGATTTTAGGAGGCCAATGGATTTTAATGAATATTTTTGACACATTCAAAGAATACTATTAATTACATGGACACAATAGTTTCAGGACAGTGGCTGATTTCATCAATAATTAAGGATGAAAACAATACTATTAATTACATGGAGGTATACTAAATACCCAAGAATTGATAGGAATGTAGCCTATATATATATATATATAGACATCTCTGGCACTCTATAAAAATCAATAATTATTTTTGTACTACCATCTGCATGTCAATCTGTTCTAAAAACATTTGCTTCTCTGAGAACGACAGTGTTTCTCTTATTTTGTACTTTTTTATTGAAAAAGTGTTTTACAGAGGGGTTATAGTTACAGGAGCAAGGTAATGAGTACATTTCCTATTGAGCATTGTTGACTCCTTCTTTGTTTTCCCCGTACCATCCCTTCCCTCCAATCTCCACAACTACTTCACCCTGCCGAGGTCAGTGACTTAGTTTTTATTTTGTGGTTGGCATAGGGTTTGAACTCAAGTAGTGGCAACTCTTCCCTCACATTGCTACAAATTTACCAACACCCTGAGTTCAAATCCCAGGCTAGGAAAGAAAACTGACAGAAATTCCAAACCAGGGAGCTTTATTTTTTATTTAGTTAAATTATTAATATTTTTATTTATTTAATTATTTATTAGCCATCTATGGGACTTGAACTCAGGTCGTGGAAACACTTCCTCAGCTTGAATCTCCTTAGGCTGGGGTGCAGTCTCCAGACCCATAGCTGATCCTGAGATCCTAGTCCAGAGGGCTTGCAGGAAGAAAAAAAAAGCTGGAAAGCACAAAAAGTGATGAGCTGCAGAGGGCTGGCATTTTACGATTTTGGGGGGCATGGTGACCATCCTCGTCTGAATGATATGGCTGCAAAGTGGACCTGACCTGCCATTGCTGATTCTGGTTAGCTCTCAGTGAAGCCATAGGCCAACCTGTCAACATAAGCCCTGGGTTCAAATCCCAGTCCTGACACCAATGGCAGGAGATCACAAGAGACTAATTCCTATGCATGGGAATACCAATTGAATGAGTAGTTCATGCATCCGTCTAATCTAAATTTGGATGCAATAGTCCTAGAATGCTGATTGATCTTAACGTATAGTTTATTAAGCATGAAGAGAATAATATTCCTTCAATGGTGGTATAATAAATACCTAAGAGTTGGTAGGAATGTAGTAGGTATCATTCAATCATAGATAGACGGCTCTGGTACTCTTTAACAATATATATTTTTTTGTATACCACCGTCTGCCTATCCATGTATCGCTGTTTTGGCCAAACATGGGGGTCGATCTCAGTGCCTGGGAACCACTTGACAGCTTCATTGTCTAGAGGCTCCCATGCTCAAACTCACCCATTCATGAATTGGCCCTGCTAGGCACTGAGTTCAGATCCTCACATTGCCAGGCATGATGGAGAACACATCTAAAATCTAGATTCTATGTGATAGGATGTAAACAATGTAATAAATTGTAGAGGTGTCATCAGAGTCAATAAAATAAATGGTAAATAAATGAATAAAACGAGAAATAAAATTTATAAACTTACCAAATACAATATGGACTGAACATCTGAACGGAAGTATAAATCCTATCATTAAAATGTATATAAGAAGTATCTTTTCCAGGACTAAGGCTTGAATTCATTCCCCCTAGGAGGAGGGAATGGCCGGAGATCCTGAGATACTCATTTCTGGACCTAGGAAGAGCCATAGCATGCGAAAGATCTCATCCTTGAATGAGTAGTTCCTGCATGATGTGAGTAGGAAATGATACATAAGACTCATGGGGTATAGATTATTTGTAAGTCAGAGTTGATGAAGCATGACAATAATCATCATATAAATGAAATGGATGCATCACAAAAGATGCAAATATAGGTATTCACAGATTGGATTCCATCACAGGTCACCACTATCCTACTCTATACAAATATGTACTTATTTGCATTCTACCTTCAGCTTATGAATGGGTGACTATTGTGCTCGCCACTCTCTCCCCAGGGGGGCTCAAATTCAGGTACTGGGAATGCCTACCTCCTTTGTCCCTCACAGGCTGGTGTGCTCATGTGGACCCATTCACCAATTTTGCATGCTAGGCCACGAGTTCAGTTCCCACCTCTGCCAAAAGATTCATCTTGGTGTCAGAAGTCAATTGTTGCATCTATTTTCCTTTCCTGTGCAAGTTTGAGTCTCAGCTAGGATGCAGAATGCATGGGCGACCCTGTGGTCATGGGAATAAGTTGTTATCCATGTCAGTCCAGTTATACCTCTCATCATATACATAAGAAAATACATAATACATCCATGAATAGCATACAAAATAAACACAATAAGTACACTCAATGCAGGATGCAGTCCACACAAGGATGTGAATATACATCCCATGTTTCAATGACGCATTGAGCACTATTTTGGCCTCCCTTTGGCTTTATGTCAGTTCCTGGGAAGAGCCCATCTCCTTAGTGGCTCACAGTCTGGTTTAATCACGTGGACCGAATAGGCAGTGGGGCCACCTAGGCCCCAAGTTCGAATCCCAGCACTGCCAAAAATTCACCCTGATGAGAGGAGCCAGTCATTGTACCTGTTTTCCTTTGCTGTACAACTTCTGGGTCTCAGCCTGGATGACTACACCAAACGCAAGATGCAGCCCACCCATGTTGGAAATATAGATTCTTTGTTTAATTATGAATTTATGACTACATTGGCCTCACACCAGGGCTCAATCTCTGGCCCCAGGAATGGCCTGGCTCCTTAGAGGCTCAGAGGCTGCTGTGCTTAACATGACCCATTCACCAATTGGGCCTGATAGGCATTGAGTTCAAATTCCAGCACTGCCAAATGATTCATTCTGATGTGAGAAAACTAAGGTTGCATATGTTTTCCTGTTCTGTGAATATCCTGGGTCTCATCGAGGATGGAGAATGCTATATAAGCAAATCTATAGCCATGGGAATAGGTTGTCATCCATGTCAGCACAGTTATACCTGTCACCATATTCAATACAATGCGCAATACATCAATGAATAAGACATGGATGACACTGAATGTAATATGCATACCACTCCTGTAGGTAAAGAGAGATCCTATGTTTAAAAAAGGTGGGCTTGTGATTTTGTCCAGTGTTGGGGCTTCAAATCAGGTCCTAGATCAGGCTGGAAATTCTAGTCTTCAAAGATAGTGAGCTTCCCCTTCCCCCACAGTGCAACAGAGATACCCAGCCTTGAGTTCAAATCCCAGCACTGACAAAAAATTCATCCTGATCTCAGAAGCCAGTTGTTGCACACATTTTCCTCTCCTGTGAAAGTCCTGAGTCTCAACCAAGAAGGGGAATTCATAGGCAACCCTATAACCATAGGAACAGGTTGTCATCCATGTCAGCAAAGTTATACCTGTCACCATATTTAATAAAATACACAATACCTCCATGAAAAAGAGACAAAATAAGGAGAAGTTCACTAAACACAAGATGCTGTTGATGCATGAATGTCAATATAGATTGTATGTTTAAATTATGAATTTATGACTATAGTGGACCACCTTGGGGATCAATGTCAGATCCTGGGAATGGCCGAGCTCCTTAGTTCACAGGTTGGTGTGTTCACCTTGACTTATTGGGCAATTGGTCCTACTAGACCCTGAGTTCAGATCCCAGCACTACCAACAAGTGTGTTGTAGAGTAAGAAGCCAAGTGTGAAACTTGTTTTTCTTTTCTCTGAATATCCTGGGTGATCCTGAGAATCCTGGCATGGTGGAGAACATTTATACAAATCTATATGCTCTGTGATAGGATGTCATCAATGTAATAAACGGAATGGATTTCATCATAGTACAATCAATGGTAAATAAACGAATAAAAGAAAAAATTCAAGGAACAACCATTCCAAACTTATATGGACTGAACATCTATAGATAAGTATAAATCTTATCTTTACAATATATATAAATACTATGTTTCCAGGGCTGGGGCTTGAATTCAGGGCTAGTGAACAGGCCTGACTTTCTTATCTTCAAGTACAGTGATCTTCCCCTTCATCCACATTGCTGCAGATTTACCCAGATCCTGAGTTCAAATCCAAAGCCTGTAAGAATAAACTGTGTGAATTGCAAGCCAGGGAGCTAAATATTTTTTGTTGTTTTTCTCAGTATGGGGCTTGAAGTCAGGTTGTGGCAACTCTGCCTCAGCTTCGATCACCCTAGGCCGGGGTGCAGACACTAGATCTACAGCTGCTTCTGGGATCCTAGACCCCCAGGTCTTGCAGGGAAAGCAATTCACAGAAAAACATGTGGCCTTTTTATGTTTTCTTCCTTTGCTCGGTGACCCTCATGGGTTTGAATGACACTGTTGCAAAGGGTACTTCAGCTTGCAATGCTGAAGGCTGGCAGACTATCTGGGAAGCCATAGGCCCACATGGCAACATAGGCCCTGATTTCGAATCCCCCTCCTAACACCAACAAATGGCAGGAGAGACTAAGAAAATGGTACTCATCCATAGGAAGAACAATGGAATATTATCAATGTCAAGGTTCAATGAGTTGATCATGAATGATGCTCCTATAAAATTAGACAGCAGCATTTCAGGAAGCTAATTGATTTTAATATTTATGAAGGATAAAAAGATTATTATTACTTACAGGAATTCAATAATTTCAGGACACTGATTGATTTCATTAATATTATAAGGATGAAAACAATAACATTAATTACATGGACACATGATTAATACCCAGGAATTAGTAGTAATGTAGTCTATATAACTGAATAATGTATAGACATCTCTGATACTCTGTAAAAGCACATATTTATTAGCATACTTCCAAAATCTTTTCTTATTTTGTTAACCCCTAGGGCTTGAGCTCAGGTCCTGGAACAGCCTGTCAGCTCAATTTGCCCCAGGATGGCGTGCTGACATTCAACCATTCATGAATTGGGCCTCGTAGGCTTGTAGGCTGTGAGTTCAGATGCCAGCACTCCCCAAAAATGAATTGTGGAGTAAGAAGTTGATGGTGACACATGTTTTCCTTTTCTGTGAAAGTCCTGGGTGTCAGGTATGAGGTGGAATACATATGCAGACCTCTATCTTATGTAATCAATGTTTTATGTGCCATAATATTCAAAATAAATGATCAATACATGAATAAAACAAAAAATAAAATAACTGCACTGAATGCAATATGGAGTCAACATATGTATATAAATATAAATCATATATGTAAATTGTACATGAATAGGATGTTTTCTAATGGTGGGGATCTATTTCAGGCCAAAGCAATAGACATGAATTTCTTGACTTCTAGGAGGCCAGTTTCCCCTTCCCACACAGTGCAACAGAGTTACCAAGACCACGGGTTCCAATCCCGGTCTTGGCAGAAAAATGGCACGTTTATAGTGTGTAATAGTATAGTAATTCTAAGGTATTTCATTATACCTCCATTTTATTAATGTGATTGTTTAAATGCCTCATAAAATATTAACTAACATCGATCAGTGTCCTATAACATAATTGTTTATAATTTTATCCTAGAATCATTCAAGAACTGCTCTTTCAATCATGACATACATCAAATGGACAGGAATACGTTTCTTAGGATCTCCTTCCATTTGGAGGTGGCAGGACCAAGATTCCAACTTTGGACTACAGCTCCCACCACTTAAACCCGAGGACAGGGAATTCACCAGTCTGTCAAAGAACATCAACAAGACCAATTATTAGGCAGGCACCAGTGGCTCTCAGCAGTCCTCCTTGATACTTACAAGGCTGTGATGAGAGGATCATAGTCGAAGTCACCCTAGGCAAGAAAGTCCAAGTTCAGTGCCAACAAAGCCAGAATCCCTGTGGCTCTACTGTGGAAGGCCAGCCTTGATCAAAAGCAGCTCACAGACTGTGCTCATATCCTGAGTACAAGGTCTGGGACTGGGAACAAACACACATACAGAACAATCTGTAAAGCCATCCAGCTAAATGAGGTCACCCCCTGGTTTCCAACAGAATTGGACCCATTGTTCCCTGGGAAAAGGGCTGGGGGAGCTGCTATCTTCTTGACTCCACCCATGCTGCTTGCATCACAGGATTCTGGCCACACCCCCATTCATTCATAGTTCTTTCTGACCAATGAGATACAAGAATGGTGGCCACGCCCACATTACATGCTGCCTGGTAGCACCAGGATTCCCTCTGTTAGTTTACACCATTATGAGGAATTGAGGAAGGTAGAGATTGCTGAGTGGTGAGGAAGAGACTCCAGGCAACTTTGGAATATAGAAGGAAATTGAGATGCCTGCCCGCACCCTGGCTTCCTTCCCCCCTTCCCAAGTTGTGGAATTTCAAACATCAGGCAATGATACCCTGCCAGGCCGCATAAAGCCCCAACCTGCTCCCTGGCCCTGGTTCTTTGCTCTGAGGCCATGTGTCTGCAATGCCACTGCCATCGCTGCTCGCCCCACCTGGAGCAGCCTACAGCAAGTTCTTCCAACAGCCCAAGTGAGTGGCTGCCCCCAAACCACACCTACCCCTGGTCAGACACCCCTCTGGGGACACCATGACCCCCTACTTGTGTCCTCTACCTGGGTCTGAGGAGCCACCTTTCTGTCTTGGGCATTTCTGAAACAGAGACTCAAGATATGCTTTGGCTGGGCTGGATCGAGGTCCTCCTATCTATGACAGGTATGCTTCACCAGACCTAGTCCTCTGGCGTTGGGATGGTAGATATGTAACTACATGTGCAGTTATCGATTTAGATGGATTATCGCAAACTTTTAGTCCACAGCAGCTGATTCTTTTTTCTTCATATTTTTTATAGTGAAAATACTGTACAGAGGGGTTAAAATTACATGGACAAGATAATGAGTACATATCTTATCAAGCATTGTAGCCTCCTCCTTTGATTCCCCTTCCCATCCCATCCTCTCCCCATCCCATACCCGACCCTCCACCTCCCCCTAACAAAGTTGTAAAGTTCATTTTCGACATAGGACTTGTACATCTCATTGTTCCAATGGGTCCACCTGTAATCCCTAAATGATTTTCTTTCCCTTCCCCTCCATAAATTATAACAACATAAAATACAGTGAAAGCAGGGATTATACCGTGAGGGAGGGACATAAAAAGCAACAAAGAAATAAACTTATAAATATACTAGAAAAAATGGAATGCAAGTAAAAATGTTTGAATACATATCTTAGGGTTCATTTCCCTAACACCAACTTATCTGACCATTTCTGCTTGAGTCAGACATATACTAGTTATTGAAAATAAGGTAAACCATGGGACCTATGTTTCTTTGGGCCTGGCTTACTTCACTTAATATAATTTTTTCCAAGTCTTTCCATTTCCTAAGAAATGGAGCAATGTCATTCTTTCTGATGGAGGAATAGAATTCCATTGCGTATATATACCACATTTTCTTGATCCATTCATCTACTGAGGGGCATCTGGGTTGGTTCCATATCTTAGCTATGGTAAATAAGGCTACAATAAACATAGTTGTACCGGTAGCTTTAGTGTGGTCTTGTTTGTGAACATTTGGGTAAATGTCCAAGAGTGCGATTGCTAGGTCATAAGGGAGTTCTATGTCGAGTCTTTTGAGAAACCTCCATACTACTTTCCAAAGTGTTTGAACAAGTTTACACTCCCACCAACAATGCAGTAAGGTTCGCTTCTGTCCACATCCCATCCAGCATCTGCTGTTATTAGAGTTCTTGAGTATAGTCATTCTAACTGGAGTGAGGTGGTATATCAATGTTGTTTTGATTTGCATTTCTTTTATGGCTAGAGAGGTTGACCATTTCTTCATGTGTCTATTGGCCATCCTTCTTTCCTCTTTAGAGAAGATTCTCTTTAAGCTTTTAGCCCACTTATTTATTGGGCAGTTGTTTCTTTGAAGATTTGTTGTTGGTAGATTTAATTTTTTTGAGTTCCAGGTATATTGTAGATATGAGAACCTTGTCTGTTGTATGGCTAATGAAGATTTTCTCCCAATCCGTGGGCTTTCTATTGATCTGGCTAGCTAGGTCCTTTACCATACAGAATCTCTGCAATTTCATGAAGTGACATTTGTCTAAACTTTTTTTAATTTGTTGTATTTCTGGGTCTCTATTAAGAAAATTTCAGCCTGTGCCAAAGAGACCTAGAATTTCTCCTATTCCATCCTGTAATGTTTTCAGATTGTCTGCTTTGTCATCCAGGTCTTTGATCCATTTGGAGTTGATTCAGGTTCAGTGTGATATATAAGGATCTAGCTTTAGTTTTCTACAAGTAGTTAACCAATTTTGCCAGCATCATTTACTGAAGAAGCTGTCTTTCTTCCATTGTATTTTGTTAGCTCCCTTATCGAATATTAGAAGGCTATAGGTCTGTAGGTTCATTTCTGGGTTTTCAATTCTGTTCCATTTGTCCTGAGGTCTGTTCTTGTGCCAGTACCAAGCTATTTTGATTACTATTACTTTGTAGTAGCGTTTGAAATTTGGCATTGATATTCCTCCAGCACTGTTCCTTCTATTGAGGATTGTTTTTGCTATTTGGGGTATTTATTGTTCCCTATGAATTATTGGATTGCCTCCTCTTCTATTTCCTTGAAGAATGAGGTTGGAATATTGATAGGTATCGCATTGAATTTGTAGATAGCCTTGGGAAGTATTGCCATTTTCAAGATGTTGATTTTTCCATTCCAGGAAGATGGGAGTTTTTGCCATTTTCTAAGATCTGTTGTGATTTCATTTTTCATGTTTTTAAAGTTTTCATCATAGAGGTCCTTCAGTTTTTTGGTTAAGTTATTTTAATTTTTTGTAGGGATATTACGAATGGAGTTGTTTTTCTAATTTCAGCCACACTTTTTTCATTTTTGGCATACAGAAAAGCCATTGATTTTTGGGGGTTAATTTTATACCCTGCTACTTTGCCAAAGTTTTGAATCACCTTGAGTAATTTGGGAGTGGAGTCTATGGGATTCTCTAACTACAAGATCATGACATCTGCAAAGAGGGAGAGTTTTACTTCTTCTTTCCTTATTTGCATCCCCTTTAGGTTTTCATCTTGTCTTATTCCTGTAGCTAGGCATTCTAATACTAGATTGAAGAGAAGTAAAGAGCTTGGACATTCATGTCTCGTTCCTGAGTTAAGAGGAAATGGCTTTAGTGTTTCACCATTAAGTATAATGCTGGCTGTAACTTTATCATATACAGCCTTTATTGTATTGAGGAATGTTACATGGATTCCTAATTTTTCCAGAACCTTCATCATAAAGGGGCGTTGGATCTTGTCACATGCCTTTTCGGCATCTATTGAGATAACCATGTGGTTCTTATCCTTGCTCCTGTTGATGTGATGAATAATATTAATTGATTTGCATATATTGACTCAGCTTTGCATCCCTGAAATGTATCCTGTTAGATGATGAATTGCTTGAATGAATTTGTGAAGTCAATTGGCCAAAATTTTGTTGAGAAGTTTTGCATCAATGTTCATCAAAGAAATGGGTCTATAGTTCTCTTTCTGTGATGAGTCCATGTCTGGTTTGGGGAGGAGGGTTATTATGGCTTCATAGAATGAATTCGGTAGTGAACTTTCTCTTTCAATTTAATTGAAGAGTTGAAGTAGTATTGGTGTGAGCTGTGTTTTGAAGGCCTTATAGAATTCTGCTGTAAAGCCTTCTGGTCCTCGGCTTTTCTTAGATGGGAGGTGTGTTATTGCTGTTTCTATTTCAATGCTTGATATGGGCCTGTTAAGATGGTTTAACTCATCCTGGTTTAGTTTCGTCATGTCAATATTTGCTAGGAAAAGGTCCATTTCTGCCAAGTTCTCAAACTTATTAGCATAAAGTTTTGAGAAGTATTCCCTTATAATGTTTTGAATCTTGGATGTTTCTGTGGTGATGTTTCCATTCTCATCTCTCAGTTTATTTATTTGGGTTTGTTCTCTTCTTTTTCTGATAATATTTGCTAAGATTGTCCATTTTGTTAATTTTTTCGAAGTAACAACTCTTTGTTTTGTTGATTCTTTCTATATATTTTTTTGGATTCTAATTTAATTCTGATTTAATTTTAATTATTTCTTACCATCTACTGGATTGGGGATTATGTTGCTGCTCTTTTTCAATGAGGCTCAGATGTCTTATCAAATGGTTGGTTTCAGATCTCTCTAATTTGTAGATGTAGGAACTCAGAGCTATAAACTTCTCCCTGAATACTGGCTTTGCTGTTTCCCAGAGGAGCCGGTAATTCCTTTGTTCATTTTTGTTGAATATCATGAACCTTTGAATTTCCTCCATGAGTTACAGGACATTCTTTGCTGGCTTTTGGTGTTGAGATCTAATTTTATTCCCTTGTGGTCTGAATGAATGCAAGGTATAACTTCAATGTTTCTGAATTTGGACAAGTTTGCTATGTGACCTATAATGTGGTCTATTTCAGAAAACATTCCATGTGCTGCTGACAAGAACATGAATTCTGATGCTAATGGTTGAAATATTCGGTAAATGTCTGTGAAACCTTGATGAGCTATGCAGTTGTTTAGATCTGTGCTTTCTCTGTTGAGATTTTGTCTAGTTGATCTATCTAGTGGGGAAAATGGTGTGTTAAAAGCCCCAACAATTAATGTCTTTGGATCTCTGTGGGATTTGAGGGAAATTAGTGTTTCTTGGACTAATGTGGGTCCTCTGTTATTTGGCGAATAGATACTTAGATTTGTAATATCCTCCTGAAGGAGAGATCCCTTAATTAGTACAGAGCGACCTTCTTTACCTCTTCTCAAGAATTTTAATTTGAAGTCTATTTTATCTGATATTAGGATTGCAACTCCCGCCTGTTTACAGGGGCAGTTTGCATGGTAGATTTTGTTCTAGCCTTTCACATTGAAAATGTTTGTTTTTATTGGCAAGATGTGACTCCTGAAGGCAACAGATAGAAGGATCTTGCTTTTTAATCCAACTAGATAGTCTATGTCGCTTAATTGGAGAGTTAAGTCCATTAATGTTGAGAGATAGGACTGAGAGGTATTTGGGAGTTCCTGCCATGTTATCCACCTTCTTGGGGGCTGAGGCAATTGGGTTCTTCCTGAGGTTATTGGATTCTCAGTTTGAGTGCAATTTCTTGGCCTTTATTGTGGCCTTGTTGGTTTGCTATGTGTAGAACGCCTTTAAGAATGTTTTGTAGGTCTGGTTTGGTGGAGATATAGTGTTTCAAGTGTTCTTTCCTATGGAGGCTTTTATTTGACCTTCAGTTATGGAGAGTTTATCTGGGTACAGAATTCTTGGTTGATAGTTGTTTGTCTTTAAGGCATGGCAAACATCATTCTAGGCTCTTTTTGCTATGATTGTCTCCGCTGAGAAATCTGAGGTGATTCTAATTGGTTTCCCTTTATAGGTGATTGATCTTTTCTCCTTGACAGCTTTAAGGATCTTTTCCTTGGTCTGAATTGATACTGTGTGGATTTTAATGTGACAGTGGGATGTCCTCTTCTGGCCCACTCTATTTGGAGTTCAAATAGCTTCTTGTATCCGAATAGGCCTATCTTTTTACATGTTTGGGAAGTTCTCTGCTATGATCCTGTTAAACAAATTTCATAGACCATTAACTTCTGTCTCTGGGTTCTCCTCTACAGCCATTATCCTCAGATTAGCCCTTCTGATGGTGTCTTCCAAGTGTTGAATATATCTATCATATTTCTTGGATTTGTCTTGGATGGTTGTATTTTCTTTCTCTATAATATCTAGGCTGTCTTCAATCCCTGAGATTCGATCTTCGGCATGGTGTAACCTACTATCAAGACTTTATACTTTGTTTTTTATTTCTTTTTCTTCTAGTTGGTTGGCTTTCATGGCTTCAAATTCTTTGTTGGAGCATTGTTTTATATCTTGTATGAACTTCTTTAATTCCTTAATTTGGTTTTCAGTGTTTATTCTCAAATCACTTAGTTGATTGTTTATTCCCATTCCTTCTGTTAGGTTCCATCCAGCATTCCCTTTGTGGTCTCCCTGACTTCTTTCAGTTCTCTGTTTATGGATTCCATGAATGCCTTTAGTGATCTTTCTGCATTCTAATCCAGCTCTCTCAATTCCTTTATTACCCTTTGCTTAGCTTCTTCACATTCATGCAGTTCCTGTAGTTCTCATTGACTGATCTCAGTCTTCTCATGACATTCCTTTATTTCTCTTTGAGTGTTCTCAATCTGCTCATGCAATTCCTGTATCAATCGTTGAGTAGCTTCCTCACACTCATGATATTCTTGTATTAAACTTTGTTTTGCCTCCTCTCTCCCTATCACTCTCATTCAGAGTCTTTCGCAGGTTTTCAATATTTTCATTTACCATGTTTAGCAGTAGTGTTTGTAGAGCTTTTTGGGAACTCTCCTCTGGATTATTCATTATCTTTTCTGTCCCCTGATTATCATGAGTGGGATTTGAGATACCCGGACTTGCTGTTTTTCTTGTGTTTTTCCCAGTTGCTCTGCCCATTTGAGATGAAAGTAACACCAGTTTTGTGCTAGCACAGTATTTTAAGGCAAGTATCAACCAAAGTCCGTAGTTGCAAAGTCAAAAATCTGCAAAAATCTAGTTCAACAGATATACTTATTCAACACGAAACAACTATGTATTAATGGGCTACGAACCACAAAGGAGAATTTGGCGAACAGAAATTATTAAGTTAAGGAGAGATATGGGTAAAAATAAGCATATAGGGATGTGGAAAAGCTGTGGGAGAATTAACTTAACTCAATCCTAATCTCAAAGCAGTAAATAGGTTGGATATAATGATAGTAGAGAGACAGAAAATAAGTAGAAAGAGAAAGAAAAAAGACAAGAAAAAATAGAAAAACAAAAATTAAAAATTAAGAAAAGCAACACTTAAAAATTATGCAAATTTTAAAATGTAATATTCAGAAAAGAACTTGGATAGAATAAGAGAAGGGGATGGATAAAAAGGAGATGTGAAAAACTTAAAAGTAAAAATGCTTAGAATATTATATAGGTATAAAGAGGTAGTATTGCTCTTAAGGAATTTAAGTCTAATAGTTTTTAAATTAAGTAATAAATTTCTGGATTAAGCGTGTACACAATGGGGGTAAGGTCTAATAATCAAGTGTTGGCATATCTGAGGATGAGCAGAACAACAATTATGTCACAGAATGAAAAAGAAGAACAATTAAAAAGAATGAGAAGGAAAGGAAAAAGGATCAAATGGTCAGTAGAGCTAAACAAAAATTTTTTAAAAGAAAAAAAGTACACACACATATACCCCTAAAATAAAAATTATAATAGGAAGAAAAAAAGTTAATAGAAAACAAAAAAATTAAAAGTTAAAAATTAAAAATTAAAAAAAAACTTTTAGAAAAAAAATTTTTATAAAAGGTACAAAAAAAGAGTTCTTAGATTTTTTTTTGGGAGGGGGGTAGGAAGATCCTGTATCTCCCTGTGTCCTTAACCTGTTTCTTGTTGGAGTCTCTGGTCTGCTTGTGGTTTTTGATTTTCCTGTGGCTTGAATGGTTTCTTAAGTCAGTTTGAGCAGGCAGAAAAATCACAGCAGATGATTCTTGACCACAGGGGAAGCTCTGGGTAGGGTTGCAACCATCGAACCTCATTCTCCTCACAGGACAGTTGTGACGAAAAGAGGGATCTCTGGAGCATGGCTAGGCACAGAGGGAGCAGCTTTCAGAGAAGGTTCTCGGCAATTCTGTGAGCAAATGACAGGAAGATACCCTGAAATGGCTCAGGTTGGCCCTTTTATTAATCGTGCAACAGATATGGGATTATCAAACAAAACATGGCTCTCTTTCATCATTACCCTATCCCCATGATGAAGAGGATCCTTCACTGTGTTGAGTTTTGCAGCTGGCAAAACCAAGGCACAGAGAAACCAGGTGACCTATTTATGACTTCAGCTTCACAGGAAGCTCTGCCTGACTTCGCTACCATGCTCCCTAGGACAATCGGTGCTATTCAGTCCACTTCTTGTGTTAGGAATTTCACATCTTGTCAGTCTTGGGGCTGGAACTCTAGGCCTGGGTGCTGTTCCCAAGAGCCTCAGCAAAAGGCTAGTGCTCTACCACTTGAGTCCACAGCACTACTTCTGATTTTCTGGTTGTTCTTTGGAGATAAGAGTCTCACAGACGTTCCTGCCTGGGCTGGTTATGAACCATGATACTCATATCTAAGCCTCCTGTGTAGTTAGGATTAGAATTCTGAGTTACCGGCACCCAATTTAATTATAATTCTGATTTTTTTCTCTCTCTTTCCCAAGACCTGGTTGAATGGGTGCTAGAAGAAGGGGCCCAGCATCCCCATGTGGATGGAACTCAAGGTTGTCCTCTCATTCTGGAGGTGGGCTGTGGGTCAGTAGCTGTCTCGGTAGCTTGTTGAAAGAGATTCATGAGATAAGTCCTTCTGTTCCCTGGCTAGACCGTGACAGTTATTCATTGTCCATCCAGCCTTACTAGACTTATTGTATTGTATTGCTTTCTACATCATTTTCTAGAACCTGGTCAAAGTTATGATATATAGTTACGGAATGAAAATGTAATGCCATCTTAAGAAAGTTATTAAGGGCTCTGGGAATTTGGCTTCATGGTATGGTGATTGCCTAGCAGCCATGAAACCCTGGGTTCATTCCTTAGTAACACATAAAAAAAAATAACACTGGAAGTGGTGCTGTGCCTCAAGCGGTAGAGTGGTAGCCTTGAGCTAGAAATAAAAGCTCAGGAAAATTCCCTATCCCTGAGTTTAAGCCCTTCGACTGGCAAAAAGAACAAAAACAAAACAAAACAAAAAACATTTAGTTAGTAAATGCAAAATAAAGACCCCATACTTGGAATATATTATTACTTCTTCCATACTGACACCTGACAACAGTCCCTAATTTATGTACTTTACTTATGTTAGGATACAGTGTTAAAAAAGTTTTGTTTATTAAGTCACAGCAATTAATGCCAGGAATGTGCTTAGATGTCAGGTAAAGTTTAATTCTGGAAATTCAATGATTCCAGGATATATGTCGTCACTGCTAATCACAAAGAGAAGGGTAGGCTAAGTGTGATTTTGAAATCTTTTTGGTGAGTTATGGCACCAAAAAGGCAGAGGCTAATTAATAGTTGTGAAAGAAAATAAAGAATAAATCCTGATAGAAGGAATAAATGATAGTAATTAAAGTATACCAGAAACTGTTCTAGAGAATCATTTTTGGTTATTTTAGAACTTGTTGCCAACTAGGCTTTTCATCATTGCCTTTAGCATTCTAAATCTCTTAGGCTAGCTCTTAGTCTCTGTGATAAATGTATCTCCTTCTATGCTATTCTTTCATACCTTATCTCTTTTGTTTAATAAAAATCTCATTCTTTCTATATTTCTCTATGAACATTTCCTGATACTAAATACACCTACACAGATGGCAGAGGATGCTAATGTAAGGGTCCCAAAGCTCATCAGTCATTAATGTAACAAAATGGAAAAGGAGGATATATTTCTTGCTACTTCAATTTTTCTGAAATGCTGCAATGTCATCATTTGGTTAAAATTTCCATTCTTTTTCTACACAGGGTCATTCAGTGCACATAAATGCAAATATGAGCCAGGTGCTGGTGGTCTACACCTGTAATCCTAGCTACTAAGGAGGTTGTGACCAGAAGATTGTGGTTCAAAGCCAACCTTGTCAGGAAAGTACATGAGACCCTAACCTTCAATTAATCACCAGAAACCAGGATGTAGTGCTGTAGTTAATAACCCAGGATCAGAATTCAAACCCCACAAGAACAGAAGTGGTGAAATATGACTTTAAGTTTTCCAAAAGGAACAGCAAGATCAATAATCTTCCCAACCCAAAAAAAAAATAATTCCAAAATGATACAGTGCACCTACTTTTTCTGAGTTATGTTATGGATTCTTTGCTGGATATATTCTCTAAAAACAAATCGTTTAACTAGGGATACAGGTGGACAGATTGTAACAAGTCGTTATGTCGAAAAATGAACTTTACAACTTTGGTCGGGGGGGAGGACCGGATGGCGGAGGGGGGTATATGTGAAGGGATGAGAAGGGGAAACAAAGAGGAGGCAACAATGATTGATAAGAAATGTACTCGTTATCTTGCCCAAGTAATTGTAACTCCTCTGTATGGTATGCTCACAAAAAAAGAAAGAAGAAATGGTCAAATATTAGCTTTACAATAAACTTCATCTAATATTTCTCATTTGAAAAGAGAAGACTGTACAGTTGATGACACTTGGCTTTCTTACTATCTTAGTTCAAAGCTAACCCAGGCAGGAGAGTCTGTCAAAATCTTATCTGTAATTACACAGCAAAAAATTGAGAAGTGGAGTTTTGGTTCAAGCAGTAGAGTACTAGATTTGGGGGCTGGTGGGCAGGAAGAAAAATTGTTCAGGGACAGGGTCCAGCCTCAGGGTTCAAGCCCCAGAACCAACATAAACTAAACAAAAAAAGAAAACAAAAAAAACAGATATTTTTGTGTGAGAAATGGCTCCTTTTGCTGATCATACGCACTGGATGCTCTTTTGGAATCCTTATCGCTCTGGAGAACTCAGGACCAAAATAAAGGAATTGATAACTGACTCTTACAATAACAGAATCATGTCATGAGTGAAATATCCATCCATAAAACACTTTAAACCCTCCATGTCTTTGTTTCTTTGCAGTAGAATTTTTTTGGGGGGTCCAGTCGTGGGCCTGAACTCTGGGCCTCGGCGCTTTACCTCAGGTCTTCAACTCAAAGCTAGTGCTCTACCACTTGAGCCACAGCACCACTTCTGGCTTATTTTTGCTTATGTGGTGCTGAGGAATCGAACCTAGGGCCTCAGGCATGCAAGGTAAATTCTTTACCACTGAGCCACCTTCCCAGCCCCTGCAGTAGAACATATTTAAAACAACGTTATTTCTTTTTGTTCTATGCTGGCCATCAAATGGCACATTATTTCTTTTTGTAATTCTCTCAACTAGAAGTTTACAGGAAAATTATATATGAGTAAAAACACACTAGACAAAGTCAAGGACAGAGTTTTCTTCAAGACCTCGGATTCTCTTCTTTTACAGTAAAAAGAAAAGCACAAGTTAACTTGAACTTTGTAAATCCTCTATGTTCAATTCCTCTCCTGGGATCAGTTTCCACATCCAGTAACAGTTACTTCCGGGAACAATCTATGGTGCTGCTTGAGGTATAGTGAATGATTTCTGCCTTCAACGAAATAACACAAGGACACCTTTGGACCTGAAGTAACACAAGTTTCAGAGACAACTTAGTAAAGGGAAAATATGAAATTTATATTGCTTATAAATACATTATCCATGAGTATATTGAGTTCAAACTTTGTAAATTCTCTGTAAATTAAGGCGAATTTTAAAGGGTTAGAAGTTTCTCAGATCATTTTTTTTTGTGAGTGTATGTGCGGTGCATTATTTCCCAAGTGTACATGAATTTGTTAACTCATGTAAACTATAGCAATAATAAGAGAAAGAGAAATTCTGTGTTTAAGTATAAAGGTTCAATACACTATAGAAGACTCTACGAATAAGACCACGTTGAAACAATAAAGCCAAGTCCAGTATATAGATTTATGAGAGTGATATAGAGAAAGCATTACTCCTACATGGAACAGGAAGTATGAGGCCACTCCCTTTCTAAATCATGCTTGCTAATGACACAACTTTGTTGAAAGTAGAATGGAAGAATAATTGTGTTTTCAATGCAAGTCAGATATAAGAGCATGGACTTAATTGGAAAAAGTCCATCTTGTGAGAGCAGGGATTATACTAGCTATGAACTAGTGGATAAGATCACATTTTTTCTTTCCTTTACTTATATATTGTTTGTTGGTGGTGGTCTTGGAACTTAACTCGGGGCCTGGGCACTGTCTCTCTGCTGTTCAGCTCAAGGCTAGCGCTCTACCACTTGAGTCTCATTGCCGCTTCCAGTTTTCTTGCAGTAAATTGGAGAAAAGAGTCTCCGGGACTTTCCTACCTGGCCTGGGTTTGAACTCCAATCCTCAGATCTCACCACCACCCAGCTTAGGATCACATTTCTAACACTGTACACTCAGCATATGTAATGTGTATGTTCATTTATCTTTATATGAATTCTCAGCATATGTAATGTGTATGTTCATTTATCTTTATATGAATTCTTGAGTTAAAAATCTGGGCTACAGCTTAGACTTTACAGTCACAAAAATCTTTGTAGTTTAAAAGTTGATTCCACTGGATAAATAAAACCTAAGAATGTAAAGGAGTCTGGGAAGTTCAGGTTTCATCCAGCCTGGGCAGAACAGTCTTTGAGAAACTATAATTAACCAGCCAAAAATTGGATTGGAAGCATGGCTCAAGTATTGGAAAACCAGTCATGAGCAAGATTGCTGAATAAGATCTTGATGCTTTTGCATACATACATACAATCATACACATATATACAGAGACACTTATATGTGCACACACAAATACAAATATGAAGCAACTCTCAGAATATGTAAAAAAGTTAGAAAACAATAGAAAATATGTCCTGAGTAAGACTAGAATCAAGTGATAATTTGTAAAATTAAAAAATCCTCAAGCGAACTTTCTTCAAAAAATGTGAGAAAATTACATATATAGGGATCGGGATAGTAAGAGATTCAAGTAATCTATATTAAAGGGATTAGATCCATGGAGGAATGAATCAGAGACCCCGCAGGTGCATTTGAAAATGTTCATATCCTGTGTCAAATGTTAGAACATCTTCGAAAATAGTACATGAACAGTCTGAGAAGTTTAGTGGATAATACAACTGAAGAAGTTCAGAATTGCTATTCTGTATCTAGATTAAATAAACCAAGAAGAGCCTGGGAAGGTGGCTCAGTGGTAGAGTGCTTGCGTTGTATACATGAAGCCCTGGGTTCCATTCCTCAACACTACATAAGCAAAAAGAAAAAAGCCAGAAGTGGCTCTGTGGTTCAAGTGGTAGAGACCTAGCCTTGAGCTGAAGAGCTGAGGGACAGCACCCAGTCCCAGAGTTCAGGCCCCATGACCGGACCCAAAAATAAATAGATAAATAAATAAACGAATAAGTAAATAAATAAATATATATATATATAAATAAACCAAGAAACTATGGTGGGGCAATGTGATACAAGCCTTCAATTCTAGCACTCAGACTGACAGGAGATTAGAGACTGGAATTACATAGTGATACCTTCCCTGGACCAGGTAGTATAATTTTGTCTTAATAAAAGATACCAAACAAGAAAGGAATACGCAATTGGAAGTTTGGGCTAATTTTGTCAATATGTTTTGAGAAGTCGTTTCCTATTGAAATGCAACTCATATATAATCCTCAATTCTGCTTTTAAATGCTCTCTTCATTATAGAACATTCCTAGATGCAAAATGGCTCATGATTTCCATGCAAAATTAGAAAAAGTAAGTAATCATCATTCTTTTAGATTTCAAGGAAAGGATGAAGGATTACAAAAGCTTAAGCCTGGAGGAATAGCAAAGTTCATATAATGTAGGACTTGATAGATCTCGCTAAATTAGAGTTTAGACTTCAAATAAATATTTTGGTTTTGTTTGTAATTTCATATTCTATAAGATACTACAAAATTCTTTTTAAGTAGCGTGTTTAATTGACAAATTTACAAATGTTTCTTGCATTCAATTTGCCTAGCATATTGTTTCAAGAGAGTTATAATTAGAACTCAGTTAATAGATAATTCCAACAGTTCCTGTATAAAATGATAATGTAAATAATATAGACCGAGTTGCCAAGAAATGGATATTAATTTATAAATTTAGAAAAAGGGCAATTTTTTGAGGCTTTGATATAACATGTTATGAAGAGAATAATTGTGTGACTTCTTCTTTCTTCTACCTGTATGTAACACAGGAAGCAATTTCCTTAATTACATGCCTCTGTATACAATAAGAAAAATGCTGGGTTTGGAGTTTGTTTTTATTTTTGTTTTTGTTTTATTGGTTTGTCCTAGGGGTTGAACTCTGGGCCTGGACACTGTCTCTGAGCCTGTTAAGCTCAAGGCTTGTGCCTACCACTTCAAGCTCAGTATCACTTGTGTCTGGCTTTTGCTGAGAAGTTTATTGGAAATAAGAATCCAGGGAACCTTCCTGCTGGGTGGGCTTTGAAGTGTAATCTTCCGATCTTAGCATCCTGAATATCTATGATAGTTAAAAAGTATAAATAGTATAAATATATATAATATTTTCAAGAATGCAAGTGGAGGAAAAATGATGCAACCCGGTTTATTGTGGTGTTCTTTCCAGAACACGGAGGACATCACATTAGCATAGGTGTAGTATTTTTTCCAATAGAAATAATTATTTGTGATGTGAATTAAGGGAATTTTGAGGTGCACCCTACAAGTTGGAAACTGTTGGTCTAGGATGACTTTATGGCATAAATTTTGGGATTGATGGTCATAGAAATAATAGCTTAATCTCATAAACAATTGCTTACTCTTGAAGAATTAATTATAGCATGCTTCATAGTTTTATCCTATACCAGAATGTGGCTATTTTTCTGTTCACTTCTCAATGTGTAACACCCCATTGGAAAATGCAACTATTGCAGAATTACATAACATGCAAATAGGTACTATTTTGAATCTCTCAGTTATGGAATGTTCAGAATTTGAAAGTGAGTAGTTATTCGTAGTTCTTATTTTGAGGAACACACATATTCTGTCCTATTAACAACTTATTTACTTTTAAAAGTTATGGGTTTCTATAGAATTAAACAGTTTTCAGTTTTAGTATGAAAAAGTACTAATTTATTCTTTCATGAAAATATTGGCAATTATATTGTGAAAAAATTGTCAAGTTATATAACATTCAAGGTGATGGCCCTCTGATAAAGAAGGGGTAATTAATTCAAATTAGATGCCAAATATTACGGATTTTTTAAAAAGTTACTACATGAAGAATAATATTTACTATACCAATACAGTGAAATTTTATTTCATGCAGCTTATATTTTAAATTTAATTTTAATGTGAAAGTGATGTGCAGTGGGTTAGCAATTGTAAGGCAGTGAATACATAACTGTTCAAACTTGTTATCCCCTCTCTCATTTTTCTCAGTTTTCCTTCAGCCCCAAACCCCTCACAAGTTGTAATGTACATTTCCAACATAATTTCTTATGAGTATTGCTATTGCATTGGTTTGACTTTGTTCTTTGTGTAGCCAATTTGTTGTTTCTCTTCCCTTCCCTAATTAAGGTAAATGTATAAACAATACACAGGGTACCAAAATCAAACACAATAGGAGATAACCCATAGGGGAAAAACCCCAGGAAAATAGAAATCACATAGTACATTAAAAACAACAACTGCAAATAAATATCTCTCTCCATATCCTGGAGTTCATTTTGCTCAGCATCAGTTTATATGTTCATATATATGCATAACAAAGAAACTGGAAAATAATAGTTTCATGGATAATATATCATGAAAACAACATGTTAACTGTTTCTGATGGTAAAGGTGGAATTAGGATTGGTAAATACACAATTCTAATAAAGGAATTTCAAAAGAGTTTTAAAATTATGACAGGTAAATTTTAATTGATCAAACTTTTTAACTTAGCCTATTAAAATTTAAAATTGCCTGGGAAAATAGGCTTTCATGCAAAGAAATCCAAGGAGACTTAGCTGAGAGGGAGCAATGTGGGTAAGATGGCTCATTTTTACAATAAACAAACCTCATATTTTTTACATATATTTTACAATATATTTTACAATATATTTTACATATATTTTACAATAAACAAGCCTCACAAACCGTGCTGTAAATCCTGTAGGTTAAAATGAGAATTGTCCTTACCCAGGAAATATAGTCTTACTGTGAGAAACAAGGTTGTAGTGGAATTTAAACTAAATAGTAATTTTCTTAAAAAGATAATTTTGGTCAAAATATTTAGGGAGAAAGTGCCCTTCAAAATGAAAGAACGTATTGAGTTTACACTTTTCTGTTTGTAATATGTTCCACAATGTCTTTGCACTTGAAGCACTGAAACACAGAAAAAAATCTGATTGGATACTTCACATTTCTAAGTAGCTCAAAAATATAATATCCTCATTAACATGAGATAGTGAAGACTTCTCTTATTACATAAGCCAAAATGTTTGGGGATCAGAAAAGAATTGAGCAAATTGCAAAGGTAAGAAAACGCGTACTTAGAAGCCCTAGCTAAGGGTACTGGTTTCAGCCGTGGAGGGGGCCAAAACCTTTTGATATAGATTGTCTTAATGTTTTTGCTACCTAAAGTGATTTTACAGAGCCTATTTGGCTCAGTATAATGCAGAACAAATTGAATGAAGACATGAAAATAAATTCCACCTCCAAATAAAAGAGTTTTAAAAGAGAAACCTGAAGATGTAGCAGTGGCGGATGCAGTATAGTCCTTCACCTTCACTAGACTTGAAGCCAAGAAGCTGTGATTAATTGGAAATCAGGCAAGAGCTAAGAATGGAAATAGAAGTAGGACATAGAAGTATTGTCCTTTGTAACAGACAATGTAATCCAAGGAATGGGTGATTTAACTCTCTTCTTCTCCATACATCTTGTTGAGCAAAAGCAAGACCAAGAGAAAAATAATCTATTGAAATAATTTTGCAAAGAATAATTTCACTGTTCATAATATGGTATCTAAGGAAAGTCTTAAGAGAGAAGATAAAAGTTGTAAGAGAGAAGATAAAAATGGATTATTCTTCAGTTTCCTCTAAGCATTTTGTTAGCAAAATATATCTTTGAGGTTAGAAGTGACTGAACCAAAAAGGGGTGGATTACTTATTTTTGTGGGCACATTAGACACAAGAAGATTTCAAGGTAAAAGAAAAAAGAAAAAAAAATTATAGCTAAATATTTGTGATTACAGGTTCTTGGACTGGTTTTTTGGAGACAAAGATTTGCATTAGTGTTGGTCTTCGTTAACATAGTTGTTGGGTTTTCGTGGCAACCAAATGAAAAGGGCAAGTTTAATGGACTCGTTTGGACAAGTAAACAGCATGATAGAAAATAATGGCAAATAATATTTAATGAACTATTTTGAAAAATTACTTTGTGACAACAAAGAAGGAAAGATAAAATTCCAAATCTCTTGACTTTATTAAAAGTATGAAAATAGAGTAGTGAAGAGATTGAGAGAAAACAAAGAGAACTGCTTTCTCTCCAGTGGAGTAATAGGTTCTTGTTTTTGTTTCTTCCATTCTGTCTTCACAAGCTATCAAGTGTGCCTCAGGACAGGAGTATCCAGTTCAGACAAAGAACATTCGCAGAAGAAAATATTTGCAGTAGATATAAGTGATTTATAACCTTAGACAATCTATTTAAATCTGTTTAAAATTCTCCCCACACTCCAAACTGCCCTCTTTGCACAGCTTTGTTTGCTTTTCCAAAGACTGACCTTCATTAACTATTTAAAATGTTGAGAGGTCATATTCATACTCTCTAGAGATTGCTGTTTGGTTGTAATTTTTGTATGTTTTTGTTTGTTGTTGTGTTTTTAACTGAATATCAAAAGGTTGTGCAAGTGTGTTATAATTAAATATGTCCATCTAATTGTCTAATGCTCCTGGATCAGAGTCACTCCTTCTATCAATCTGAACCAACCCTTTCTCCAAGATTTATTTCAGATTTACCACTTCCTTTATTACATGTGTACATTGAGTATTCTAGCTGTACTTGCCCCTTGTTCTATTTTTCATTCATTCTATTTCTTTACTATTGCTCCTCTCTGTTTTCAATTTCTGGATAGTCATTCTGTTAAACTGCCTGTTAATACTTTGAAAGGTTTATATACATTCCATGGAGTTTCAATCCCACATATACTTGAACTGATGTCAGCTTATATTTCCATAATTCATTTATCTGCAATAACAATTTCCAAGACTGAAGATGTGAATCACTTAGACATGATTTTATTCTCATTCATTTGGAAGATTAATCTTTAGTCAGCAAGAAAGTTTAAAAATGACTTAGAATGTATTCCTAACTACCAGTTTTTATAAATGGCTTTGTACAATGGTGTGTGATTATTATATTTTACATAGGATAATATTTTCTACTACCTATAAGTTTTGGAAAAAGAAGAAAACTAAAATTTACTAGTGTAGAGGAATATGATAGAAATAGAAGACATATTTTATGTTTGTCATATCTCTGATCAGTACTCAAATGCAAGACTTAAAGTCATATTTCTTACTATGTTAGACAGATAGGGAAAACATAAAACAACACTTGATGTTTTGAAGCACTAAGGATCTTCTTAGTTAATGTTTTTCTGAATTATATTTGACCTCTAAATCAAGTTTTCCTAGCCTTGGTAGACCAATTATGGATCTATCATTCCAGAAACTATTTTTGGCCAACTTATGCTGCACTGAAATCTTTCATTAATCATTAGGAGAGGGGTATTAAAAATAATCTTGTTCATTTGTGATTTTGTTCACTCATATGGGCTGGTCATTTGTAAATTAAAAGTTTGAACTACAGTACTTTCTCTCATATTTTGTGATCTCATCTTTCATTTCAAATTTCCTTGCATTTCACAGTTGATTACTGCTAATTCCTGTAAGGAATTGGGGACCTGAAATATTATAGGACATGAGAAATTGAGATTAGTCTTCAATTACTTTCTGTTGGCATGTTTCATGAGCCGAAGTGAGAAGTCTTGCCCTTGTTATCTGATGATGCAGATAACTTGAACCTGGTATCCTAGGACCCGTGGGTCCTGCAGAAGAATAATAGCTTTTAGACATCATCTCAGCAAAATTTGGGTATAATCTGTAAGAATTCTTCAGAAATATGGAGAAAAACACTTTGGGACCAGCAAGTTAAAACAATAAACAGAGCATCAGAGTAAAATCCCTTATACATTAGTGGAAAACAATACTGTTATTTTACCATGTGAATTCAGAAGACCACGAACATATAGAAGGTATCACAAGTTTATACCGAAGACATTGCATTGATACTTTTTATATTCTAATATATATTCTAAACCTAATTATTTATATTCCAATCTATTTATGAGAATAAATGTCAATATATTTGTCAAACTATCAATTCTAGTAAGATTCACTGTGTGAAATTTAAAATCAGCACATATAAATATAAAATATATAAGTATATATAGTATAAAAAGGCAACACTGTTTTAAAGTATTATTCCATTATCTCTACCTCAGTTTTTGGTAGAGTTATACTTAAAGCTTTACCATTTGTTGATTGAGAGCCTAGAGGCAAGAGGAAACACTGTGATTAAAACATTAGCAATTTAAGGCCTAATATCGAGGAGAAACTTATGGACTTCTCCAGGAGCTACGGAAATATTTGGTGATAGAAAGTCAGTAGAGTAAGTTCCTGCCTGGTTGGATGATAGACAGGCAAGGACAATAGGTAATCATGCATATGAACAAGTTTTTCACCTTCTTGGCTTTAGCTACTTTTGAAATGATAAGTATAATAAACAATTATATTTTGATAAAATGCCTTCCATTCTAAACAATTGTGTCTGAACTGTTCATCTCTCTATGATCTCTTGTAACTAAGGTTAGTTTTGTTCCAGTGGACAGTCTTTGCTGTCAGGGTAAGATATTCTGATTGGTCTGTTCCTACATCAAGAAGGGTAAAGGGTCAGCTATACATTTGTCCCAGCAAGACCTCATTTGGGAAATTTTAAGTTGCACAAGTTAAGAAGTAGTTCTTAAGCAAGGCTTTCTTTGAATCCATTAGCTTCACAAAGCTATCTCAATTGATAAAAAAAAATACTTGAAAAGCAATCACTTTTGGACTTAGCTGTAAAGGCTTCAAAGTATGATAAAATTTAAAATGAAAAAGACAAAATAGTCATTGACAAAAAATTTCAAATGTGAGCAATCGACCAAACAATATGTTTTTTCCCATTATACACAGAATTTTAGAGAAATAAGATCAATAGCATTTTTAGGAACAATAAGGGTTCCTTGTTATAAATAGTCAACCATGGATATATGCCTGTATAAAAATTGCATCATTAAGTACATAAATTTAGATGATACTACATGTTTCAGCAGCAGACCTACCCAAATTACAACAATACAGAGATTAACATGGCACTTGCCCAAGGATGATATGAAAATTTGTGAAGTATTCCATACTTTTCATTCTTCTGATGCAAGAAATGAAAAACAGTTAAAAACAGTTATTGAAAAGTTCATTACAAAAATACAAGTGTAACAATACTTGTAATTCATAGAATTAAAGGTTAGTTTGACATCAGTATATTAAATCTTCACCTGAGAAAGGTTTTTACATAGCATAACCTTTACAAAACTTGAAATTATTTAACATTGTCATTTTATTCCAAAGAAATAAAATAATACAAGTACCTAGGAAAAAAAGAATCTTAAACTTTTTCTATATGGAATGCAATCTGAAAGGACACAGTTATTAATGAACATATACATTATATAACAATGTAGAATTCAAAGAATTATATCTAGGAGTGAATTAAATAGATTATGGACATTATACAAACAGATATACTTTTTTCAGAAAAGCATCATGAACATCTTTAGTTTCTATACTATTTATTTCAAAAGATAAGTTAAAATTATTTATGATTTAAAAAAATCACAAACTCTGCAGAAATCATTATAGATGTATACAAACAACTCTTGAATACATTTTGACATCAAAGTCAGGCAATTCACCTGGATGAATACATGGAATCCATGAATTTTTAAAGTAAGATATTGCTGTTGCTTTGTATTCTGAAAAAAATTGTAGAGAAACAAAGGATGGACTGGCATTTTTGAAATTTAAGAAACTCAACCAAGCCAATACAACTTAGGAGAAAAATTTGTAGTCTTCCACAACTTCAAAGAGGTAGTAATACTTACTTATCCTTTTGGAAATATCAAATGCAGTTTTCGGGATCCAAAAGAAGAAATTTGCTTGGATCTTCCTCAATTTTTTTCTTGCAAATGATACCATTCCTCACTTTTTCATCTTACTTCCTGTCTTCGTCAGAATTGCCTAACCAGAGACTTTGAGTGCCAGTGAGAATGAGATGTCCATGTTTTTCTCCAATATTTCACATTGGTTGAACTGGTCAGAAAAATCTGGTGAATTTTCTGCATATATTTATTCACCATGATTTATTTTATCTTTTTTCCATTTTACCTACTCTAAATTATTCTAACTGGAGAGTAGGGAATTTATAGAGAGCAGAGGAAAGATTTTCCTCAATATTCAAAGGTACAGACTGAAAATGAGGACCAGTGGTGTCTTCATGTGCAGCTTATTCTAGGAATGAGAAAATAGGAAACAATGCCTTCTATGTACATGATTTGGGAAATACCATGTTATAGTGTAAGAGAACTCACTATTCAACTTATGGGCTTAAAGAGCTTTCTAATAGCTTCCTAATATTGGTATTCAACATTAGAAAAAATGTATTATGCAGTAGTAAAATTGAAGTCCTTTGTATGACTACCTAAATTCTTGTTTTTATAAAGACATTTATTTTCATCTAAAAAATAGGCCTGTCTATTGTCTTCAGGTGATTTTGATGATTGAAGATGCTTAATGAGAAGTCAAAATGTATTAGTAGTCCTTTTCTATCAATGAAATTTCACTTTTTCTTCTTGGAGGATATAATGATCAAAGCAATAATTCAGAATCAGCAAGCAATCGTTCAGAATCATGCTTGCAGTGCAAGTGAATCACCAGTAAGTAATCCTCGATACCATTATCCACAAAGATTTGTCATAGATACAATCAGCCTGCCTTCTCTAGCTGCTTTCCTAGCCTGGACCTATTCCTTCATTGTGCAGGAAAAGTGTGATTCAACTGATTTCAGTCAGATCTGTTCCTAGATTTATCAAGGATTTAGATTCTTTTTTTTTTAATTAGTTGTGGTGCCTGAACTCTGGGCCAGGGCACTGTCCTTGAGCTCTTCAAATCAAGGCAAGTGCTCTACCACTTGAGGCACAGCACCACTTCTGGATGGTTCTGTTTATGTGGTGCTGATTTGGGAAATGGCAGAGCAGAAAGTGAATTGATGCAATCAAAATTATAAAAACAAAATAAATTAGGATAATTATGGAGCAATCATATTGTCTATGAGAACCATGAAAGAGAGAGAGGAAAATAGATACAGATGTGCAATGACCTAGCTAGCCACAAAATCCATGCTTCTAATGAATTTACAGAGCAAACAATTTTTTTATTTTTTAAAAGAGATGGAAATAGAATATATGTATTTACTTGAAATTAGTAAATACATTTTTAGTAGCCTACATAAAGAGTCAGAGCTTTGACCAAATTACAAACAAGAATCTTAAAACTTGGGCTGGGATGGTGGATCAATGGTAGAGTGCTTGCCTTGCAGCTTACTACAGCGGAGACTATTTCCAAAAAGGCCACACATATGAATAATAGGGATGAGGATGAGTAAACCTCTCTTCATTGGGAAGCCTAGAGTGGACAACTAGACATTGTGCATGAGTTGGTAGCTCAAGGCAGATATTCATGCAATAGCTGTGAATGGCTGGACACCCCTGTACAGTGCTTATATGTGGAACATATTGCAACAGCCCACACACACACACACAAACACACATACACATACACATAATCAGATTTCTTCTTAAGTATTTTTTGCATATGCTCTTAAGAATAAATTTACATTACTAAATTGAATTTCTGACAGAAAAATATCATCACTGTACATCTTGGTTGTATGCTCTCAGGTTTAAATTAATATCTAAGTATGTGCATTACATAAGTATAGGAAAAGGTAGGAGCCACACCGGTGGCTCAGGTCTTTAATCCTAGCTAATCAGAAAGATGAAATCTGATGATTGTGCTTTGAAACCAGACCAAGATAAAAAAAGTCCATTAGATTCTGATTTGAAAGTAACCACCAAAGCTTGAAATGGAGCTGTAGTATAAGCATTAAAATGCTAGCTTTGAGAAAACTAAAACAAAAAAATAACAAATTCTGGAACAGAGTGAGGCCCTGAGTTCAAGCTCTAGTATTAGCACCAAATGAATGAATGAATGAATGAATTAACTAAAAATAAATTAAGTGGTCACATGTGGACAGGCAGGTAAAATATAACAATCGTGGAGACTGGATTATGTATTATTTTGTAATAAGGCAAATTATCATTTTTCCTAATCATTAATATTTTATCTGAACTTTTTTATACAATAAACCCTGAGTTTGGCATGCATGTATATGTGTGTGTACATGGGCGCACATGTGTGTGTATGTGTGTGTGTGTGCGGTTGCAGTGTTGCTTGCCAATGTGGACAGAGTGAGGCTGAAAAGAGCTGTGTTGAAATGTTATTTATCAGTGTTCCATCCTGTCATTTGAGTGGAACCACCCTTCTGTACATTTTATTTGTCAAATAATAACATCCTCATAATCAAAGCATTTACACCATTAAGTTAGATAAAAGAGATCACTTTCAGTTCTTAGTATATGTTAGGCAAGAAGATACACATATAATTACATAGTGAGTTATTGCTGTAAGATGACTGTCAGTACAAAATATGTATTTGACCTCTTAAATTGGATATACTTTTAAGATATACTCATAGAGTGATTTTGACCAACTCGACCAAACAGGTATTACTCTGGTTATTCCTGTGAAACTCAAGGTGGATAAACACTTTCCAGATTTCTGTTGAAAATAACTTTCTTTGTAAGATCATATCTATTCACACTAAGATAATAAACCCCGTATTTTTAGGTTTGAATATCCCATCATATTGACTGAAAATCAGTATTGTGGATATGTTTGTTAGATATACATTGCAAAAACAAACAAAAAGCATGTGTCACCTCCAGATTGTGGATGTATTTGAAGTTGTTTTGTACGTACAAATGTTTCTTCATTTATTGTTCTTTTGTGGGAGTAACTATCACAACTTTAACAAATAAGGATTTTTGAATATCTTTTCCAATATAAATAAAATCCCAGAGAAAGTCTTGCAATTTCTGAAAACCCTTTGAATATTTTATGATCCTAACTACTCAGGAGACTGAGATCGGAGGATCACAGTTCAAAGCTAGGCCGTGAGACCCTTATCTCCAATTAACCACCAGAAACCAGAAGGGGCACTGTGGCTCAAAGTAACAGCAGACTAGCCTTGAGCTGAAGAGCTTGGGTACAAAGCTAAGGCCCAGAGTTCAAGCCCCACAACCGAAAATAAATAAATTAATTAATAAAGCAGCCGGGTGCTGGTGGCTCACACCTGTAATCCTAGCTATTGAGGCTGAAATCTGAGGATCGTGGTTTTCAGTTCATTGACAATACAGCTAAAAACATTTCTGAAATAAACATTGTTAAAATCTGAAAATGTAAATGGGTATATAGCCTTTTTATGCCGCATTTTATGAAAAGCCAATTTTTATGAAACTAAAAGATATAGAATAAAAGAATGGAAGTGACTTGGGTGAGCTAATTATTAGTATAACTTTGTTTTCTATTAGCACAGTCTTTTGAATGTACATGATGAAGTTAAATTATGTCCTTTGTGACACTACGCTTGTTATTGTTAGAATCTTTGTAGTAATAAGAGTGAATTTGTAGTACAAATTAATGTCTTTGAAAATGATTAGGATTAATCTTGTGTTTTGTGTCCTACTCCCCACAAAATGAGTTCTTTTCAAGTGTTAATAGTTTATAATTGAATCTTCAGTATCATAAGAAATTTTGAAAAAATGGATTGTGTGGGGTAAGATGTAGCCGCCTCTATAAGCTTCTTGTATCTGAATAGGCCTATCTTTTTGCATGTTTGGGAAGTTCTCTGCTAGGATCCTGTTAAACAAATTTCCTAGGCCATTAACTTCTGTTTCTAGGTGCTCCTCTACACCCATTATCCTTAGATTAGGACTTCTGATGGTGCCTTCCAAGTGTTGGATAGATCTATCATATTTCTTGGACTTGTCTTGGATGGTTGTATGTTCTTTCTCTATAATATCTAGGCTGTCTTCAATCCCTGAGATTCGATCCTCTGCATGGTCTAACCTGCTGTCAAGACTTTCTACATTGTTTTTTAACTCTTTTCCATCTAATTGGTCAGCTTTGATGGCTTCAAGTTCTTTGTTGAAGCTTTGTTTTAGATCTTGTATGAACTTCTTTACTTCCTTAATTTGATGTTAAGTGTTTATTCTCAGATCACTTAGTTGATTGGTTATGGTTTCCTTAGACTCCCCTTCCTTCTGTTGGGTTCCATTCAGCATTCCCTTTGTGGTCTCCCTGACTTCCTTCAGCTCTTTGTTAATGGATTCCATGAATGCCTTTAGTGATCTTTGTGTATTCTCTTCCTCCTTTCTCAATTCCTGTATTACTCTTTGATTAGCTTCCTCCCGTTCATGGGGTTCCTGTAGTTCTCTTTGAGTGTTCTCAGCCTGTTCACACCATTCCTGCCTTTCTCTTTGAGTATTCTCAAGCTGCTCATGCAAATCCTGTATCAGCTTTTGAGTAGCTTCCTCACGCTTATGATATTCCTGTATAAACATTTGGAATGCTTCCTCTCTCTCCCTATCACGCTCATACAGAGACCTTTGTACGCTTTCAGTCTTTTGATTTATCATGTTTGCCAGCAGCATTTGTAGAGCTATTTGGGAATTCTCCTCTGGATTATTCATTGTCTGTTCTGTCCCCTGATTCTCGGGATTGGGAATTGAGATACCCGGATTTGCTATTTTTCTTGTGTTTTTCCGGCTTACTCTGCCCATTTGAGATGAAAATAGCACAAGTTTTGTGCTAGAACACTATCTTAAGGCAAGCTTCAACCCAAGTCTGAATTTGCACAGTCAATAGTCTACAGATACAATCTAGTTCAACAGATACATCTATTCAACATCAAACAACTATACGTTAATGGGCTAGAAACCACAAAGAAGAATTTGGAATACCAGAAATTATTAGGGTTAGGGAGAGATGTGGGTAAAAAAATAGGAATAGATTTATGTGGGGAGGCTCAGGGAGAGTTAACTAAGTCTTAATCTCAAATCAGGAAATAGGTTGGGTAGGATGAAAGTAGAGAGAGAGAGAAAAAAAAGAAAGGGAACGGGAAAAGAAAAGAGACCAGAAAAAATAGAAAGGAAGAAATTAATAAAATTATGTAGAGTCGATAACAATCTATTTAGATAAGAACGTGAATTTATTGAGAGAAGGGGAGGGATATAAAGGAGATGTGAAAAACTTAAAAATAAAAATGCTTAAAATATTATATAGTTATAAAGAGGTAGTACTGCTATTAAGGAATTTAAGTCTTAGAGGTTTTGACTTGAGTAATAAATTTGTGGATTAAGTGTGTACACAATGGGGGATAGGGTCTCATAGTCAACTACGGGTTTATCTGAGGATGTGCAGGACAAGAATTAAGTCACATAAAGAAGAACGAAAGAGAGGAGAAGGTGAAAAGGATAAGAAAGGAAGAAGAAAAAGATGACAAGTTCAGTAGAGCTAAACAAAAAACAAAAAGATAATTTAAAAAGAAAAAAAAAGAGAAAGAAGACAGAAAAAGAAAGCAAAAACGCTCACCCCCGTATCCCCAAAACAAAAATTATAAGAGGAAAAGAAAGTTTCTGGAAAACAATTATTTTATCAAAAAAGGCAAAGATTAAAGATTGAAAAAAGATTTAGAAAAGAAAAAAAATTTTTATATAAGGTACCAAAAATAAAAAATAAAAAAAAAGAAGACGAAGAAGAAGAGAAAAAAGAAAAAAATAAACACAAAATAAACACAAAAAACTTCTTTGATTTTTTTTGGGAGGAGTGGGAAAAATCTTGTATCTCCCTTGTGTCCGTAACCAGCCTCTTGTTGGAGTCTCTGGTCTGCTTGTGGTCCTGTGGCTTGGTTGGTTTCTTAAGTCAGTTTGTTCAAACAGGCAGTAAAATGCTCTGTTTTACCCAGGATTTGGCGATCCTCCTCCCTCCTCCCAGGCTAGTTCATTGGGAGACAGATCTGCTTTTAGTATTACAAAAGATGGGGATGCAGTGATGAGGCTAGGTTCTGGTAGCTTTTCCGGGGCTGGTTTGTGAAAACCTCACAGAGCCCAGCCTTTAGCCATTCTCAGGGTTTCTGTTTACTGATTTTCAATTGCTTGTCCAGGCTGCTGGAGGGAGGGGCAGCCTCTGGCTCTGATTACCCAGTGAAGAAACCCACTCCTCGGGCTGGCGCCCGAGCTGGGTGACTTTTCCCTGGGTGGAGCTGAGTCTGGCAAGTCACACCGCCGTTAAGTTCTTGTGACCTGCTAAATGACTCGTTTTATTCCAAGGCCTGAGTTGGAGCTAGCAGCTCCGCCGAGCTTTGTCGGTATCCAAGATGGAGATCACCGGTGCTGGGGGGGGAGGGGTGGCCTTCTTTCCTCTGCTCCCTGAGAAGGAGTGAGGAGGTCAGGCTTCTACTCACGCCGAGTCTTAGTTCCTGGGTCATCTCTGGTCTGGGAACTGCAGGATGAAGATGTCTGCTCCTTGTCGGTTCTTGCTGGTGTTGAGTAGAATCCGCTCGCCTGCTGCGTCTGGCTCCTTTGTCCCGGACTCTCTGTTGCTCAGGTATGGCACCTGTGCTTGCCCGCCACCGCCACAGCTGCCGCCACCGCAGCAGCTGCTGGCAAGTGCTCAGAAGTGTCTCCTTGCCTGGGTTTCCGTCTCTGGCCTAACTCTCTGTCCTGTCATGGCACACGTGGTGTAATTCTCTGACTTAGGACTGTTCACTGGAACTCTAAAACTGCTTTCTATGCGAGAGCTTACTTAGACTCCAGCTAAACTCTCCTTCATAACTGAAGGCCAAATAAAAACCTTCCATAGCAAAGGAAAAGTGAAACAATTCATCTCCACCAAACCAGCCCTACAAAAGATTCTTAAAATGTCCTACACATAGAAAACCAGCAAGACCACAATAAAGGTCAAGAAACTGCACCCAAATGCAAATCAAAACAACATTGAGATACCACCTCACTCCAGTTAGAATGGCAAAAATCAAGAACACTAACAACAACAGATCCTGGAGGGCATGTGGACAGAAGGGAACCTTATTTCATTGTTGGTGGGAATGTAAACTTTTCAACCACTTTGGGAAGCAGTATGGAGGTTCCTCAAAAGACTCCACATAGAACTCCCCTATGACCCAGCAATCCCACTTTTGGGCATTTACCCAAATGTTTACAAACAAGACCACACTAAAGCTACCAGCACAACTACGTTTATTGCAGCATTATTTACCATAGCTAGGAGATGGAACCAACCCAGATGCCCCTCAGTAGATAAATGGATCAAGAAAATGTGGTATATATACACAATGGAATTCTATGCCTCCATCAGAAAGAATGACATTGCCCCATTTGTTAGGAAATGGAAAGACTTGGAAAAAATTTTATTAAGCGAAGTAAGCCAGGACCAAAGAAATATAGGCCCCATGGTTTCCCTTAATTGTAATATCTAGTACACGTATGAGTCAAGCGGAAAAGGTCAGATAATGTGATATTAGGAAAATGAACCCTTAGATATGTGTTTTAATGTTTTTTTCTTTCATGCATGTGTTTCTAACGCATTTATAAGATTATTTCTTTGTTGCTTTGTATGTCCCTCCCCCACAGTATAACCCCTGCTTTCACTATATTTGATGTCAGTATGACTTGTGGAGGAGATGGGGAAAAACAAGTCGTTTAAGGATACAGGTGGACCTGTTGTAACAATGAGAAGTACAAGTTGTTATGTCCAAAACGAGCTTTACAACGTCGGTGGGAGGGGGGGGCAGGGCGGCGTGAGAAGGATTGGGACTGGGGAGGAGGGGGAGGCTGGGAAGGGATGTGAAGGGTAAACAAAGGAGGAGGCTGCAATGCTTGGTAAGAAATGTACGCATTATCCTGCCCATGTAATTGTAAACCCTCTGTACAGTATTTTCACAAATAAAGTAAAATAAATTAAAAAAAACAAAGATGTAGTCGCCTCTTCTCCGCACCTCACCTTTGCCTCCGGACTTCTCAGGGGCCAGCAGCAGCCCGACTAGGGGCCCGGGACCGAGGGCTCAGCCAATGACCATGGGCTTGGTGTCCAACTAGCAGTTTGCAGGTGGCTGTGCCAAGGCGGTGGAGAAGGCGCTGGAGTAAGCGCCGGCGGATGCGGCTCAGGTGGCCGAGGAGCCGCAGCTGCTGCACAGGGCCGGCATCTTTAAGTGGTTCAACGTGATCATGGGGTTCAGCTTCCTATCCATGTCCGTCCGCACCATGGTCACGCTGGACCCCCTGGTGGACGTCTTTGTGCACCAGTGTAAGCTGCACATGGAGGGCTTCTGGAGCCTGAGGGTGGGAGAGGCTGTAGAGTTTACCTTTAAGAAGTCTGCCAAAGGCCTAGAATCCATTGGATTCACTGGGCCCAGTGGGGTGTTCTCTTTGGGAGTGAGAGGCGGCCAAAGTTGAAAAACATGCTGAAGGAGACAGGTGCTACAACTGTGGTGGTCTAGACCATCATGCCAAGGAATGCAAGCTGCCACCACAGCCCAAGAAGTGCCACTTCTGCCAAAGCATCAACCACATGGTGGCCTCCTGTCCACTGAAGGCTCAGCAGGTTCCCAGTTCCCAGTGAAAGCCTGCCTACTTTAGGGAAGCATAAGAAGAAGAGATCACAGACCTGCCCTGCTCCCCGAGGCCCAAAATTGAGCCACCAGAATCAGGGGGGCTACTCTTGCCAGCAGGAAGTTTCAAGGAGCAGGCATCAATCGGCAAAGTGGAGAAAGTGGGGATATGGGATGGGTTGGAGAGTAGCTGGCACTGCCATATGTCTCAGCCTGGGATGTCCCAGCATCACCCCATCTTCTCTTTTGATGAGGGGAAGGGGTGATGCATAGGAATCCCATCCCAATTCAAGTGAGGGGCTTTGGGGGAACCATTTTGAAACCTGCATACTTTATATGATAAGCTTCACCTGCCCTACATGCTTCCCTTCCCTCCCCCCCCCCCCAGCCTCCAGCTTCTAAAAATGACCCAGATTGGCAAGTTGTTCCTTTAAAGAAGGATGTGTCCTATTTCTCTTGCCAGGGTGTGAAACAAATAAGCATCAGACCAGCAGATCCATGGGCCCAAATCCCCAAGGTGTAGTTCCTTGAGTAGGAGGGCCTGTCAGGAGCAAGGCACGGTTGTTTTGTTTTGTTTTGTTTTTTGTCTCTCCACCACCTCCTCTCCTCCACATCTTGTTTCCTCATCACCCTATCTTTAGCCGTAGTGCTGGGAGAGCTGGTCCAGGCATTGGGTTGTGATGACAGGCAACATGGTTTACTAGGGAATGCCTGCAAACCTGCTGCTCTGTGCTTCTCCCCACCCCTGCCCCCGCCTCCATTCTTGGCCAATGTGATTGTAATTTATTTTTTCCCTTGGATAACTGCACCTTGGGTCCCCGCTTTCTCCAGGATGCCAAACTGCACTATCTGTGCGAATGACGTATCTTGTGCATTTAAAATTTTTTTCTTATTATAAATATTCTGGTTTTGCATTTTTATATATTTTAATCTTAAGGCCCTTCTTCCTGCACTGTGTTCTCAGGTACATGAGCAATCTCAGGGATAAGTGGGCAACAGCTCCAGGTCGGCACAGCAGGAAGAGTTTGTTGTTTTTATCACCATGGAGAGCAACCATTTGGAGTGCATAGCCTATTGAACTAATTCATTTTTGCCAATTAGAGCTGGCTTTTCTGCCATAGGGTCCTCTTGAAACCCCCTCAACCCTTGGAAATGTTTCATGGGAGACTAGGTTTTTAATTGGGTTGCCCCATGACTTGTTCTCCTTCTGCTGGAAGAATGGAAATTAGTCTAAACAGGAAATGGTGGTGCAGACAAGGTAGAAGAGGCCCAAAGAGGAAGCCAAGGTTAGTAATGATTGTCTAATCCTATGGCTCTGGAACTTGTTTTCTTTCCATATACCACATCTATCCTTTACTAGGTTAGCCTGGGATTACTGTGCAAGTAACTGTATATGTATTTTTTTTTCCTCTAAGGAATGGGAATTGATATGTTTGGATTTTAAGACCACAGATTTGTGTCCACCTTGTACTAGCCATGCAGGGATGGCTCTATAAAAAGCAAGGACCAAAATCCTCAGTCTCAGCTTCCAGGGAAATCCATAAGTGAAGGCCTCTCTCTGGAGCCCGTGTCCTGCCCTGCTGCAGAATTTTTCATAGTGTTGTGTTAGCTAAAGGAGAAAAAGGGAGTTTCGTTTACATGCTGTGAGATCACCGCAAACCTACCTTACTGTGTTGAAACAGGACAAATGCAATAGAATGCATTGGGTGATGTGTGTCTGATCCTAGTTTCTTGTCTCCTCACAAATGCTGCCCCCCTCTAGTTAATTGTATTTGTCTAGGCTCTGTAGGACTTTACTGAGTTTCTGAGTTGGTCATTTGCTAGGTGGCCTAGTTTGTGTAAATAATAATGTGTGGGTCTTTTCTCCATGTTCTTTTTGAGTTTTTATTGTTTACAAACTTCTTTTAGAATTGAGAAAAATAGCCAAACCATCTTTGACAGAAGGTTATGCACTAGACAAAAGGATCTGAAGCTAAGTTGGGGGACCTTCTAAAGTGAGGATCTTGAACTAGTTTTTCTTTTGTTCCCTCACTTCCCCTATTTCCCATTTTGGACTAGATCTTCGTTGGTAAAAATAATAATAATAAGTCCCTATCCTTTACCCTTCTCTCCCTCAAAAGAAAAGATACATGCCCATACACAGATGACTCTTGGAATGTCTCTTCATCTTTTACGTGACTTATACAAAGATTCTGAAGACGCTAGGGCTCCAACCTCTCCACACCCCACACACACACCTTGTTCCCAACCGGAGTCCATGTTTTTTTTTTTTTTTTTTTTGGGTCCGGTCGTGGGGCCTGAACTCTGGGCTTGGGCGCTGTCCCTCAGCTCTTCAGCTCAAGGGTAGCGCTCGACCACTTGAGTCACAGTGCCACTTCCGGGTTATTTCTTTTTGCTTATGTGGTGCTGAGGAATCGAACCAAGGGCCTCAGGCATGCAAGGCAAGCGCTCTACCACTGAGCCACCATCCCAGCCCTGAGTCCATGTTTTTTAAACGTAATTTTCATCAAATATGACATTTGTGACCAAACCTGTTTGTTCTGTAATACTAGAGGAAATCAATTGTGGCTTTCCATGTAGAAAGTGGGGTCAGGAGACCAGGAAAGGGAATATTAATGTGTGTTCAAGTCACTCAGGAACTTGTACACAAGTGCAAGAAAAGTCATGTCAAAGTGGCCACAAGATTGTTTAATGGGAGACGGACGAATGTAAAGCCATGTTTACTGCTAGAAACCAAAGCTTGGTGAGAAATCTTGAATTTATGGGGAGGAGGGTGGGAAAGTGTGTACCTGTCTGTCCTTTCTCTGATCCCTGCAGACTAAAGCTCCCTTGGGCTTTTATGATAACAGTCCTGGGGTGTTTTATTTCATGATTGATTTGTGCTGTACCCGAGTACTTCCTTTCCCCCTTTCTAATCATTTTTTTTTTTAACACATACTGACTCTTCCCTTCCCTTTCTTTTCCTGGGAAAATACAATGAATAAATAAATAAATATTTAAAAAAAAGAAATTTTGAAAAAATGTAGTAGTATTGATGTCTTTTTTAGGGAATGGAGTCTGGTAGTGGGGCCTGAACTCTGGGCCTGGTCACTGTCCCTCAGCTCTTCAGCTCAAGGCTAGCACTCTTCCACTTGAGCCACAGCGTCACTTCCAGCTTTTTTCTTTTTGCTTATGTGGTGCTGAGGAATCAAACCCAGTGCCTCATGCATGCATGGCAAGCGCTCTACCACTGAGACACCATCCAGCCCTTTATGTCTTTTTAAACCAATTGTATTCAGAAGTTGGAAAGGCTTTAATTCATGCTTAGGTCTTGTTGTCTATGATTTTTATCCTCTCATTCCTAACATTAATGATAGGTCAGTCTGCATTTTTGGGTACATGAAAGGTAAAATATTTATCTGGGGTCAAAGGTGATTTTTATATCAGTCTTGCTTTAATAGCATTTTAAAGTAGTACCTTTCTCTCAAAATGTTGGGTATAAAAAGCAGTCAAAAAACTTCTAATAGTAAACAACCTAGGTGAGCTACACTGTGGAAATGATTGGTGTATAAGACCTGCAGTCTGTTTCCATGAGGAATTGGGGAGGTCATTCTTTCAGTAAGACAGTGTTAAACAGAGATAGGGTCCCCAGGCAGTGTTGAGTAAAGGGATAGAATATGATTTCTGCTATTTTGACCTAGAAATCAAGAATGTTATACTTTAGCAGTTCCTTTCAGCAGGGAGGTATGTATTGATTATGAACTTTGAGTTTTCATATTACAGTTACCTATTTTCTAACAAAGATAAAGTGAAATATTATGAGTGTACACAATAATTCTGGGAATTTTTCCTAGAATTTGTAGACAAAGGGCTGGTATTTTAGTCATAAAATAGAATGAGGTTAATTGATACATTTGGAGATGGACCTCAGGCTAACATTTACCATGTGTGTAATGTTGTACTAGTAATTACAACTCTGAAGACTTCAATATCATCATCTGAGAATTAAAAATGTAAGTAGTTCCCCTTTATGCAATTATTGTGAGGATTAAATTAGATACCGTAGGGAAAGTATTGGAAAAATAATCATTTAGCATTTGGCAAATTCTACCTGTTATTTTATCATGTGATGAATTCTAACATTTTTACTCTGATTTTATATTGTCTCTTTATGATGTGCAATGTGATATATTGATATTCATTGCATTGATCATTTTTCTGTCACTATAAGGAAAATACCTGCAAAGAAAATTTCTGAGGAGGAAACTATTATATTGTTTCATGGCTTAAGAGAACACAGTTTAAGATCAGATGTCTCTATTGTTTTTAATTATATTTTTATTATCTTAACTAGTTGTACAAGGGAATTTTCATTCAATAAATCATGTTTTTATGTATAATGGATCTTTATATAACTTTTCTCTACCCTTCAAAACCTCATCACACTTTAATTTTTTCTAGTTTCATACTATCTGCATTGAATATTATGTCTTCACTTTCTTCCTCCATAACTCTCTTTATTCCTTCCCTTGACTTCCCCTCACATCTTCCAAGTTATAGTTCCCTGGTATTAATTTTGTTGGATTAAAAGTTCAATTTTATAAAAAATATGACATCATTTAAATACTCCTCTGCAAATAGCATGATTTGGTTAATATTGCTGTGAAAACTTGTATAAAGTTTTAGCTTCCAAATATGAGACAGAACATGGGTCCTTTGTGTGTCTGGCTCTGACTTAGTTTACTTAACATATTTTTAGATCTATCCATTTCATTGCAAATAATGTAACAGTCTTCATAATGGATAGGTACAATACACTTATGTATATATGACACAGTTTTGCCAACCATCAATCTGCCAAAGGGCATCTGGGCTGTTTCCATAACTTGGCTATGGTGAATAGTGCAATAGTGAACATGGTTTTGAAAGTGTTTTACTGTATCCATTTGGAAGAATTCATCACTATCTTTCTGGGAGCAATCCCCTAACCTGTTTTCCAGAATAAGCACATCCTTCCCATCATCTCCATCACAACGTTTTGCAAGTCCTCAAAAACACACTACCCCATATAGGTCTCAATAAGCTAAAACCACACTGTGCCCATATTCTTTCAATACATTTTTAATAATTGTACATATAATTTACTGAGAACCTTCTATGTACTTTCCTAATGTGGGAATGAGAGACATAACAACAGAGTGAAAGTAAGAAATATGCATCTTAATTAGCTATTATCATATTTAAAATCTTTTTCAGCTCTAACTCAGAGCGTCGCTTACTATTATTTTAATATTTATTTGATTACTTCATCTATAGCCTAAATTATAACAGGTGAGTTAAATACAAAGTCAAAAAGTGTGGTTTGATTTTGACACTCATGTGTGAGGATGCACAATATGGGCAAATAGATGGATTGGAATTAATAGCAATTTTCCATTTTGCTAAAGTAGAGATGGTTTTCCCAAACTGATTCTCACAATTAATATTGTATTCAACAAAAAGATATGTGTAACAATTCCCTTTGTTTTGCTCCTTATTAACTTTTGTTTCCATTTTATTTTATAATGAAGGATGATTTCGTAAATCTACTGTAGATGCAAAAATATGTTTAAATATTTCTATCTATGCATTAATCTATACATACACACTTATATTACACAGGTTACAATGATAATTTATAACTTCTGTAACTATACAATTTACTAAATTATTAAAAACATCTACGGCTCATGCCTGGAATCCTGGTTACTCAGGAGGCTGAGATCTGACGATCATGGTTTGAAGCCATCCTGGGCAGGAAAATCCATGAGCCTCTTATCTCCAAACAACCAACAGAAAATCAGAATTGGAACTGTGGTTCAAAGTATTAGAGTGTAGCCTTGAGAGAAAAAGCTCAGGGATATCACCCAGGCTCTTAGTTCAAGAACTACAATCTACCCAAAAAAAATCTATTTAATTTACACCTGTGTAGAGTATTTCCATCACCCAAATGCACATCCATGCTAATTTGCAAAGTAACTCTGTTTTTTCTGAAGTACCACTAAACATTATCACTAATGTAGAAAGCATTGGAACGTAGGTTCATTCTATCTCTCTCATGGATTTTTCTCCACTCAAATACATAAGTGTTACAATTGTTCTAATTATTTAAAATCATAGTTTTTTTTCTTTATTACCCCTAATATTAGAGTTTGAATTGAGTGTTTTGTGCCCCTTAAATGGGTGTTCTTACCACTTTGTCATGCCCCCAGCCCTAAGTTATCCTGATTATTTTTCAGCTAGAAACTGACTTCATACTTGTGTATGATCTTAGCCTCAGTTTACTTGATGTTATTCTTCCTGGAATTTAGAATAACAGGTGCATGGCATTGTGTACAGAACTTTCTGTTCAGTCTGGGCTTTAGCCACTATCCTCACAACAGTGCACTCCCATGTAGTCACAAATTTCATAAGCTTGTCAGAGCTGATTTTTTTTTTAAATCTTTCATTTCCTGCAGGTTCTTGAGTACTGAATTAATTAGTGTTTTCTTGGGTTGTTTTGTTTCATTTGAATATATATGTTGAGTTGTTCTTCACTTTTCCTTTTGTTTCTTTCCCTCAAGTTCTTACCTAAAGTGCTGAGAAACAAATTCTTCTTTCTCAAGATAGTCAAGGTGAGCATTATTTATTCTAAAGCAATTTCGGTATCTATGAATGGTATACACATGCTAAGCACTGAGAAGGGTGTTATTATTTTCACGGCAGCCTTTGGCATACACAGACAGATCATGAAATATATGAAGAAAATAAAACTACAGATGAATGCCAAGAGGAGAAAAAGCTATTATTAATTGTTTGACAGAGGTTTCTCTTCTAGGGAAAGAAATATATTGCTTGATGCAGGATTAGACAAAATCATATTGCTAGGAGGAACCTAAACTATCATCTAATACTACAGACTTAATAGTGATGAATTGACTTCCTGGATAACTTACTTTTGGGTCAGATAAAAACAGGCTTCCAAAAAGAGAGTAGATTTTAGAGAAACATGATGAATTTTATGTAAATAGGTCCTTAGCTGATTTTGTTAATTTGTGAACTAATACAGGGAAATAAATTACAGCAAGGTAAAAAAATAAAGAACTTCACATTGAAATACTTATTTGTGTTTATGTATGTGTGCATGCATGTGCGAGTATGCACACGCACATGTGCATGTGCTCATGCATGCATTCATCATTCTTGAGGCTTGATAGTGCCTGGGAACTATTCCTCAGCTTCTGTGCCCAAGGATAGTGGTCTACCACTTCAGTAACTGCTACACTTAGTTTTTTTTTAGATAATGGCTTGTATTTTCATGATGGGACTGGCTTTGAACAGTGGTCTTCAGATCTCAGACTCACGAGTAGCTAGCTAAGCTTATTCAGCCTCTAAGTAGCAAGTTAAAGTCTGCCTGTCCTCTATGGTTCACTGCTCTTTTATTCTTTTCCTGAGGTATTCACAAGCCTAAGACATATATATGTCTAGTTGCTTTAAAAAATTATCTTACTGCTTGCCACCAGGGGAACCCATGTGTACTCTTAACTACTTAGGAGGCTTGAGAACAGAACCAAAACAAAAAGTTTAGTGGGCTTATTTCTCAATCTGTAGCTGGGTGAATTGGATAATTTCCACCATGGTGCACTATCTAGACACTAAGATTGGAAGGACTGTGGATCCAGGCCAGTCAAGGTAGCAAGCTAGAGAAGTTGGTGTGCAACTCTGATGCCACTGGTGATGGGAAGGCTAAAAGGACAGATCAGGAGAATGTTCTTGTGGAAAGGGAACCCCTATCCTAAAATTAAACACTGATATGACGCCGGTCTGCAAGAACAATATACCCCAAGTTGAAATCCCCACATTTTCCAACAACTAAAATAAGTATGTACATTAACATCCCTAAACTTAATACAATCTGTTCTTTGTTCTAATATCAGCTTTATCTGATTCTCATATGATGTGACAGAATAATTTCTTCATTAAACTTATAATTTAAAAAGACCTAGAAAATTCTTTCTCACTTATTAAGTGCAAATGAATGGCAAATTGCCTCATTTCTTACATATTTGACTACCATTATTAATTCATCTTATGATTATTATTAATAGTAATATATTCTGATTTATTATTTTACTTTGTAACAGTTTTTAAACGTTTTGCTTTTCTGCTGAAGTTGAAGTATTTAAATAGTATCATCAAAGTATATTCCTTGGGTATTTAGGGCAGTTTTTTACAAAGTTTTTAATCAGTGGCTTCTAAGAATTCTTTTAACATTTTTTGAGGGTTGTGGGGCTTGTATGAATTCTTAATTGGTATATTATTTGGTTTATTTTTAATTTCAATTTAATTTTATTGTAATGGTAATGTACACAGGGGTTACAGTTACATAAATGAGGTAATGATTACATTTCTTAGGGAAGGAACATTGTTATATCTTCCATGGATATTTGTGTGCACTCAAAACAAGAACTACTGACGCTTTTGCTGTTGCTACTGATCAATGGGTACTTTTGCATTCTTTGTTCATGCATTTTTTATTATAAAATTGATATACAGAGCGTTTACACTTACTTAAGTCAACTAAAGAGTACACTTCATTTTCTTTTCTTTTTTTTTTTGTGTGTGGGGGGGAGTCCGGTTGTGGGGCCTGATCTCTGGGACTGGGCCCTGTCCCTGAGCTCTTCAGCTCAAGGCTAGAGCACTACCACTTGAGCCACAGCGCCACTTCTATCTTTTTTCTTTTTGCTTATGTGGTGCTGAGGAATTGAACCCAGGGCTTCATGCATGCAAGGTAAGTGCTGTACCACTGAGCTACCTTCCCAGACCCTACTTCATTTTATTTTATAAATTTCAAATTTTGAGCTTAAATGTTTCCTTTTGTTTCTTTAGGCTAATTCTTTTGTCAGAGTTGTAGGATCAGTTAATTTAATTTTGCATGATTTTTACACATGTAAATTATTCAGAAACATATATTATGCTTTTAAAATATTTAACATGTGGATATTTAAAAATTATTTTCTTAATTTTTATATGGTTAGTGAATTTAAATACATTTATTTTCTTATAGTTATAAACATATTTGTCCAGGTAACAAATACTTATTGTTTTTGCAAGAAGCACATAGTTTATTAAGAAAGGCTTCATTACCTGATCACTTTTTGGAAATATTTGCACTTGAATTTAAAATAAAGTTTGAGCTCAGCATGGTAATCTGTTGCATCCATTTTCTAGCTATGGCATGGAAACTATGAGACCTTATTATAAAACTATTCAGAGTGAAACGATTATAGATATAGCCATCCCTAGCGTTATATACAGCACCTTGCTAACATATTCTAAATCTTGAGTTAAAACACCAGTAACATCAATCTTTTGTCAAAATAAAAGGACACAAGTTTCAAAATATTTATTATTTCAAACTTATTTGCAAAGGTTCTCATGCCTTCTATTAATTTTCAATTTACTTAATCTATTAAAATCCAAGTATATTGTGATTATTTTATTTCTACTAAACTTTTAAATAGTATGAGTAATATTATGATTTCATATATTAACATATTTTACTATTTGTGATAATTTCCTCCATTTAATACGATAATATCAATATTCCAAATGTGTGTATGTGGTGTGTGTGTGTGTGTGTGTGTTTATGTGGTTTTTGTGTGTGTGTACTTTTTAATGCTTGGGAGATGACACCATTGCTTCACATATGCTAGGCCAATGGTTTACCACTGAGCTATACTGTCTAGTTAAAATCCAAATAGTGTTTTAAATAATGACTTTCAAACTTTCATTCCTAGTATGCTTTTTCAAACTTATATATGATAACATGTGATCCATATTCTATCCACAATAGAAAATTTTATTGTTATTTAGAATATTTCCACTGCCTTTCAAATTCCAATCTCTTCTGTTTGTTATTGATGAAGGTTTTACTTTTCTTCTTTTCTCTCTTCATTCTTTTTCCCTTTAGAGATTAACTATTCTTTCTCTTATTTCTTTGGAAATTAATTATCATATTCCTATTACAATTTCTTCACATTGTAATAGGTATATACAATGCTTTATTTTCTACTTCATTTTTTCCCATTTTCACTGACTTTTATTCCAAACTATTAGATGGATTAAAAAGAAACTTGTCTCAGGACACTTTATTTTTCTCCTTCTCTTCTCTGAACGCTTTTTGTTGTTTGAAACACCATAGCAATGACATATACCTCCTATGTCGTCCATCATTCTTTCCCCTCTCACTCTCCTCTGTTGTACAGCTCAAGTTGTTATCATTCAGTTTTGTTATGCTACAGTGTTATCTAAATCTTAACTCATTCCTGAATTAATTTTAGTTGTGTCCACTACTCTCTAAATACATTTTTCTATATATAATATCTGGGGTCTTGTGTTTTTCCAAGGTACAAAATATGAGTGACTATCAAACATCTAGATATCTCTGTAGAATATTGGTCCACCTGCTCAATAAACTTGTATGTAAATTCAAGGAATACAGGTCAGTCAGAACAATCTTGTAAAATGGTTTAGCTCCAGCCTTCATACTAGCTTTGAATCTTATTACCATGTTTAGTAGTGAAGACAACATGGTTCTACTAAAAAAGCTGACACACAGAAGAATGTAACAGATTTGTCAAAAATAAATTCTCAATTTTATGGTCAATAGATTTTGAAAACTATCCTATGACTTTATGAAATAAAAATAATATCTTAAATGGGTGTATTGGCAGTACTGTCTCTCGAGATTTAAAGAATGATCTTAGACTACTACCGCAATCCTTTTTTTTTTGTTGTTTTGTTTTGTTTTTGTCACTCATGGGGCTTGAACTCTGGGCTTAGGGGCTGTCCGTGTGCTCTTCAGCTCAATGGGAGCACCCTACCACTTGAACCACCGCACCACTTCTGTCTTTTTAGTGGTTTATTAGAGATAAGAGTCTCATGGAATTTCCTGCCTGGGCTGGCTTTAAACCGTGATCCTCAGATCTCAGACTCCTGAGTAGCTAGGATTACAGGAGTGACCTATCTCAATCCTTATACAAAAATTTAAAATAAAAAATGATTATCAAACTAAATGTGAAATGTAAAAACCTATAAGACATAAACGTAAAAATTCATGACATTGTATCAGTAAAGGTTTCTAAATGGAAAACACTAGTGGCTAAAGAAAAGCAAGAATATACTGGATTATATCAAGTGATAGCCTTTCATAATTCAAAGGACACTATAACCGAAGTGAAAGCATATCAAACAGATAGAGGGAATATATTTGCTAATGTTACAATGTGAATGCTACAATGATTCTGAATGTTAAGTATTTTTATATCTTCTAATTCTATATAATTTTTTTCCTGACTAGGATATTTCTTTAAAGAACATTTGTAAATTAATAGTCAATAAGAGGAGCATATGATATAAGTTCCGCTTTAGTATCTAAGAAAAAAGAAAAAGAAAACTCAATAGTATGACCCTAATATAAGAAAATGACACAAAATATAGTAATGCATTTGTGGAAAAATTGATAAATTCTTCATAATGATCAATTTGTATAATACTGCAATCATTTTAGCAAGCAAGTTTTCAAGTCTTAGAGTTCAAAAAGAATTGTATAAGATCCATTCACTACAATTCTATGAATGTATTAAAGAGAAATAAAAAAAAAAACGTGTTTGGACAGGGAATTGTAGTTCATTGACAGTGCACTTGAATAGTATGAGACCCTGGAAAAAATCCCCAAAATCAAATTTTGAAAAGACACACTATAGAGGATGCATGCTGGACAAATTCCTGTAACAGAATTTTATATCTATTTTAATGTCTGTTCTAAAATTTATAGGTATCTATTTGAAGAAATGCAAGTTTGTGAAAATTAGGCTTTGAAAACCTATGAAGGTACAATTCCCTTCCAAAGCACTAAAATGTATACAATAAAAGGAGGTAATATATTGCAAGTAAATTACATGTCAGAAAAAAGAACTATTGTTAAAAATTCTTCACACAAAATGCAGAATACCTAAAGAGATATTTTTGGTGTTGTTTAAAATCTCTGTAGACTACAGCGTTTAAAACAAAGATGTGATTTCTGTTTATTTTGAGGTTTTTTTTTCTCTGTTATTTTGAGTTTATACAGAGATAACTCAATTAAAAATCTATGTGATAACTGGAATACCTAGGAATTATGCATCAATTATAAGTAATTGATAACCTTTTCTGGAAGAAACTTTTAGCAAATGACAGAAGACACAACTCTATGAATCTGAATTTTATGAAAGCCATACGTTACTTGCTCAATCCAGTTGCTTTTCTCTACTTTGCTAGGAAAAAAGTATTCTCAAGATAAGAGCCAAAAGCAGTGAAAAAAAACAAAATACGCAATCATCTTGGTTTATTTCTGAAAATAACAAATGAAGTAAAAGAATTCCACTTAAGGGGCTCCAATATTAGTATCTATGAAGCTGTTCCTGGATGCCATCATCCATTGAATTTTTGGAATTTCTAAAAACATATAAAAACTAGAACAAGAAAACAAATATAGTCTTAGAGTGAACTAGCCTGGCAAGAACTTTCTTAATTGTTTTGAAATTACAAAAGAATTGATACTCCTTTGCTTTGGATATCATTTAAAAATTTTTTATCACTTATTATAATTCAAATACCAAGCAAGATTAATTTTATATAATCACTACAAATATCATTTTAATAATATCATAAAATAGAATAAAAGACCAGTCCCAATATTTTTTTTAATTTAATTTAATTTTATTTGTGAACATACTGTACAGAGGGGTTACAATTACATGGGCAGGATAATGCGTACATTTCTTATCAAGCATTGCAGCCTCCTCCTTTGGTTTACCCTTCACATCCCTTCCCAGCCTCCCCCCTCCCCCCCAATCCCAATCCTTCTCCTTTCCCCCCTTCCTCCCCCTCCCGCACCGACGTTGTAAAGCTCATTTTGGACATGACAACTTGTACTTCTCATTGTTGCAACAGGTCCACCTGTATCCTTAAACAACTGGTTTTTCCCCATCTCCTCCACAAGTTATACTGACATCAAATATAGTGAAAGCAGGGGTTATACTGTGGGGCAGGGACATACAAACAACAAAGAGATAATCTTATAAATGCGTTAGAAACACATGCATGAAAGAAAAAAACATTAAAATACATATCTAAGGGTTCATTTTCCTGACATCACATTATCTGACGTTTTCCGCTTGACTCATACATATACTAGATATTGCAAATAAGGGAAACCATGGGACCTATGTTTCTTTGGGCCTGGCTTACTTCACTTAATATAATTTTTTCCAAGTTTTTCCATTTCCTAACAAATGGGGCAATGCCATTCTTTCTGATGGAGGCATAGAATTCCATTGTGTATATATACCACATTTTCTTGATCCATTCATCTACTGAGGGGCATCTGGGTTGGTTCCATCTCTTAGCTATGGTAAATAATGCTGCAATAAACATAGTTGTGCTGGTAGTTTAGTGTGGTCTTGTTTGTAAACATTTGGGTAAATGCCCAAAAGTGGGATTGCTGGGTCATAGGAGAGTTCTATGTGGAGTCTTTTGAGGAACCTCCATACTGCTTCCCAAAGTGGTTGAAAAGTTTACATTCCCACCAACAATGAAGTAAGGTTCCCCTCTGTCCACATCCCCTCCAGCATCTGTTGTTGTTAGAGTTCTTGATTTTTGTCATTCTAACTGGAGTGAGGCGGTATCTCAAATTTCCATAATAATATTAGTTTTTACGTTTCTATTTTTTTCTGGTCTCCTTTCATTTCCCTTTCCCTTTCTTCTTTTTCTCTCTCTCTCTACTTGCATCCTACCCAACCTATTTCCTGCATTGGGATTAGGACATAGTTAACTCTCCCTGTGCCTCCCCACACCAATCTATTCCTATTTTTTACCCACATCAATCCCTAACCCTAATAATTTCTGGTTTTCCAAATTCTTCTCTGCGGTTCGAAGCCCATTAACATATAGTTATTTGATGTTGAATAGATGTATCTGCTGAACTAGATTGTATCTGTAGACAATTGACTGTACAAATGCAAACTTTGATTGATGGTTGCTTTAAGATAGTGTTCTAGCACAAAACTGGTGCTATTTTCATCTCAAATGGGCAGAGTAAGCCGGAAAAACACAAGAAAAATGGCAAATCCGGATATGTCAATTTCCAGTCTTGATAATCAGGGGTCAGAACAGATAATGAATAATCCAGAGGAGAGTTCCCAAATAGCTCTACAAACACTGCTGACAAACATGATAAATGAGAAGTTTGACAACTTACAAAGGACTCTGAATGAGCGTGAAAGGGAGAGAGAGGAGGCATCCCAAAAGCTTATACAGGAATATCATAAGCGTGAGGAAGCTACTCAAAAACTGATACAGGATTTGCGTGAACAACTTGAGAATACTCAAAGAGAAAGGGAGGAATGGCATGAGCAGGCTGAGAAAAATCAAAGAGAACTGCAGGAATCCCATGAACGGGAGGAAAGAGAACTACAGGAATCCCATGAACGGGAGGAAGCTAATCAAAGAGTAATACAGGAATTGAGAGACCAGGTAGAGAATACACAAAGATCACTAAAGGCATTCATGGAATCCATTAACAAAGAGCTGAAGGAAGTCAGGGAGACCACAAAGGGAATGCTGAATGGAACCCAACAGAAGGAATAGGAGTCCAAAGAAACCATAACCAATGAACTAAGTGATTTGAGAACAAACACTGAACACCAAATTAAGGAAGTAAAGAAATTCATACAAGATCTAAATCAGAGCTTCAACAAAGAACTTGAAGCCATCAAAGCTGACCAATTAGAAGGAAAAGAGATAAAAAAACAAAGTAGAGAGTCTTGACAACAGGTTAGACCATGCAGAAGATCGAATCTCAGGGATTGAAGACAGCCTAGATATTATAGAGAAAGAACATACAACCATCCAAGACAAGTCCAAGAAATATGATAGATCTATCCAACACCTGGAAGACACCATCAGAAGGCATAATCTAAGGATAATGGGTGTAGAGGAACACCTAGAAACAGAAGTTAATGGTCTAGGAAATTTGTTTAACAGGATCCTAGCAGAGAACTTCCCAAACATACAAAAAGATAGGCCTATTCAGATACAAGAAGCTTTTAGAACCCCAAATAGACCAGACCAGAATAGGGCATCCCACCGTCACATTATAATCCACACAGTCCCAATATTTTACCTACCTATCATTATTCTTAATTCCTAATCATTACCTAAATATCTTAATCTAAACAGTCATGTCTTTAACATAGATGTAAATATTCTATAGTTTTTACCTAAGATTTTCCAAGGGCATGTATTCATGTTTCTAAGAAATGTTCATAGCAGTTAAAAGATGCTTTTGTGAAATTAATGTGATATATTTTGTTGTTGTGGATGTTGTTTTCAAGGCCTGGGCGTTGTCCCTATCCCTTTTTATGCTCAAGGAAAGCACTCTACAACTTGAGGCACAGAGCTAACTCCTGTTTTTAGTGATTAATTGGAGATAAGAACCTAACAAGTACTTTTCTGTCTGCGCTAGTTTCAAACACAATTCGAAGATATCAGCACCCAGAATAGCTCGAATTATAAGTGTGAGTTACTGACACTTGGTTTGATGAATTTGAAAAAATTGTAATTATGTTCTAAGATGTTTGTTTCACTATAATGTATATCATTCTACACATAAATTTAGATTGATATATGTATATATTTCTGATGACAAATAATCCCTAAAAATGTATCTTTCTATACTATATATATATATATATATATATATACATATATATATATATATACAGAGAGAGAGAGAGAAAGAGAGAGAGAAAGAAAGAGAGAGGACAGACTTTTATGCTACTATTTTTGACTTTTTTGATTTCAAAGATATATAGTCTATTTTTCTAAAAGTTTCCTAGAATAAAATAATGAATATTTCAATAGAAAGTAGAGTTTATTACTTTCAAGGAAATTTTAGATATGCATATGATATTGTAGTTACATTTACAGTATATCACTTGAAAAAGTTCTGTTCAAACTCTTAAATATTTCTATGTAGTGACAGGGAGAGAGGAAGTTAATTCATATTGGTTAGGAATTTGCAATGCTTCAAAAATCCATTCCATAATTTATTATAAGCACATAGTCAAGCTATCTGATATGGTTTAGTTTTGTTTTTCTTCATTCAAAATTTTAATATTGATGCATGCACCGTGGTAACATTAAAATTATTAATATAATGACAAAGAATAACAAAATCGTAGATACAAAACAGACTTTCAATAATTAGCACATATGATGCTAATAATAATTTTGATGAAGATGATGATGACCAGAGTGTAGCATAATGACAATGTTGTGATTGAAAGGAAAAAACTTCAGACATCTTTGCAGCTAGATTCCCACAGTGAAATCATAGTAATAAATGGTATTGGATTACATACCATAATGCCGCGGACCGGCTCTGTCGGGACAACGGTGGACACCTAGTGAAGGAACTGGAATAGGTGGGGAGATGGCAAACAGACAACTCACACACAAGAGGAGTGGATGCTGAGTGTGATTTAATGCAGAGGATAAAAAACTTTTATGGCAAAAGTCTCCAGGAGAAAGGGCAAAAGGTTACACAATCTTGTTGCAGGGCTTCATTCTTGGGTAGTCACCAGTTGGTCACCTGATAGGCACTTGTTTCCAGCTTATCTCTATTTTTAAGAAATACAATGGGTTTCGATGTTTATCACCAATTAACCATTACCTTTTTTTATAGAGGCCTTAACTGTCCCATAAGATCTTTCCTGTTGCTTCTTTAATAGTAAGCACCAAGGAGGCTTAGATCTAGCAAGTCTCTTAGTAAACAAAAGAGAGTAATAGGAAGTACTTTCTCCTAAGTAGTTCTCCCAGCAATTGCCATACATTCTTTCTGTTCTAGCCGGCCTACAGCTTCTTGTAAATCTCTTACAAACAATTCCTTCTGCTGAAGTGACGTTGTGAAATCCCCAATACTTTTATATTTACTTATGACTTTTCTACTAGCCTCCATAAGAGGGGCTTTCAGGGTAGCACTTAACTCTGGTGAGTTAGTCATATTTTTAAGACACTCATCAGATGTTGGAGTCATCAACACTCTTAAGAAAGAGCTTTGAATAAGGGAACGTTGAGCATGAGTAAGTACAATGAGCAGCAGAAACAGTAAAAGATTAATAGGCACTCTTATACAATGAAGAAAAGAAAAGCAGGGACAGAAACACATCTTTCCCAGGGGTTTGCCAGCCTTTTCAGGAGGTAGGCCTCTTTGAAGCCCAATTCTCTGAGGTAGACTTCGGTGAAGTCCCATTCTCAGAGATAGGTCTCTGTGAAGCCCCATTCTCAGGTCTGAAAGCAGGTTTCCCATGCTAAGCAGACTCCACCGGAGTAGATGTGGCACAATAAGAATAACAAGAGGAGAGATTCAAGATCAAGAAATACAATCACATAAACAGGTAGAGACAGTAAAAACCCTAATGTTATTCCTGCAGTCTCTCTAATGTATACTCACTTTTCTTGGTGGTATTTTTTATTGTTGTTTTTTGGGTATTTTTTCAGTCTGCCATGGGGCTTGAGCTCTGGGCCTAGGTGCTCTCCCTGAGCACTTCAGCTGAAGGGGAGCGCTCAACCACTTGAGCTTTAGCGTCACTTCCGGTTTTCTGGTGGTTTATTGGAGATAGGATTGTCATGTCTTTCCTGCCCAGCCTGGATTTGAACCGTAATCCTCAAATCTCAGCTTCCTGAGTAGCTAGGATTACAGGTGTGTGAAGAACTAACTCCATTTTAAGATCAATCCCCCTGAGCTGTGCTGCCCTCAGAGTAACCCCCAAAGAGAGCTGTGCTGACAAAGAGAAAAATAGTTCTCAGAGAAATCACTGGTTTCCACCAACCCTGTTCACCCTTAAGGAAGAGAACAGTTGCACAGGTGTTCCAGCAGAAAAAGAGAAGTGTGATCAGGGAAAACTTAAAACCCCTGAACTTGTGAACTTGCTTGTGTGGAAACCCCCTGAACTTGTGAACTCGCTTGTGTGGAAACCCCTTACACTTGTTTGTTTGAAACTATAAAATCTGTGCTAATTTTGAGCTCGGGGCCTCTTAACATCACCGGTTACTGAGTGCACAGAAAACCAAGCTCAAACTTGCAATAGACAACTGTTTGCTGTTTTCTTTGATCATGGACCTTGGTGTCTGAGAGGGAGCATCTGAAAACTGGACACTTCAGTGTGAGCCAGCAGCGCCTGGCTTGTTGGTATTGTTTTTTAATAAATAAAATCATTTATTTCCACATTTTGATGGACTAAGATATAGTTTTCAACTTATGGTGATTAGTTCAAATAACATTCTCATATAGATACTATTCAATAACCAATGTTTTCCAATGACATATTAAGACTATGTTCTTCAATACATCTGTGAACACATGACACAATTTACACAATAACACTTACTTACTTGTAGTTGTCTTAAAAGGACACAGGCTTTAGGGCCAGGAGGTAATAATTATTTTTATTTCTGCATGAAACAATTTGTAACTTTATACCAACAAACTGAAATTCACTCTTTCCTTATTTGAAAGCTAAGTTGGAAAACGTGAGGACTCTTCACTTTTCCTTTTTCCTGCTCTAGAAGTCAACAAATATATTCTTCCATATTTCTGGTAAGTTACATCCATTTATAGATGAAAAATGTAAGGCCAACAATCAATAGAGTGAGTAAATAATGATATAATTTGTGTCTGAGCACGTCACTCCGTGTGCTTACAAGGAGAATAATTTGGTGATGGAGAGGACCAATATAAAAAGACTATGGGGAAAAAGCATATTTTGTAAATGGTTGTTTGAGGACTAGGTGAACAGTGATGAGTATTTGAAACAGGCTCGTGTCAGGGGCAAAAAAGGGGTAACTTTGTTGGCAACTTTGTCTAGGTTATTCATATTATCATGAAGTGTTGGAATTAACTATTAACTAAGTTCTAATTATACCTCACTTGAAAGAATATTTTAGGCAAATAGAATGCCAGATTCATTTGTGAATTTGTAAATTAAATCTTCTACTTAAAAAGAATTTTGTAGTAACCTATAGAATATTAAAATACAAACAAATATTTTAAATCTAAATTCTAATTTAGCCAGGTCTACAAATTCCTACATTAAATGAACTTTCTTATTTCTCTAGGCTTAAGCTTTTGTAATCCTTGATCATTTCCTTGGACTCTAGCAGAATGATGCATACTTTTTCAAAATTTTGGTTGAGAATCATGAGCTCTTTTGCATCTAGTAATCTTCGGTTTTGAAGAGAACATTTAAAACACAACTGAGGTTTATATATGAGTTGCACTTCAATAGGAAACTTGACTTCTCAAACCATAATGACAAAATTAGCCCAAACTTCCAACTGTGTATTCCTTTCTTGTTTATTTTTTATTCCTTTCTTGGTTTGTTTTATTGAGACAAAATTATACTACCTAGTCCAGTGAATGTATCACTATGTAATTGCACTCTCTAATCACGTGTCTTAGTCTGAGGGCTAGAATTCCTGGTTTGTATCACACTGTCCTACAATAGTTTTTTTTTTTTTTGAGCCGGTCGTGGGCCTGAAATCTGGGCCTGAGCGCTGTCCCTCAGCTCTTCAGCTCAAGGCTAGCACTCTACCATTTGAGCCACAGCGCCAATTCTGTCTTTTTTCCTTTTTGCTTATGTGGTGCTAGGGAATGGAACCCAGGGCTTCATGCATGCAAGGAAAGCGCTCTACCATTGAGCCATCTTCCCAGCCCAATATAGTTTGTTTTTTAATTAATCTAGATACAGACTAGTAATTCTGAACTTCTCCAATAATATTTTCCACTAGACTGATGGCTCAGACTGTTCCTGTACCATTTTCAAAGATGTTCTAACATTTAACACAGGATATGAACATTTTCAGATGCACCTGAAGGGGTCTCTGATTTATTCCTCCCTGGATCTGATCCCTTTGTTAATGATCACTTGACTTTCTTACTATCTCTGTTCCCACCTATGTAATATTCTCAAGCTTTTTGGGGGAAATTTCACTTGAGTACTTTCTAATATTAAAATTATCACTCGATTGTAGTCTTATCTATATTTTCTATTATTTTCTAACATTACTACACAATCTGAGAATTTTTTCATATGTGTGTTTGAATACATAAGTGCCTCTGTGTGTATGTTCGTGTTTGTATGTATATATGTATGCAAAAACCTCAAGCTCTTACTCAGCAATCTTGCTCATAACTAGTATTCCAACACTTGTGCCATTCTTCCAGTGCATCTTTTGGCTGGTTAATTATAGATAGTGTCTCAAGACTGTTCAGCCCAGGCGGGATGCAAACTGAACTTCCCAGACTCCTTTACATTCTTAGGTTTTATTTCTCCAGGAGTATAAACTTTTGAACTACAAACATTTTTGTAGCTGTGGCCCAGATTTTTGACTCGATTTCATATAAAGATAGATGAACATACACATTACATATGTGAGTGTACACTCTTTGAAATGTGATCCTAAGCAGGGTGCAAGTGGCTCACACCTGTAATCCTAGCTAATCAGGAGGCTGAGATCTGAGGATTGCAGTTCAAATCCAGCATGAGTAGTACAGTTTCTGAGGCACTAATCTCTAATTACCCACCAGAAAACCGGAAGTGGTGCTGTGGCTCAACAGGTAGAGCACAAGATTTGAGCTGAAGAGTAGAGGGACAGTGCCCGGGCCCGGAGTTCAGGCCCCACTACCATCAAAAAAAAAAAAAAAAAGAAATGAAAAAGAAAAAGAAAAAGAAAAAGAAATGTGATCTTAGCCACCAGTTCATTGCTAGTATAATTCCTGTTCTCTCAACATGGCCTTTTTTTTTTTATCAGTTAAGTCCATGGTCTTATATCTGACTGGCTTGGAACCAGAATTATTCTTCCATTCTACTTTTTACAAATTTGCATGATTAGCTACCATGATTTAGAGCTAGTAGAAGAAAGAGAGTGGCCTCATTCTTCATGTTCTACTTAGGAGTAATGCTTTTTCTATATCACTCCCATATCACTCCCATAGGTCTACATACTGGCCTTGGCTTTATTGTTTCAAAGTTGTCTCATTTGCAGAGTCTTCTATAGTGCATTGAACCATTATACTTAAACACAGAACTTCTCTTTCTCCTATTACTGTTGTTTCTCCTTCTGTTAACTTATGTACACTTGGGTAATAATGCACAACACAAACACTGACAAAAAAATGATTCTGAGAACCTTCTTCCCACTTAAAATTGGTCTTAATTTACAGAGCACTTAGGAAATTTCAACTTAATGTACTCCAGGATAATGATTTTTTATGTTATTTTGAAAATGGTGGACAGAGGTGCTAGAGTTACATAAGTAAGTTAATGAGTACATTATTTAATGAACATTGTTATCTCCTCTTTTGTTTTTCCCCTGTCATCCCTTTTCTACCCACCGACCCAACTCTCCCCTCCAATCCCCAACCTGTATGTTCATTTTCAACATAGTGTCTTGTTCATCTCATTGTAACAACAGGTCATACTCTATACTTCTTTCAGCATTTTATTTCCCTTCCCCTCCCCACATTAGAAAAATGTATATGCAAGTTGCAGTTCACCGATCTCAAATACAGTGGAAATGGGTTATACCATGGAGGAAGAAAATAGAAGAGAAACAAAAAAATCACATAATACATGGTAGATACATTAGAAACAATACTAAGAAAGAAAAAACAAGTTGTGTCCGTATTTGGGGGTTCATTACATTTCACATTGTCTTATACTGCCATATGTAAGTGGATAATATTTTATAAGCCATGTAAATTCCACATTTTCTCATTACTAAGTTGTCTCTGAAACACGTGCTACCTAGTGTCCAAAGATGTCTTTGTGTTATTTCAATGAAGCCAGAAAACCTTCATTTTGCCAGGAGCAATACCATAGATTGTTACTGGAAGTAAGTGGAAGGAACCTTTACGGGAAGTAGAAACAATCCAGGAGAGAAATTGAACATAGAGAAATGACGAAGTTCAAGTTAATTTGTGCTCTCATTTTTACTGTACAAGAAATAATCCAAGGCTTGAAGCAAAGTCTGTCCCCAACTTTTTCGAGTGTGCACTTTAGTCATAAAATTTTTCTGTAAACTTCTAGTTGAGAGTATTACGAAAGGAAACAATATGCCATTTGAAGGCCAGCATAGAAAAAAAAGGAAATAACATTGTTTTACAATGTACTACTACATAGAAACAAAGACATGGAGGTTTTAAAATGTCTTATGCATGGATATTTAACCCCTGAGATGATTGTCTTGATGCAAAAGCCACATATCCATTCCTTTATTCTGGTCCTGAGTTCGTCATATCAATAAGGATTCCAAAAAGCAGGATCCAGTGAGTATGATCAGCAAAAGGAGCCTCTTTTCCAAGCAGTGCTTTAAGGATAGGCCCAAAAAATATGTGGGGTTTTTTGTTTGCTTGTTTGTTTGTTTAGTTTGTTCTGTTTCTGGGGCTTGAACTCAGAGGCTGGACCCTGTCCCTGAACGGTTGTCTTTCCTTCCAACTGCCCTCAAAGTAGTACTCTACTGCTTGAGCCAAAACTCCACTTCTGGCTTTTTTGGTGTTTAGTTACAGATAAGAGTTTGAAAGACTCTCCTTCCTTAGTTGGCTTTGAACTAAGACAGTAAGAAAGTCAAGTCACATCAACTGTATGGACTTCTCTTTTGAACCAAGAAATATTAGATGAAGTTTATTATAAAGGCAATATTTGACAATTTTTAAAAGAAGAGAATATGTGCAGCAAAAAAGCCATAACTTAAATAACTCAACAAAAGTATGTGCACTGAGTCATATTGGAAAAATTTTTCTGCTTGGGAAGATTACTATTGACTTCGTAGCTCCTTTTGGGGAAACTTAAAGTATATTTCACATTTTTGTTGGTCGTGGGGATTGAACTCTGATCCTGGGCACTGTCCCTCAGCTCTTCAGATCAAGTTGGGTGCTCTGCCACTTTAGTTACAGCACCACTTCCGGGTTTCTGGTAGCTAATTGAAGATCAGTGTCTCATGTACCTTCCTGACCAGGCTAGCTTTGCACCACAGTCCTCTGGTCTCAACCTCCTGAGTAGCTAGGATGAAAGGCATGAGCTACCAGTACCCGGCTCATATTTGCATTTATGTGCACTTAATGACACTATAGACAAATAATGGAAATTTGAATCAAATGATGACTTTGCAGATTTTCAGAAAATTTGAGGTAGCAATAAATATGTCATTCTTTTCCATGTTGTTACATTAATGACTCATGAGCTATTGGACTCTTATTTTAGCATCCTCTGAGGTCTGCATCGGTGGACTTAATATAAATAATTGTTAGTAGAGAAATAGTGAAAGACTGAGATTTTTAGAAAGTAAAGAAGATCAGATATGAAAGAACAACACAGAATGAGATAAAACTTATCTCACAGAGATTAAGAACTAGCCTAAGTGATTTAGAATGCTAAAGGCAGGGCTGGGAAGGTGGCTCAGTGGTAGAGCACTTACCTTGCATGCTCAAGGCCCTGGGTTCGATTCCTCAGCAACACATAAGCAAAAAGAAAAAAGCCGGAAGTGGCGCTGTGGCTCAAGTGGTAGAGCGCCAGCTTTGAGCTGAAGAACTGTGGGAAAGTGCCAAGGCCCAGAGTTCAGGCCCCACAACCAGACCCAAAAAAAAAAAAAAAAAGAATGCTAAAGGCAATGAGGAATAATAATAACTAGTTCTTTAGTAACCATCTATGGTTCCCTAGAACAGTTTCTGGTATAATTTAGTTATTATTATCATTTATTTCTTCCATCTGGATTTATTCCTTCACTTCTAACACAATTATTAATTAGCTGGTGCCTTTTTGGTGTCAAAACTGACCAAAAAGATTTCCAAATCTCACTTAGACTTAGATTAATCTTCACTTGATATCTAAGCACATTCTTGACATTAATTTCTGTGACCTACTAGCAAAACGTTTTGTTTATTTTTCTCAACACTGTCTTCTAATATAGGTAAAGTACATGAATTAAGAACTATTATTAGGTCATATTTGGTAGGAGCAATTTTATATTCCAAGTATAGGTTCTTTATTTGGCATTTACTAGTTAAATGAATTTTTTGCCATTCCTGGAGCTTGAACTCAGGGCCAGGGAACTCTTCCTGAGATTTTTCTTTTTTTTTTTTTTTTTGCTTGAGGCTAGCACTCTACCACTTGAGGCATAGCACCACTTGTTTTTCTGTTTACGTGGTACTGAGCAACTGAACCCAGGGTTTCATGCATTCTAAGCAATCACTGTACCATGAAGCCACGTTACCAGAGCCCTAAATGACTTTCTTAAGATGACATTACTTTTTCATTACATTACTATGTATTATAATTTAGGCTAAGTGGTAGAAAAGGAAGTGGAAAGCAATACTAAGACCAGTAAGGCTGACATTCCTATCACATCACTAGAGAAGTACAGTGTTAAGACCCTCAGGAATCATAGGGCTGTTGCATCTGACATTATTATTTTACATTATTATATAATATTTTACATTATTATGTACAAAAGCATTAACAGTCATCTCTGACATCCATAACATTCTCCTTCCACTTTCATGTTCAAGAGCCAAAAATCTAAGTCTTTTTATTGATTGGGTGTGTTTCCTAGGAAGGAAGAAAGAGGATGTGGAAGGTGATGTTGGAAAAATATGTATATTGGCTCCCAGTCCACATTTTTTACATTTTTAAAAAGTGCTACTGATGAACGCCCACATCTACTTGACTATGCTGTCTGCACAAGATGCAGATAAATGAAGATATTTATTCTGGTGGATAGTCATATATATTAACAGAATCCAGTTCTGGAAAAAATGTTACTAGTATAAAGTATTGTGTATAAAATTGTTTCATGACCTAACAGAACAAATTGCAGTATTGAAATGATTTCTCCAGCTTTCTTTGAGATTTTATGCTGTCTCAGCATCAAGATGTTCTCTAATTCCAATAATATACAAGCATAAGACAGGATTTGAAGATCTCAGTAGTTTTAGAAACAAAGGTAGATAATAGATGGCATGTATGCCTGATTGTATTGTAGTTATCTTCTTTTTCCTCTTCTTCTCATGTTTCATATCTTGGCATATTATTCTGTACTGCATCAGCTTCCTGTAGGTGAGATTTACCTCTACTCTGCAATGTAAAGATGGGTCATGTGACTTACTTCAGCTTACAAAAACCAGAAGTGGTGAAAGGTTATTTCTAGGGGAAGATTTCTATCTCATTGTGTCTAAGAGCTAACTTCTTTTCCCTTAGCTATAAAAATAGCATATTTCCAGAGGGAATCTTCTTTCAACTTATATACTGGAAGAATATAGCATGTGAAATTGAGGCAAAACTCAAACACAGCAAGAATTAAGCTAATATTAGGATATGATATTAAGATATTAGTTTCTTACCATTCTTGTATACTTTTATGATAGTTGACTACAGTACATCAGAATTTAAGTAATACTAAACAAGTACTAAACAAATAGATAACACTTCCTGTTTGATGCTATTACATTTTTTTAATAAATAAGCATTCTCTATAAATGTGTTCAATCACACAAGAGCACTGTATCTAACATCCACAATCATTATCCAGACCTTGTGATTGAGATGAGCAAGAACAAAATATGTAGATTTCTCACTTCTCTTTTCCTCTTCTCTTTTTCTAGTTAGAATTCTCATCCTTTCTCCAAATTCTCCTATTAATAAAGGGAGAATGAGACATTGTGGATATCAAGCAAAAGGCTTCAAAGCCATAACTTTATTCTTTCAGAAATAGATGAAGTAAATCAGAGTGACTCAAGGAAGAAGAAAAAAATGATTTTTTTCCTTTTCTGGCTTCAACAATAGAGTCTGAACACAACTCTAAATGTTTAATACCATTTGCTTTGGCTAATTTTTTAAAAAATATAGTGTTATAAAATAAATAATAATTTTAAAATTAAAAAATTTAAAATATATTGTAATTTGTTGTTTGCTTTTGGGAGGCATGAAATGACTGCATTAACATTGTGTGAGTTGAGAGTATAAATTTTATTTGAATCTAAACAAAACGAAAAAATACATGATGTTAAGATAAATAGCTTTAAGTTACATTTTCAACGTGACATACACACAGGGATATCTTTTTTCTTCTTTTCCTCTCCACACTACAATAAGCAGTACATGTAATTCAAATAGCTGTGTTTCTTTCAGAAATAGATTAGACATAAAAAAGTTAGAAGAAGAGAACCAGGATTGGTGGTGCATTCTTTAAAAATAGCAGTCAAATAACTATTAACCATAATTCTAAAATAATAACAATCAAATGCTCTTGAAAAGAGAATATTGTAAGCAGAATATACAAAAAGTGATAATGCCAAAACTGCTTCAGGAGCTGCTCTCTGACATTTAAGATTTCTAGTACAGGACAATGTTTTAATCAGGATTAAATGCTTTCAGGAACTAAATTTTTTCTAGTTATATTGCATTGAAGAAATATGTTGTTCAAAATTAATGAAAGGATAACAAGTTATAGTAGAAAGAATGCTTACACACTCATTGTGGTAGGCAGTAAAATACCTTCCCAAAATATCTATAGTCCCGAAATATCTAATCCATCAAATGTAGATTTACATTTTATAAAGTTTGTAAAATAATCACCTTTCATTACCTAAGGAATACAAATTTGAATAATTATCAGATGGGAAAAGTGTACTGAAAAGTCCCAGCTGTAGTTTGAGAGTGACATCATTAGTAAGAACCATCAGAAAGATGTAAATATGCTACATTAGAAGATAAAGGAAAAGACAACAATCCAGATTCTGAAGTTTCTGGAAAGTGGAAGATGAAGTAAATGCCTTTTCCACTAGAATCATCTGAAAAATATTTTAGCTCTGTAGGTGGCTCAATTTCAATCTAGTGAGACTTATTTTAGATTTCTCTCCTTTAGAACTGTAAAATGATAAATACGGATTATTCAAGCCAATTAATTTGTAGAAATATTTTACAGCAGATTTGGTTTAGTAAACTAACTCAACTACAGCCTTTTTCTGATGCAACTACAAGGATACCACATGTCCTAGTTTCTGAGAATAAGAAAAACTTGCCACCAGCTTTGTGCACATGTATAATCTATATACTACTAAGGGTCTTGCATTAATGAAGTCTTGAAATTCTAAATAATATTTAAATAAGATGTTCCCTATCTACATTTTCACATTTGGGGATCATTAAGTACCAAAGTTATGTAGAAGGCTAGGGTAAGAATATAGAAATGAAATATGTCTTCTAATATTATAAAGATGATTTATGTCACTTTGATTTACAGTTTGTAAGGTAATAAAAAGTAAGGTAAAACAGAAACAGTAAGTCAATTTTCTATCTTTCCTAACTTTCCAACAGAAATTAGACAATCCAGGAAAGATACAACAATCCAAGGATGCTATAGGATGTTATAGGATCACTTGATTGTGAAAAAGAAGTTAACAAAAATGGATCCCCTGGAACAATGTGAAACAAAATCTATACCTACAGATTGTGATATAGCTAGAAAACAATTTCCACTATGCTAAGTCTTTGATATTTTAGGTTTGTTTACACAGCAACTTTCCTCTCTTAGGAAATGACTCTTTATTAATACTCAAGTGTTTGCAGCTTATAACACAGCAACAAATAATGCTTCTAAATATAAACATGCATGATACTAAGAGTAACCAAGGCTACTTGCATTGCTGTAGCTGATACAGAAGAATAATCTTGGGGAACAGTCAAACAATCTTGAAATATTTCATACCTTTCCTCTTCTTCACATGAGAAGTCCTAGTCTAGATATGTAAAATTTTAATAAAGGATTTTTATATTTCTCATTGTTCACCATAACCATTATTTTATAGACAAATGTTTACTGCTTTGGCTTAGGTGTTTTCTTGCCTTTGGTTGTTGTTCTCTATTATTTTGGAAACTACATAGAAAAACAAGATAAATCCATTTTGCTTAGTCTGGATTGTTCAAAGTCAAGCTGTCTTCAGTTTTCTGTTCCCTTCTTCACTGCTAATTAAAGTGTAATTATTGCTCCTTAAATGATAACAAAAATGTGATAATTAACATATATTCTCATTGAAACTGTTGATTACAGGAGTGTCTGCAATTGTTTTATAATGGTTTTCAAATATTTCCTAGGCTATTTTCATTATTGCCTTTGTTCTTGTCTTCTAATCAGGAACACAAGGTTACACAAAAGATCTTACTAAGGAATAGGATGTTAGGCAGAAAAAATAGATGTATAATTAAAGGTTTTCATCTCTTAAGAGACTGAAAAGCTCAGAAGACATTTTGTTATTAGTGGTACGGTTAAGATGACTTGAATATTTTGTTTCTTAAACTTAGTGAAATGCATGTACAATGTTACACTTGTTCCAAAAAATGATTATGGTTTATTCTTTTCTGCTTTAATGAGATGAAACCTCTGACAAGGTTGGAGGGAATATTTATTTTAGGGTAGAAGAATTAATGATAGAAAGCAAGGGGAGATTCCTAAAACAGCACTGCCTATCACATATCAGTTAATTATACTTATGGCACATAAGCATATAAACACACAAATATGAATTGAGTGAGAAATGTGAGATATACACAATTGATTCAATGACTACTAATATCAGAAAACAATTCTCTACATTTATATAAACTATTATATCTAGTGAGGGTTTAAACATTTTTATAACACATATTTTAGCATTTATGCCAAAATATTTGTTTATTTGTAATTGTTTATTTTTAGTTTTTGTCCATCATGAAGCTTGAAATATTGACCTGGACGGTCTGTCAGGTCTTCAGATCAAGACTAGTGATCTACCACTTGAGCCACAGCCAGTTTTCTGGTGGGTCATTGGAGATAAGAGTCTCACGGACTTTCCTGCCTAGGCTGGATTTGAAATGAAGTATGGAGTGGGAATCCCATTCATTTATATGTTCTTTAATGATCAAGTTACATCATATCTGTTAATTTCTGCATGTGACATTTCTTTATAGTGAGAATGCTCAAAAACTTATCTCTGGCTATGATGAAATATATATTCTTAACTATAATCACTTTGCTTCTTTTAGTACAAAATTAATATATTTACTTTTAGTTATGGAAATCTGCTAATTAAAGTAATATAAAACATGAATTGTAACGTGAAAGAAATTCATAGTTCTATTACTTATTTAAAGAAAATAATTATGCATTTTTCAATTATATTTCTTTGGAATGTGTAATATTCATTGATTTAACTTAAAATTGATAACAATTCCATTATATCAAGTAGATTCAAACTTGTATTTGAAAATTGCACACTTAGCACAAATATACTTCCACTTTCATCTAACACATAATTAAAATAACAGAATAGGAAAGTTTGGTGTTAGCTGTTCATGTGTAGAATCATAGAAACTCAGGAGGCTAAGACCTGAATATTGTAGTTCAATACCAGTCCAAACAGACAAAAATGTGAAAACTTATCTCCAGTTATATAGCAGGAAGCAGAAGGTGAGGATGTGACTCAAGGAATAGTGTGTCATCAGCCATGAGCAAAAAGTACAAAAGAGACCATTCAACATTGAGTTCAAGCCCTAAAAATGGCATACACAAAAGACAACAACAAAAAAGTAGTATGAACATCAATAATAAAGACAAAATAGTAGAAAAGATCATGAGAAATGTTGTGTAAACATCTGGAAGTCAGAAATCATTTGACAGAATTTTGAGTCATGAGAGGTAAAAGTCACAGTATAATTTGAACAATCTCATTGAAGTCATTTGTGTTAAAACCTGGCTACTGGGTAACATGTGAAAGAGCAGAATGGATTACCTGACATAGCAGACATTGCCTGTAACTATACACCATCCCACTCTGCAAAAATCTAAAATCGTGCTTGTTAATTTAAAAAGAACCTCATGCTAGAGACTTTTTGGTCCATACAGACTGGGGTCCTTATTTTGAGGCTTCAGACCAGTGCTTTTATTATAACCACTCCTGTTTTACACCCCTTCCCTGGTGCAGCAATACCTTACTTCGCTGGCACCAAGCCACTACCTAGAATTGGGCAAGAGCATTTGCTGATGCGCTTCCAACTTCTGTCTGTGGCTCTGGATAGCCAGACTCTTGTACCTAAGATGAGTTACTTTGATGTCCAGGTGGCCTCAAACTTGAGATAAACATGTAATGGATATGTCAATCTGAGTTAGTTTCAAACTATGATCTTCAGATCTGAGCCACTATGCTCAGCCCAGTATTTCCAGTAAGTTACTTAATCTTTCTGACACTCGTTCTTCCTGTGTGGTAAGTGAAAAGAATTACGTTGTGGACCTTAGAATCCAGTGGGAGTTAAGACTGGGTACAAGAAGTGTAAGTGTTCAGGATTTGTGGATAGAGTCTGACACTGTTATAAAACTACTGGTATTTATATTGAAATGAATTCCAGGAATTCGAAACACGAGGGATTTTTTTGTTCTTGTTTATACTTTTATGGATATTGAAGGAGCCACAGAAATTCAAGGAGAACAGGGAAACAAATGCAGCAGTTGTACTCTGTAGAGATTATATTCACAATGAGCTATACCTCTTGTGGACAGGGACAGGAGGGAAAATCAGAGAGAGAGCAAAGTGATGAGATTGTCAAACAAGAAGTGACCTCATTAGCGGCTTATAAAATGGTGATCTTTATGTATACTACCTTATCAAAAACAATTTGAAAACTCCAGGTTGATGATTCTCTCCTCCAATTTTTGTAGAGGCTCTTAAGACTCAGGCCCACCTGGAGTTTTTGAAGGTCACATTATATGATAATTAATGTAAAGCAAGGATCTCTTAAGAAATATTATAAAAAGTATTTCATTTTTAGTACCTTTTTCTCTTTGAGTGGCGATTCTATATGTTGTCACAGAAAAATTTTACTTTTTGTTTTTAGTACTTGTCAGGTGTTGAATCCTTCTTAAAGCTTTGTGACAAAGGTCTGCTATATCTTGGCACCCTCCCACTAACTAAAATGGTAATTAACCTTTGAAATTTATGTACTTGAGTATGAGTTTTATTTATTGACTTAATTTGTCGGTGGTGATGAACTCTGGGCATGGTTGCCATCCTTCAGCTCTTCAGCTCAAGACTAGTGCTCTACCACTTGAGCCACAGTACCACTTCTACCATTTTCTGCTTAGGTGGTGCTGAGGAATCAAACCTAGGGTCTCACGCATTCAAGGTAAGCTGTCTACAACTGATCCTTCTTCTGAGCCCCTATGAGTGGTATGTTTGTGCATGGGTCTATCAAGCAAATCTATTGAGCAAATGTATTTATTTGCCACTAGACATATTCAAAATTATGAATTATCTGATATTTTAATGAAGAAAACTGTTATCATTGATACTAGGAAGTGTTTGTCTCCCCATACTAAAAACATGGAGGAGGGTATTTTAAACTAAAACTACATAAGAAATTTTAAGATCTTGTTGCTAATAAATGTGTCCAGGTGTTATTACATTAAACAGAAAATTCAAAATGGTTTTTCTTCATGAATACAGAGATCAAAGGTCTTATAATACTTATTTCAAGATGCAAATTAAAGGGGAATATCAGTCAGGAGGTAAAATGTATATTGAATGTTAATAGTTAAAGAGGAAAAAGAGATCCTAGATGGCAAACTAAAGACAAAGCAATATCAGAGTACTATATGCTCAATATTAAGTAAGAAGGTTTAATTGAAAAATTGAGCTGGAATGTGCACATCGGGTAAAAACAAGAAATCAGAGCCTACCACCAACAAAGAAACACCATAATGCATATCTCAGAAAAAGGAAAAAAGTTCCTGTCCTTGATTTCAATGATACATATAATCCCTACACACTCACACGCACATGCACACACACACACACACACAAACACACACACACACACACACACACACACACACACGAATGTATGCAACAGCTCAACCTACTCATATCCATTCAACATGAATCAAAGATCTTCCTATAATAGTTGAAACTTTAAAAGTTTCTAGTTTTGTAAATAATTGATGACAGATGCATAAGCAAATGTTTTCTGAATAACACTATGTTATGTAATTGAGAATTTATGATGGTTATATCTACTTAAATATCTCTGAATCTCGAAAGAATTAAACAAGAGACAATACGAATTTGGGACTATATTTCTACCAGCTATTCTGCAAAGGCTTAAAAAAAGTTATGAGATCCAATATTAAATACCAAATTAATACAATGAATGCATGTGTAAGTGATGTGAAAGACAGTGATCAGAGACTTATGCTGCCTCCAATTCTCAGCAGGCTGCACACTGTGACACCTTTGATTCTGCTGCGCCAGTTTATTTCCCTAGATCACTGGCCCTGCTGGGGTTGGGGATGGGGGCTGTGTGGAGAGGGAGGAGGCCACAGGGGAGGCCGAGCTTTGGTTTGGGCTGAGGGCGGTGGGGAGAGAATGGTGGGCAGGCCCTGAAGGAGGCTGTGAAGGGAGGAAGAGGCAGTTGGCCAACAGCTCATGCAGCAGCAGCCCTAAAGGCAGCTGGGTTCTGGAGAGTGTCTGTGAGGTGTGCGATTTGGGGTGGATTTGCTAGGGCCTATTTGCTTGATGAGGAGAGGAAGAAGTCTCGAGTCCCACCCAAACAGATAATGAAAAATGAGACAACCAGTGGCTGAAGAATTTCAAGAACAAAGGCAGGGACTTATAGGTAAACTCTAGGGCCAGTGAGGGCAGCAAGGATGGGCCTGTGGTTGTCATGCCTCTCTCGATGCCCTTGGAATTGAGGGCCAGCTCTCCTGTAGGCTAGGCCTCACTCTTGCCTTGACGCCGGCACCAGGAATTGTCAGCACAGCCTCACCCTGCCCCAAGGAGCTGGCCTGTTGTGGGTGCTGGAACCTGGGCAGCTGCTGGAAGGCTATACACAGCAAGGCAGAGGAAGCATGGCTGGTAGGCTCTGCTCCAGCCCAGCCAAGCTCAGGACCACTGGGGAAGTTCCTGCACTGGATCAGGCTCAGGCACTGCTCCCCAGAGAAGTAAGACCTCTGGAGACCTGTGCAGTGGCCGCCACGTGTGGGTTGTGAACCTCCTTAGAATAGCTGAGGAGTCTCAATGGAGAGGTGCATTTGCTTCTGTGCTTCTCCCATCTTCTGGATTCCTGCTCTCCTCCTGCCTGCTGCCATGTCCAACTACAGGAGTCAACTTCTCCAAGCCACTGAGAGGCCATCCTGGAGATGCTCACAGGTCTTTCAAGGCTGCTTCACCATGCATGCAGGGCTCACAGGGTGCCATCCTCCAGGCAAAGCATACCCCCATTTCAGCTTGGCCACCCCTCCCTAGGGGACCACAAACTGCATTCTTACACAGAAAGCCAGGGGTACACAAGGCCGCCCTGCAGTCTAAGGCATCCTTTCCTGCCTCCTGCTCAGGTGTAGAGCAGCTGTGGAGCTAACTACAACATAATGTTTGATTATCTAAAAAGAAGAGGAAAAAAGCATCATTGTCCCACATACAGCTGCCCCTGGGGTTCTCTGTGTACACTAGTCTTGCGCTTAGATAAGGATCCCCAAAGACCACCACGGAGCCAGTTCTCATGTGAGCACATTAGAGTCATTTATGGCAAGCTCGAGCCTGGACTCACAATTGTCACCATTGCAGTGGGTCAGAGTTGAGAGCCCCGACCCTTCAGTTAACTGGGTAATCTTATAACAATCTTATTGGCTAGCGAGTGCAGGCTAAGCAATAAGCAATAATTTGTGGAGGAGAAGGGAAAAAAAAAACACAAATCGTTTAAATAGGGATACAGGTGGACCCATTGCAACAATGAGATGTACAAGTTCTTATGGAGAAAAACAAAATTTACAACTTTGGTGGGGGAGGGGGAGGAGAATTCGATGGGGGAACGAGGGGAGGATGGGAAGGGACAGGAGTGGGAAACAAAGGAGGAGGCTACAATGCTTGATAAGAAATGTACTCATTATCTTGCCCATATAATTGTAACCCCTCTGTACATTATTTTCACAATAAAAAGTAAAAAAAAAAATTAAAAATCTGTAGCTTTATGTACATTCTTTCATTCGGTGATGGCTATTTCTAGGGGAGTTATGTGCAGAACATTATGTGCAGGAACCTGAGTTCTAACTTTCACTAAAAGTCTACTTACAATGGGTACTTTCAGTAAAGGTCTTCACAATGGATACTTTCTGATTATTCGGAGTCTAAGTCCAGAATGCCTGTACTTTGGCAAAGACCTCTCACTAGGTGTGTGTGTGTGTGTGTGTGTGTTTGTGTGTGTGTGTGTGTGTGTGTGTGTGTGTGTGTTGTGTGAGAGAGTCAGACACAGATGAGGTTCGGAGTAAAACACTCCTTCCCTTCAGCATTGAGTTTGGGTATCTATTGTTTGTCCCACCTCCCCAATTTGGAGTTCTAAAGTTGTCCTTCTAAATACTTTTATCCTTTGATCTTTTGAGTAAAACACTCCTTCCCTTCAGCATTGAGTTTTGGTATCTATTGTTTGTTCCACCTCCACAATCTGGAGTTCTAAAGTTGTCCTTCTAAATATTTTTATCCTTTGATGTTCTTGATATTCATATTCCTAAGGTCTGCTTGTGAACTTCAACATTTGCTTCATGAAGGTGATGCCTTTCTTCTAACTTTTATGAAGCCTTTTCCTCTCTTTAAATCCAGTTTGTGCTGTGATAGTGGTTTTACTTAGCCCAGACTGTGGTGGCCCATGCTGTGACTGGTAATTCAGAGATTAGTTTAGGCCAATATGTGATACTATACTTTCAGAATATCAGTGAAAGAAGTTCAGCATCTTTATTAAAACAACTTCCTGGTTGTAAATAAAACAAAAACATCCAGTGATATAAATGTACAATCTGTTGTTTTTAGTTAATTGTGCACCCCTGTAATGAAAAAAAAATCTTTTTACTAACTAAAGTGAGTATTTGTAATGGGAAAAAATAAAATATTATAAATCTTAAAAATTGATCAAATACCAAAAAAAAGAAAGACACTGATCAGGAATGAAGTACAAATGTAAATATTTAATAAATAAATGAAATGTTTGAGATTCATATCCACATAGCAAATACGAAGGAAAATAAAGAGGAAAGTCACTGAGATCCTATCTTACACACCAGAATAGCTATTACCACTCAAATAAATAAACTGCTGAATAGGTTGAAATAAATCAGGAACTATATTTGATTTTGTAGCATTGTAAACTAGTGCAACCCATAGGAATATCTTAATGGAAGTTTACACAACACCAAAAAGACAGATATGTTGATGACCTTTACAGCAACTGGATACATATTGAAGGAATATTCTATAGCAACCAAGCTGTGTAATCAACTTAGATGCACCAGAAAGAGGGAATGAAGAAAATGTGCTATTAATAGCTATAAATATGTTCTGGTATATGAGAGGTGAATGTTTCTACTGTATAATTGCTAAATATTTTGAATATATAACTAATCCTAATTTCACTGGGTTTTGTGGCATTGTATTTTTGCTTTAATGAGGAATGTCCATATCGATTTTCAGACCAGTTACAATAGGTTGAAGATATCCTATATTATGTGGATATTAGATCAAAATTTAAATATATCAATGAACACATAGAATACCATCATATGTAGTTTATAATTTGAAGCAATTTTAAGAAGGCAACAGTTGGGGGAAAAGACGATGTTAGAAGCTTAACAAATACACAGACATGGAAAAATACAAAAAATGTGCAACTAATTACTGCTAATAGTAAAACATTTTCCTCAAGTTTTTAACGATGAAACTATTAAAATAATACTTAATAACATCAAATAAATATGCCTTGGAAGATAATGTATCATAGATATACGTTTCCCCATAATTTGTTTTACTTTATAACAAATGTATTAGAAGAAAGTGTAATTACATGTCCGAAGATGCTAACACTTTCAAGTGTCATTGATTGAATCCAGCAAAGGAAAGTAACAGAGAATTAGAGAGTAAGAACAACCTGGGCTATGGATAAAGTTACTCAGTAGAACTTAGTGAGGAAAGAATGTGTTCCATTTTCCTGATCAAAATAGAGCTAGGACAGCTAACGTTTGACAGAACACATGTAATGTAGAGTAGTGGAGTTACTAATTTAGGTAGTAATTTATTATGTTTATTCTCTAATCTTATGATGTGATTCCCAAATGATGTGAGTGATCCTAGATTTTCTGAGCCCATTTTTCACCCAAAGTTTCTAATTCCTCACCCTGCCAATGGTCCTTCTGCTACTCTCATTTCTCCTTGATTCTGAACTAAACTCCTGTAACCTTTTGGTTCATGAGAAAGAGCTGGAGAAATATGAGGATGGCCTGGAGTGTCAGCTAACATCCACTCCAGCTTGGAGGATCTGGTGAAGGACTTGCACCTGGGCCTCGAATCAGATATTAATTGACCTCTTTGGAAATGGAGAAACTCACTCCCTCAGGCAGAATCTGTCATTCCTTGACTTTCTCTTAAGAGATTTGATACTAGGGCACAATTCCGAGAATGAGCTTTTCCATTGTCAGAAGGAACAGGTTGAAAACTAAAAGTGGCCTCAGTTCCCAAAAGGCCAGTCAGAAGCCAAGAGATCACACTTTCCTCCTCATCAGGGATCTTCTGGTAGGAATAGAGTCTGAGCAAAGTCTAAGATGGAGATAAACTGAGTCTAGGCCTAAGGAGGAAACAAAAGAATGACCCTCTCTTTGACTACAAGGGAGTTGTGTAGTGAGACATGACAACTTCCTTCATATAAGAAAATTCACTAGGTAAGTTATCTCACTGCCACTTTGCAGGAGGTCAGTTTCTCCAAAGGAGAAGTTGTTAAATATTGTGACTGCCAGTTTGCTCTCTAGGCTGTTGTCTCTCTTACCCCTTCTCATGTCAGGAATGCATTGCTTCTTTCAGGTACTCAACTACTTGTCCTGACTCCTAGGCAGGAATACTGCATGCTATTCTTTGGCTAACCTCTTGCATTAAAGGTAGAATTGACCCAGGCTCTGCTCATGCCTAGAGGTAGATGCAAGAGGTGAATATAAGCTCAGATTTGTACAGAACAACAATCATATTGAAAAAAAATTAAATGAAATAAATAGCTGAGTAATTTAGGGTTTATAGCCACAAGATTTAGGTAATGATTAGAAATCCATCTAGAATCATGGATTAGGAAGAGAACAGTGAAGTAGGTTCAGGATACGATGGAAAAGACACCATAGCCATAACAGGAGATGAGAGTATGAAGGAACTATTGGCATAGGTCCATTTACTATCTTAGGAGTGACCTTAGATAGGAGGCTTTTAGAATAATAACTAAAAGACAGGGACTTGCTGGGCAATGGTGTCTCACACCTGTAATCCTTGCTAACCAGGAGTCTGAGATCTGAGTATTATGATTCAAAGCAATCCCAGGCAGAAAAAGCCAGAAGTGGTGCTGTGGCTCAAGTGGTAGAGCAAGAGCCTTGAGCTCAGGGACAATGCCTAGGCCCTGAGTGCAAGCTTTAGGATCAGCAAAACAATAACAAGAAAACAATAATGATAAAAGAAATAAAAGAAGGACTTAAATATATGCGAGGTAATGATGATCATGTGTAACTGTTTAGGGAACATAAAAGGAGGCAAAATTCGGAGCAAAATGATATCTATTCTTTACTAATCAAGGATGCAAAGTAAATGCCAAATATCTCTTTTCAAAAACTTCCAAACTTGGGCTGGGAATGTGGTTGAGTGTTAGAGTGCTTGCCTTGCATGCATGAGGCCTTGGGTTCTATTATTCAGCACCACATAAGCAGAAAAAGCCAGAAGTGCTGCTATGGATCGAGTGGTAGAGCACTAGCCTTGAATTGAAGAGGTGAGGGACAGTGCCCAGGCCCAGAGTTCAGGCCCCCTGTCTGGCCTAAATGAAAACAAAAAAATGAAACAAAAGAAAAACTTATCTTTTCTCATAATTGAACAGAGGCTCCTTTTACAGAAATTCTCCTTATCTAGCTCAAGGTCATCAGAACTTCAGCAGACTTATCCTGTAGAGATGTAATTCACCTAACTCTGCTGAACCTAATCATGGCTAGAAAAGTATTGTCATCGATACGTTGTGGTATTTTTCCTTATAAATATATAATACTGTCAGTTATTACATATAATATATGTTATAATATAGAATATATTATCATTATATAATATATCAAATATATAATAACATGTATTATATATTAACAGACTTCCTAATTTTAGAGTTAGGAGCAATCAACCTATTGAAAGAAAAATATTTCAATCTCTGACTTATTTCTCTACCACAGGACAATACCAGGTTTCATTCTTATTACCCAAAGAGCAACATAGGAAAGCGATGCCTATGGATGTGGTTCTATGGATTTGGAAACTGTGATCATATATATATGATATGTATATATGTCATATATATATGAAATATCGTTTAATAATAGTGAATATGTAAAATTATAGCAAAAGATATATAAGTGAACACCTATGTGCACACAATCTCAGTCACTTTCATGTATAAGAATTTCTTTTCTATGCTCCTATTCACCTACACAGAGAGTACATGAGTTGCCCTTGAATTGTCTTGGAAGTTCTTTATCGGGATACTGTAGCTTCACATCCTTTTTCCCTAAGTAGCCAGATGTTATGTATTCAATAACAAAACTGTTACAAGCAAAAGTAACCACCCTGACACACAGAAGAACTTGGATTTCAGAAATGCCACAAATAAGTGGGAGGTACAGCAGTACTTTTCAAAATTGAATAGATTACATATTTATTAGAAAACTGAGTGCTGCAATAGACAATAAATAAAAATAAAAAAATTACATATGACATCAAATTATGAAGTTCCAGGGCATTTCCCTACTCTTGAGAACTAGAGTAATCCATATTAAAAATAAATAAATGAAAAGACGAATGTTTTATACCAAATTTCAAAACATACTATATGTTATACAAAGGAAATGCAATAAGCATGCATTTTTAGTCTAGTAACATCATATAGTATGAAGAATCTGATTAACTGATTCATAGAAATCAATACAATGCAGATAAAACATCTGATATCTCAATTGTCAACTTAGCAGAATACTTTCAATCTATGGTGTCTATTTTGCATATTATCCAGCCCTATCCATCCCACAATGGCAGAAGGCTCTTCCTAAGAAAGTCCAGAGACCCGTCTACTGTGAGTACTCAATGTAGACCTGTTCCCATTCTCTTTTATTTGGGCATGTAATAGACTATCTGTTAACTTGCCAAAGGCACAATTTGAACAGGCTTCCAGTAATGATATTTTAGCTCTCAGAAAAAAAGGGAAATTGAAGACATAAGGAAAATCTACCAGATCCCTGAAAGATTTCTATCATTGTGCTAAACCTGTAGCTTTCTACTAACACTTGAATAAACTGCAGTAATTGCCACTCCAACGACATGTCCCAAAAGTGGCTTTCCAAATATTGGCCTATTTTCACTTTGGTAAATCAAGACACACTATACACACTATTGTGGCCCCATTTTACTTAAACTTTTAGTTATGGTTGGCCCAAGGGATAGTTGACCTTACCAATTTCGTAAATTTTATGTCATCACACAATCACTTCATAGCCCTTAAACATTAAAAATACCTACCCATATAAGTCTGCATTACATACTTATTACTGTTTTTCTTCATTTGTCATGTTTTACATATTTGTGTATCCCAAGGTTTAGCTCTGTAATATTCCTTCTCATGGTTGTTACCACTGAGTATAGTGATTATTTCTGTATTTTTCTCCAGCTCTGTTTTCTTTAATTCAAGTCCTTAATAGCATCCTGTCTACTGACAACATCTAGCTACTGATTTTAGCAAACTCAAAAGATCCCAATGAGCTTCGATCTCTATCTACAAACCAATCCCTCATTACTATTTGATTAAGTGATAACTCTTCCAGCTCTCTTGTCAAAATAACTTGGAGTCATTTCAGACTTACATACTTTTTGACAACTGATATTTAATCTATGACCAGGTTTCGACCAATTAACTCACTGTATATTTTAGGAACCATATATATATATATGGTATATGAGTGCTAGTACTATGACTTAAATTTGGGAACTAGGTTCTTTTATTTTTCTTTTTATGGAGGGTGGGGTTCGGTCATGGGGCCTGAACTCGGGGCATGGGTGCTGTTCTTCAGCTCTTCAGCTCAAGACTAGTACTCTACCACTTGAGCCACAGCGCCACTTCCAACTTTTTTTTCTTTTTGCTTATGTGGTGCTGAGGAATTGAACCTAATACTTCATGCATTTAAGGCAAGCGCTCTACCACTGAGCCACCTTTCAGCTCCTTACTTTACTTTTTTGCTCAGGCTTTATTTGGTATAAAGATAACCTACAATGTCATTACCCACACCTTTTTCTTTTAAAAGATATGTATATTCTGTAGCAATATTATTGCCATTATAACCATAATTAGGAAGATCATATGGGTTCATCTGCTCCATACATTTTGAAAGGTAATGAATGTGAAACTTACAGAATATCCTCAGATATGCCTGGTGGAAACCTGGATTTGAATTATGGGTCTACAGTTGATCAATATTAGGTACTTGGGAAATTTGTTTGGCCTTGTTGCCTACTTCTGTTTTTAATAAAACACTTAATTCATTTCCGAACTGGAAGAACTATCATGAGCACTAAAATTACCCTAATGCAGGTGCAGTGCTTGGAATGGGGTCTGCACATTGTGTAGTAGGTCCCAAAGAAGTCAGCTTCCATCAACATAGTCACAGCATCCTACCTGAAAGCCTAAGAAATATATACCCAACTGATGTTAATATCTGTGAAAATTTGTCTTTCCAAAAAAAAGGTCTTTTCTTCATATGAAACAATTAAAGTAATTTTGGGCTGTCCTGTGGCTTTTACTCTGAAGGAGTTTTGCCTAAATTTTATTCTTACCCTATTAGTGGTAGCAATAGCATTGATAAGCAATGATAGCTGAATTTTTAACCAAGTTTGGAAAGTTCAGGTGTCCACTAACTATGTGATTAGAGTTGCGGAGTTGACCTTGGTATCAAGATTGGAGGTAAATTTCAAAGGCAGCTAAGGTTGCTGCTGTATTGTAGCTAAATACAGTGTGACCCTGCCTCATAATGGTAAAGCACAGAGTAGAAGCTAAGCCAGTAAAATGTATAGGAAGGATTTTCCACTGAGAATAATTGCAGGGGGTGATCATCACTTTTGCGTTGAAAATGTACAGCCCATCATTCTACTTTAAACTCTAGAGTATTTCTGATCTGAAGACAATTATAACAAACCAATGTGCTATGATTGCTGCACAGCTTAGGTGTGTATTACTGTAATATATGCAAACTCTTTAGAGGTATGGAGTGTTCTGACCCTCACAATTCATTCTGTGTTGTTAAGCTTCATGGAGAAATGTTCATAATTATGCAATTCACACTCATCTAAGTCTGAATCAGGCACCTGAAATAAGACATTAGGATCATCACTCGAGTGACGAGGTTTGTGACCTATGAAATAAATAATATTATTTCATAATGTATATGCGTTTCTGAAAATTTATGCAATACCAAATACCAAATGTACAAAAGGGACAATTGTCCATCGCTTATATTATCACAAGTTAAGATACTCCTGAATTATACTTTCTTGCTAGAAGATCACAAGGTTACTGCTGATATTTGGTATCATTTCAGGTGCTCCTATACATTTGTGAATTTTCTTTGAGGAAGTGTTTTTCCATAGTTTGTTTGGAGGTGTTCAAAATATCAGTACTGTCACTAACCACAACCATGGAACAACAAAGATGACGGGATACCTGGCCAAAGAACTGAGAAATCACAGGAAGTGATAGGAAAGAAGACACCAGAGGACCCAAAGCCTCATTGCCAGGTTCCAGAACCCCAAATCCTGCTTAACATGCTTTATATTCATTCTACTACAGGGGTGGGGGAGTGAGTGTCTACAGGTACATCCACAAACTAAGGTATCAATATAGGTTGTGGTTACAACTATCAACCGAGGTATTGTTTGTATACATAGTGATAATTGAATCCCTTATTTTTAGGGAGCAGAAGGGAGCAATTGTCATTACAACCATAGCACAGACATCCATCTTGTCTCCAAAGTCTTAAACTTGTAGTGTACAACAGCTCTAACTTAAATACTTTTGAGGTAATAACCCATACCCCTGTCTTCTCTTAACTGTTTGATCTTTCCAGAGCACAGCTCTCAGCCTTTTGATTGCTGTTTGAGATGGCTTCCCAATATAGCCCTTTCCAGGTATAACAGTTTGACTCTAGAATCCCTCACAAGTACTGTTACAGATGGGTTATTTTGAGAAGGATATTTTTTTCTAGGGAAGGTTCACTTTTTAAAATTTTACTTTATTTAAATATACTGTAGAGTGGTTACAGTTAGATGAGTAAGGTACATTCCTTGTTGAATATTCTTACCCACTCCATTGTTGTTCTCCTATCTTTTCCCACCCCCAACCCCAACCCCCCCACCCACCCCAAAGTTGTAAAGTTCATTGCCAGTATGGTGTCCTGTGAATATCATTGTTGCAATGGGTCACTTCTTTCATCATTATGTTATTTCCCTTTCCTTCTCCAAATCAAATAATGTATATACAAGATGGAAGGTACCAGAATCAAGACAGATTTCCAGGGATAAATCAAAGAGAAATGAAATAAAATAAGATCTAGATACACCACTTTACCGACATCAAGGTTGATATCTGCAAAAAAACTACTTGTTGTTTCCATGTCTTGGAGTTCATTTCAATTATAATTTTGTATGGTCAAATGCATATAGCTCTAGAGCCAGTAATCCCATTCATGGGCATTTGTCGAAATTATCTCTAGATTGCTAATGGATGAAGAATGGAATTGAATATATTAGAGGAAAACAAATCAACATGCGGGTATTATGATTTTATAATTCTAATATGAAAGAACTGAAGCTCTTGTTTCATGAAGAAGAAAGTTTAGCCTGTAATTTCAATGTAAGGCATCAGTTGTAATGACTCTGAAGTCTTTTCCTCCAAGATATCCAAGAGTACAATACTCATTCTCTGAAGAGTAAATAAATAATTATTTTAATTAGCTTTGCTTAATATTAATTTACTTGTAGAAGATAAGTTAAAATATCTTCTCTAGGGCTGGGAAGGTGGCTCAGTGGTAGTGTTTGCTTTGCATGCAAGAGGCCCTGGGTTCGATTTTTAAGTAAAAAGAATTCTTAAGCAAAAACAAAAAAGCCTGAAGTGTCGCTGTGGCTCAAGTGGCAGAGCTCTAAACTTGAGCTAACAAGCTGAGGGACAGCAGCCATGCCCAGAGTTCAGGCCCCATGACCGGACTCCAAAAAATAAAACACAAAAACTACCAGGACAAGTATGTTTTTTGCAGCATTATTACCATATCTAAGATATGGAACCAATCCAGATGCCTCTCAATAGATGAATGGATCAGGAAAATGTCATATATATACACAATGGAATTTCATACTTCTATCAAAAAGAATGACACAGCACCTCTCTTAAGAAAATGGAAAGACTTGGAAAAAAAATTATTATGTAAAGGAAGCCAGACTCAAAAAACATAGGCTCTATGGTTTTCCTCATTTTTATTAATTAATATATGCTTAGTATAGTCCTGGCAGATAGGTTCATTTTTGTACACTCTTAATATTCGCTTTTTTCTCTCCATCTTCCTCTCCCATTTCATGTGTGTGTGTGTGTGTGTGTGTGTGTGTGTGTGTGTGTGTGCAGTAATGAAACTTGACTCGGAGCGTCAAAATCTTGCTTGTTTTTTTCACTCATGACTGACTGAATCTGTACTATTTTAACCAAGGTTTCACTCTATGTTTGATTGAACAATTGAACATAAATGTCTCGTGGACTGCTACCCCAGCCATCTGTGAACCATGATCTTGCAATATCAGCCTCATGAGATCAGATACTGGCATCTGGCTCTATTGCCAAGTGTCATTTTTGCTTTGTTTTGTTGTTTTTGTACAAAATCTGTATGGAAAACAAATCATTTATAATCAGGACTATTCACATAAAAAGTTTGTTGTTTAAAGATTACTTTAATAATGTAATCCTTTTGCATCCAATTATGTGATTTGATTTTTTGAACTCTGTTGTTGCAGTCAAGTCACTTATATATAATTTGAATCTTCTTGTCTTGGTTTTATAGGGTGTTAGGTGTTTAAAAACAGAATTTATCAAGGTTTAACTCTGCACTACTGAAGCAAGACCTTTATAATTATTCAATGTCCTGTAAATCATAAGTTTATCACTTCTTGAGGCACCATATGAGCACAAATAGTTTCCTATAATATCTCCTCATATTTTAGACCTCAATGCCATGCACAATTCTGCCAAATATGCAAGGCCATCCTTTGTAACTCTCAATTGACTTTCACTGTTCTTCTCTCTACTCTCCAGTGCTAAGTCCTGTGATGGTCATGTTGATTTTCTCCCCTGTTGATTTTCTCCCCTGTTAGATTCATCATTGCATCTTGGGAACTACTGTTATGCACTATTGTACTTCTGTCCGTTCTCCTTGTGCTTCGACTTGTACCCCTCTCACCTCGAAGGACTAAAAATTGGGGATATTTGCTTTACTCTTTATCTCAGACATCTATCTTTACTTTCTAGAAATACATTCATTGAATTCCTTCTGTAAATTCTAATGCCTTGAAAATTATTACTGCATTTTCATGGCTTTGTTATATGACATAAGGGAAGAACATAGATCAGTACTGTAACTTAGGTAAAAGATTATTGCAATCATGCTTCAATAGATGTTGTTCATTGGATAATGTTTACTTCAAGGTCTGCCTGCCTGCTTGCTTTTCACTGTTTGTTTATTTTTCAATGTAGTCTTTTCTTCTGGAAAATATTTATGGGCCTAATGAGGATCAATTCCTACTGTAATTAATCATTAATTTTATTCCAACTTCATTTCACGTATCCTTCTGAGTTTCTTCATGGTCTGTGTAGTGTATCACATTTTTAGATAAGTTTTAACATCGATGCATCCAATGATGAAGACACATTCCTTAAGTCACCATTGTGATGACTGAAAAGAAACCATGCTGCAATATCACTATATGGCAATTTTCTGGCTTTAAATTCTTTTAGATTAAAATTTATGCTGGACAACAAATTCTGTGTATAATTTTATATTTTCCTAATTATTGTAGTATACTTCCCAATATTGTATAAAGTTAAAACATTATCACTTAGTTAGTTTTAGGATTTCTAAAACAGTCAGAGTAAAAGTTCTATTCATTCACAATTTTAAGATAATAGAGTTTCCATTATGACCAAGTGAGATATTTTAAATTTTTTTATTTGTAGTCCTTAAAGGTTGTGCTGGGGAATCAAGTCCAGTGCTTCATGTGTCTTAGTCTACTGTGGGCCTCTGAGCCTGATGTGACCTGTGGTTTTATTTTCACTCAACTGGAATAAAGAAAAATTTCACTAGCAAGAAGTTATTACTTGCTTGCTTTCTCCAATATCACTTGCATACATAAAAGTAATATAATTCTACACTGACTGAAAATGGTGTTCCTATCAGAGTAATTGTTTATTTTTTGTAGCCCCACTCTTCACTAACTCTAGTCCCTTTCATATCTCCCCTTCCCATAAAATTTACTGGATCCACTGGAAACCCACTTCCAGTCAGTCTCGTCTTAAAAAGTCCAACCTTAACGAACCTACCCCCTGGTAGTCCTTCTATAAACTTTCAAGGCCCTGACTGCAACCATAATCCTTCCTGAAAGCCCTCCTCTGCTACAGGGAAAGCCTTCTTCCACTCCACCCCTTCCTGGAATCCCTTCTCTGCACCACCAGAAACCAGGCCACATCCATATCTCCTCCTATGATCCACCTTGCTTCACCAAGAACCCCGCCTACATTGGGCTCCTCCTTCTAATCCTAACTTCATCCATCAGATACCCTGTCATTAACTATTATATTCCCTCATAGTCCCATTTCTCCCATATTCTATTACCTCCAAGCTCTTCCCTTCCCTTTCATACCCCACTCCCAACCAGACTTCTCCCTGGACCCCACCTGGTTTCATCAGAAACTCCATCCATACTAGTCTACTTCTAAGTGGCCTAACGTCTCAAACCCAGCCCTGAACCTACCTCTTCTCACAAAGCCCTTCATGCAACACCAAAAGACCTCCACCTCTCTATAACTTCCCTTGTAGCCCCGCCTTGGTTGACCAGAAGCTTCTCACACAGCCCATCTCCTGCCTGGAAAGCCAGCCCTGCTCCACCACAGGCCTCTCTACCTCCCATATCTACTCTCTCAATGGCTGCATTGTTCCCGAGATGAATCCTCTCCTTATTGGATCCTCCCAGAAATCCACATCCTACTCAACCAGATACCCTGCCCATAATTACCCTACACCTTTGTAGACCTTCCATTCTCAAAGTCCCTCTTCCAATTAACCGCATGACTCCAAGCCTGACCTGCTCTAGAAAACCCCCACTAGAAAACCCCCACCGCACTATCCCATCTCTCGACTCCCACGTTGCTCCACTGGAAAACACTGCATCAGTTGGCCTCCCATTGGAAGTCGCACCAGTCTCAACTATAAATCCCTGTCCCTTCATAGTCCCTTTTTGAAGGTTGCCTTGCCTTACTGGAAACCATGTCCAAAGTCTAATGCCCTGCCTTGCAACACTGAAATCCTCACCCAACCTTATTGCTCTTTTCGAAGTGGTGACTGGCTACACCAGAAACCCTGTCTTAACTTGTCTAGTCCACTGGATCCTATCCCTGCTCTCACAAAGCTCTGGTCCTGAAAATTTCCTCCATACATTGTTACTACATTCTGCTCTGCCAGAAACCCCACCTCCACCCTAACACACTTCCCAAAGGCCTGCCATTCTCCACCAGAAACCCACCCCTTACTAGCCCACTTCTACCTAGCACCGCTCTGCCCTCTCACAGATCCTGAAAAGCCTCTCCCTCATAGCTCTGCAATCCTGCACCAGAGTCCCCACCTTTTGTCAGTCGCTTGCCTTCATTCTCTTCCCTGCCTTATGGGAAACCTCACCCTACATATCCCACAAGGGCTCACAGTGCTACACCACAACTCCTCCTCTAAGGAACCTCCTCTTTTGTAGCCTTGTTCTTCCTTTTCAAAACTCTGCCCCAAACAGTCTCTTCCTCAGTGACCCCACCATCTTCCACTGAAAAACCATCCATCTGCCAGTCTCCATCCTAAATTCCCACCTACTCCACAAGAGACCCTGCTCCTAACAAGTCTAGTCTTTCCTGCCCCTCCCTGCTGTCTAAAAGCTCTACACAAACTGGCCTTCACCCTCAAAGTCCCACCCTGCTCCACCACAAAGGCTGTGCCAATATCAATTCCTCCCTTGAACTAGACAGGGCTCCACAAGAAACCCCACACCACCTCATCCTTGAAGTTCCCACCTAGGAACTTTTATTAAAATGTGATTTTATGATAGTCACAGAATTCATACTAATCAATATGATAAGAAAGCAGTATTGCCAAAAGACAACAAAAATTAGATAGTTATTAGATGCCTTAGTCTAGTTTGGGGTTCACATAGTGTGAAAATGTGTGAAGATGATTCCTTTAACTGGAAAGCATTCTTTGAAGTATCAGTAAGGTTTCATGAGTGATCATTTTATTTCTAGAAAGTTCATGCCCATTTGTGTCCATTAACTTAAAAATATTAGTTATTTTAAATCCTCTAGTTTGGTTGAGGAAAGATTATTAAGATGTAAAAAGATGACTTTCAACTCATCTCTCCAATGAATAATTTTGGACTTGCTTACATTACTATGTATCAGAGTTTATAGTAAGAGAAATTCTCTACCAGAATCCACTTTGAATTTCCTCCTTCCACTAAAGTGCCCATTGGAAAAGATTGAAGTGAGATTATACAGGTAGAATGCCAGAAATAAACACATATTTGAGATCTTAACAAAATCATGATGAAAACCCTACCCAATGTGCTTTAAATTTTCTAATAAAAGGAACTTAAGCATATTTAACTGCAGACTTTCTGAAGACTAGAAGACAAATATATAAGAAATGCCCTCTTATACCATGGTACTGAAAACAAAACAAAATCAAGGAAAGACAACATAAAGAGACAGAAGCGAATGAGGAACTTGTACATGTGACATAGAATGTAAAAATACACTGAATCAGGTAAAAATAATTTTTTCACAATGCCTGGTTGTTCAATATATTTCATTGTATATATTGTTCTTTGTTAACCTGTAACTTAATATAGGTCTCAGCAGGGATCTGCCAAGGTAGTTATGTAGTTAGTCAATTTCATCATTGCAAGATCATCAGGATGATAAACTCCCACACACCTTAACATACCTGCAACAGCACTAGACATACACTCCTATTAGTCCAACAGTGTAAGGCAGACCTGTATTTTACCCAAGCTTTGTATGTGGTATGCTATGGTTTTTTCAGGCTTCATACAAAATGACTCTGCCCAGAATTAATGAAGGCATTCATAGCTAAAATGATTTAGGGTCATTGTTAACATGTAACGCATGCTGAGGTTTTTATTTATACTTTTCCTTTTCCCTTTCTTTCTTTTCTTTTTTTCCTTTCTTTCTTTCTTTCTTTCGTTCTCTCTTTCTTTTTTTCGTTCTTTCTTTCCTTTTCTTTCCTCTTTTAGGAAATGAGTATACTTGTTTGCTGAACAAGTATTTTACCATTAGAATAATCTTTTTTCGATTTACTTACTTTGGGCATAAGTTATCCATTTTGCTGAGGGCCGAACATAGGCTAAGTTCCTCCCTTCTGTCTGCCAAGTAGCGGGGATCAGAAATTCATTCCAACATTCGAACTTTTAGGATGATATGAGACTCTTATTACTTTCCTTACACACTGGTTCTGATCTGTGAACCTCTCAAATTCTAACTCTTCAATTAGTGATGTGAGTCCCAGTAGCCTGCCCTCATTATAGATAGTCTAAATGAATTATTGAAGGCAATTTCACTTTAATCTCTTTTTTGCCAGTCCAGGAGCTGTTATAGTTTTATTTCTATACAAATTTTGTGTATATATGCACATTAGCTTTAAAATATTACTTTTTCCCCCTTTTTTTCCTTTTTAATTTTCTTGGTCAAGGGGCTTGAATTCTGGGTCTGGGCACTGTCCTTGGGCTCTTCAGATCAAGGCTAGCAGGTTACCACTTGAGCCACAGTGCCACTTCTGGTTTGCTGGTGGTTAATTGGAAGTAAGTGTGTCATGGATTTCCTGCCAGGGCTAGCTTTGAACTACTATCCTCAAATCCCAGCTCCTGAGTAGCTAAGATTACAGGCATGAGCCACTGGAACCCAGCTAAAAATGTTACTTATTTTAAGTTCTGTGATTTAAGTTGAGGGAGTAACATGAGTGTGTAGAAATGTAACTTTCAAGTTACCTCTCTAAATAATTTCAGAGTTTCATTTTCATATTTATTGCAGTTATTAATAACAGAAACTCCCAAAGTAACAGAATAATCCTTCATTTTCTCCTTCCCATAGGTACTATTGGAAGAGAATGAGTGTGATCTAAGACAATATGTACTTGAAATTATAAAAAAATTATTTTGCTGATACATAAAGAGCCAGGTAACACTACGTGCTATTCATTTTCTAAAGAAAGTAATGTCATGAAAGTTTATTTATTGGCAGACTTTTCACCTGAAAAACAAAGAATAAAACAATATCATAAAAACACTGAAGGGGATCAGCAACCATGTAATGTGATATAGCATTGGAGACTTTAAGACATGAACTTGTTCAGGTAAAGTAATACTTTGGAAAAGTTATCTGATCACTAAATTTATTCATTATACATTTTTCATTTTTATTTATATGTCACTTAATATATAAATACATACATGTGTGTGCAATATATATATGTATGTGTGTGTGTGTATATATATATATATATATATATATATATATATATATATATATATATATATATATCAGCTGTATCTGTCCAGTGAACTGTATGGTTATGTATGGTTAGGTAATTTCATCATGTCAAGTTCATGGACTTCCATAAACGTTAACAACCCTGCAACAGAACTTCACATGCAAACTTAATTGTTCACCATTGTAAGCTAGACCCGTGTTTTACCAAAGCTTTATATATAGGGTGTCATTTTTGCATTTAGTCTTGACACAAAATGTGTGTGCTCCTAGAAATGATGGTATTTATAACTACAATAATTTAGTGTAAATCTTTACATTGAACACATACTCAGTATGAGTTTTTCTTTTTTGCTTTTTCTTATTTTGTCTTTAGGAAGTTGATTTGAGTTTTGATGTTGTGTTTGCCAGATAAGTATTCCACCACTGGAGTCACTCCACCAATCCTTTCTTTTTTAAGTTACTTTACTCATAGAGTAGCAATTTTTACACCCAGCCCAAAAAACAGGGATCATGATTGCATTCCAATATCCCTACCTAGTAGGTTATATGGGTGATACTTTCTTTCCTAGACTGATTTAGAACTCTGATCCTCTCAAATTCTACCACTTTAGTTAGTTGTGTGAGCTCCAGTTCTCCCTACTTCTAGAAGATAGGACAGACATAAATGATTACAGGTAATTTGAGTGAATCATTGGCTAATATAGGTGATTTGATATTAAACTGTAGGGTAAGTTTGAAAGTATAATCACAGTAGTCAGATATTTTGCTAAGTAATGTTTCACATTAAAAACACATCTTGACCAGAATTAAGGACTTACTTTTACTATCTGTCTACTTGCATGTCATTTGGTAAAGTAAAATTCATGTCTTCCATGTGGGATAAACAACTTTGAATGGTCTGATTTGCTGGTTCACCTCTATAATCATGGTTAGCAATCAGAAATAAATAGATCACAATTTGAACATAGCCTAACCAAAAATTTAAGAGTCCCAATCTCAACAAACTAGTGGATCATTAATCTCAGAACCACAAGAGGCTAAGTCTCTGCCTAGTACTTGTGTCACTTGGGTAACTGGGACTTTTGGAGGCAGTCACCTTTACTGATGCAGAAACTGGGCTGAGATTTAGCAAGAGGAGGGTGGAGTTTGCCCCACCTTCCTAGGGTGGACCTCACAGAATGCAGTGAGCATGCTTGCTTTCCTCCTCTAAATGTCTTAAGATGCCATGCTGCTGAGTGTTCATTATTTGATTCCAGTGACCTGTGGTAGAGGTGTAAGGAAACATGAAATAAATTTCACATATGCCAGTTAAGCTGTTCTCCCAGCCTGTGAGTTCACCTCAGTAAGTGTTCATTATTTGAGAGTTGAGAATACTGAGGTAGGGGAGAGAGGGAGGGTGAGTGAAAAAGGAGA